>NC_089510.1:55988633-56314466 GCF_036850995.1 Saccopteryx leptura
ATTATGTTAAGTGAAATAAGCCAGGCAGAGAAAGAGAAATATCATATGATGTCAGTTATATGTGAAATATAATGAACACGGTGAACTGAGGAAAGAAACAGAGGCAGAGGTGGGGGCACAGGGGCAGAGGGACAGCTGTCAGAGGGAAGGGGAACAAGGAGATGGGATCAGAGAAGGTGAAGGGATTAGTGAAATTATATACATAACACAGAGATACAGATAACAGGACAGCAAATCCCAGAAAGAAGGGGGGGGAGTCAGGGAGAGGGGGCAAAGGGGGTATAATGGGAGCAGGTTGTTGGGGGGGGGGGTGAGGATGTTATATTGAGTGAGATACTTGAATCCATAACATAATAAATTTAAATTTTTAATTAAAAAATAATTAAATTAATGAAAAAAAAGGTAAAGAAAAAGACAGGAAGCATTTGAAGAGACCCACTGGCTTCTGTAGTGAAGCCAGTGTAGGCAATGGCAGCAGAGAGCCCCAAAGGGAAGGAGACTCCGGGAGACAGGAGGCAGTCCTGCTGAGTGCAATGTGCCCCCACCCCCAACTCATTTCAGGCAGGAGACCCAAGTCTGGTGCTGACTTATTAAGGAACAGGCAGGGTTCCCTGCAGGTGCTGAGATGAATCAAGCTGAAGTGGTTTCTGAGATCCACAGGGAGTCTGGACTCTAGCCCGGGGCTTCTTAAACTTTAAAGTACAGCACTGAGCCTCCTGGGGGGTCTGTTAAAATACAAATCCTGACTCAGAAGTTTCATGACTGCATTTCGCAAAAGATCCCTGGTGAGGCCCGGCTGCTAATCTTCAGAGCACACTAGAATCAAGTTTAGAGGAATGAGAGGTTTTTTCTAGCTGTTTTCCCAGCGTTCCCCACAGAGAGGGCTCACTGGCACACAAGTGGTTTCTGCTTGGCAGTGATTTTTATGCGGCTGTAATGGCCAGTTATTCCACAGTTTTTCAGCGGACAGGGCAATTCCTGGGGCCATCACAGCTTAAGTGAAACAGCCCTTAAGGCCATTCAGCTCCTTTGCCAAAAAACTCACTCATCCTAATTCTTGAGAAGATTTTGCCTCCTAAGAAGACACTCGACTTGGCCTAGACTGAAGTTCTCCTGCTCCGCTCAAATTAATAAATAGGGCTTATGAATCGGTGTTCTGTGCCTTTGGGTAGCAGATTACCTGATAACCCCGGGTGAACTGATAAAACTGAGCTTCTGAAACTGAAATAGAGGAATAACCTAGACCTATTGTGAACCCCACCAAGTACCGGGAAGACCAACTGAACAGCCAGTTCCTGCATTCTCTGCTCTGGAACCTGTCTTGCAGATGGGGCCAGGGCTGGAGCAAGGGTAGGAGTTTTCAAAAACAAACGCCACCACCAACCATCATAAACAAAGATTTCTTACTAATAAACTAAAAGGAAACAACTACTAAATTAGTATTACACCTCCCCCCAACCAATCACACACTCATAAGATATGAAACAAACAGATGACAGAGTGTGCATATGGGGAACCTAATTTTGGAGTCTAATTAAAGGTTGGCTTGCCTGACCTGTGGTGGCACAGCGAATAGAGCACTGACCTGGAATGCTGAGGCCACCGGTTCAAACTCCCGACTTGCCCCATCAAGGCACATATGAGAAGCAACTAGGAGTTGATGCTCCCTGCTTCTTTCCCCTGCCCTGCTCGGCCTTTCTCTCTCTCTCACTCCACTCTCTAAAGTCAATAAATAAATTCTTTAAAATAAAGTAAAAAAAAAAAGTTCAGCTTGAGTGAGGTACCAGCTTAGACCTGCTCCCTCTTCTCTACCTCTGTGGGTTGGAAAGAGAGGTGGTTCCGGGCAAAGGACACTCACACCAGGAACTGCAGAGGGTTGGTGCTGGCACAAAGTAGGTGTTATTTTCAGCCTTTGCCTGGAAATAGGCTCTCAAGACTATCTTTTCTGCCCGGGGTAGTCCTAACCCTATGCACCCTGGCCCACTCTGGCCCTCCCTTAGAGAAGGAGACTTGGGTGAGGATGGCACTGACCACACAGCCTCTGATTCCTCCTCTGAGGCTGTGCCTCCGCAGTGAGCCCACAGACACCACCAGCCTGTCTACATATCTGCGTGGTTAGCTCCTGAAAGGCCAGCCCTTGCCCTGACCCATTTCTCTCTGGCCACTTAACACAGTCACTGGGCTGGGTCACGAATGGCCCTAAACTAGCACCCTCCCTGAGTAGGAGGCAGCACTTGTCTGGTGCTTGTCTATGTGAATTCAGCTCCAGACAGACTGCATTACCTTGTCCTGGTTCTAAGCCTGAGCCTGCTTTGGGACCATCTGTCAAGTCCTTACTCTCTGTCTGAGGGCTACTTCTGATTTTCCACATGTTCATAGAATAAGAAGACTGAGTCTATGAATAAATGAATCTTTTTTTTTTTTACAGAGACAGAGAGAGGGATAGACAGACAGGAACGAAAAGAGATGAGAAGCATCAATCATCAGTTTTTCGTTGCAGCACCTTAGTTGTTCATTGATTGCTTTC
This sequence comes from Saccopteryx leptura, assembly GCF_036850995.1. Taxonomy (NCBI): domain Eukaryota; kingdom Metazoa; phylum Chordata; class Mammalia; order Chiroptera; family Emballonuridae; genus Saccopteryx; species Saccopteryx leptura. Next base: position 55,991,161 of record NC_089510.1, read on the forward strand.
TCATACGTGCCTTGACCGCGGGCCTTCAGCAGACCGAGTAACCCCTTGCTCAAGCCAGACGAGATCGGGCGCGTTCAGGGTGGTATCACCATAGACTGAAACCATCTGGACCTCTACAATGGAATTCCTGCTCACTACACAAATACCAATTTGTGTCCCCCACTTCTCTCTCTCTCTCTCTCTCCCTCTCTCTCTCTCCCTCCCTCTCTCTCTCTCTCTTTCTCTCTGCCCGATCTATTCTCAGGTGCCTGCTGGATGCCTCCACCTGGATGACCCATTTAAATTCAAGTTGTCCCAAAGAGAACCCAACAGCCTCTTCCCCAAAGCTAGTACTCCTGCCTTCTTTCTTCCTCGCTCCGAACCACTGTGCTTTACAGATTAAGAGGACAGTCATGACAACATGACGACCTTGGGGACTCTCCCCATAGCCACTTAGTATGTACTGAATAAGTGTGATTGGGTGGGGCTCCATTGGCACCAGTTTGTTCCTGAGCTCAGATGAAACCAGCTCATTTACTGGATAACTTGTCCTGCCTTGAGTTAGAAAGAATCACAAAGCTGAGTGCTGCTGGTGACCAGTAGCTAATAAATTCCAGCATTTCCATTAAAAAAAAAAAAAAAATTAGAGCTCACTCTTGGAGAGTTTCAAGTTTCCACAAGGAAGGAAAGGAAATATTGACCCATCCTGTCTTCTAGACAAAGAGTGAGGACTTCACATTGGTTCATCTTCACATGTGTTAGCCTGTCTTAAATGATGGCTTCTCTGCAGAGCACCCAGCTAAACTCTGAGAAAGAGGCTGAGCCATACTAAGCAAAAACGTGTTTCCAGAATTCTGTGATGTGTATGTATGCATAGAAAATGATCAAGAGTCCTGGCCAGTGACTCAGTGGATAGAGCATTGGCCTGGCATATGGACGTTCCAGGTTTGAGTTCCAGTTAGGGCACACAGAAGTGACCATCTGCTTTTCCTCGCCTCTCTCTCCCCTTTCTCTTCCTCTTCCCCTCCCACAGCCAGTTGCTTGATTGGTTCAAGTGTGGCCCCAGGCACTGAGGATAGCTCAGTTGATCCAAGCATGTCAGCCTCAGGCACTAAAAATAGCTTGGTACTCGAGCATCAACCTCAGAGAGATGTTGCCGGGTGGATCCTGGACTGGGTGCATGCAGGAGTCTGCCTCATTATCTTCCCTCCTCTCACGAAAGAAAGAAAGAAAGAAAGAAAGAAAGAAAGAAAGAAAGAAAGAAAGAAAGAAAGAAAGAAAGAAAAGAAAGAAAGAAAGAAAGAAAGAAAGAAAGAAAGAAAGAAAGAAAGAAAGAAAGAAAGAAAGAGAAAATGATCAAGAGGAAGAAACATAACACTAACAGGTAATAAGTAATAAGGGAAACTGTAAGCGAGGAATATATTTGAACTCTGCACTATCTTCCAAATGTTTCTATAACTCTAACGCTGTTCTAAGATATAAAGTCTATTTTAAAAGATAGGGAGCCTGACCTGTGGTGGCGCAGTGGATAAAGTGTCAACCTGGAAATGCTGAGGTCGCTGGTTCGAAACCCTGGGCTTGCCTGGTCAAGGCACATATGGGAGTTGATGCTTCCAGCTCCTCCTCCCTTCTCTCTCTCTGTCTCTCTCTCCTCTCTCTCTCTCTCTCTCTCTCTCTCCTCTCTAAAAATGAATAAATAAAATAAAAAAATTTAAAAAGATAGGGAAAACAATGACATAAAAAGTGAGTTGTTGCCTGACCTGTAGTGGCACAATGGATAAAGCATCGACCTGGAAATGCTGAGGTCGCCAGTTCGAAACCCTGGGCTTACCTGGTCAAGGCACATATGGGAGTTGATGCTTCCAGCTCCTCCCCCCTTCTCTCTCTCTGTCTCTTCTCTCTCTCTCTCTTTCTCTCTCTGTCTCTCCCTCTCCTCTCTAAAATGAATAAATAAATCAAAAAAATTAAAAAAAAAAGTGAGTTGTTAAAAGTCCAGAAGTTGCTCCCTTTCCAGTGCTGCACACAGATGCAAGCTTTCCTGGGTCCAGTGCGCCTCTCCACACAGCTTCAGGTTGGGGGAGTGCAGTAGCCCTAACCCTCCCAACTCCTTGTGGCCCCACTCTGCCAAGCTCCTACCCTGTGGCGTAATCAGCTAGCTGCGGCCAACCCAGGCCCACGTAGCAGACTTTCTTGGAAGGTTCTAGGGGAGGTCTCCACAGATTCAGGATGTGTAAGAAACACACAGTGAGAGACCAAGTTTGTAGCCTTGGGGCAAGAACCATTTCTCCCTATGCTTCCTGACTGGTGGCACTCTTTCTGTGCAGAGCCCTCCCCTTACACAGCCAAACCTTAATCTGGGTGGTGGTGTTTTTGTGACAGACACAGAGAGAGGGACAAATAGGGACAGACAGACAGGAAGGGAGAGAGATGAGAAGCATCAATTCTTTGTTGTGGCTTCTTAGTTGTTCGTTGATTGCTTGTTCATTGATTGCTTTCTCATATGTGCCTTGATGGGGGGGGGGTATGGGGGGAGCTACAGCAGAGTGAGTGACCCCTTGCTGAAACCAGAGACCTTGGGCTTAAGCCAGTGACCTTAGGCTCAAGCCAACAACCTTGAATTCAAGCCATCAACCTTTGGGCTCAAGCTAGAGACCATGGGGTCATGTCTATGATCCCACACTCAATCCAGTGACCACGTGCTTGAGCTGGTGAGCCCGCGCTCAAGCCGGCGACCTCGGGGTTTCGGACATGGGTCCTCCATATCCCAGTCTTATACTTTATCCACTGCGCCACCACTTGGTCAGGCTTAATCTGTTTTAATCTGATGAATTCTACTGGCCCTATCTTGACAATTCACTGAGACCCCACCACACCACAAAGGTCCATAGACCCCAGGTGAGTGCCTGCTGGCCTAGCTTAGTGGCCTTAGACCCAATACTGGTCCTGAGCTTGAATCTGAATCAACCTAGTGAACACCACTTGCCCTACCTGGTGACTCAGAACCTTCCTCATACACCTTGCGGACCCCCAGAGGCTCTTTCTGTGGTTGAGCTTAACAGGCAGCCAGTAGGTGAAGGAGGATCTCGAGGTGCCTTGGGTCTTTCTTCTGACCTGCCCCAGGTTGGTACCGGTAGAAACCACTTTAGTAGCCAGTGTGGCCCATGCTACATGCACCCAGACCCAGCAAAGGCAGCCACCAATCATGCATTACTTTGTAGCTTCTTCTTTTTAAAAAAAAAAATAGATTTTATTCATTTATTTTATAGAGGAGGAAAGAGAAAGAGAGAGTGAGAGAGAGAGAGAAGAGGGAGGAGCAGGAAGCATCAACTCCCACATGTGCCTTGACCAGGCAAGCCCAGGGTTTCAAACCGGCGACCTCAGTGTTCCAGGTTGACGCTATATCCACTGCACTACCACAGGTCAGGCTACTTTGTAGCTTCTAACAGGCAGTTAGGGCTGGTCACAGGAAGCATCTGACACTGACCAGCACTGGAGTCCCTCCCAAGAGGCTTGGAACGAACATACCCACTAGCTGGCTTCAGACCACACTAGGCCATGACTCAGTTAGCTCTACAAATAGCACACACAAAAGGAGATTTCAGTAGGCACCAGACCTTGTTGGAGTAAATTTCACTTCGGAGGTTAGTCCCTGCACTGCCGCTCATACACTATGGTCAGATCAATGCTCATAGTCAGCCTGCCTGAGGGCCAACTCCATCCCCAGATGAGCCAACAACAATCAAGACTAAATTCCAGCAGAAGGGCTCACATAACCCACACAAGAAACATTGCTGGAGCTACTGGCTCAGGTGATCAGGGAGACAGCGTCACTGGAGTCCCACAGGACACCTGGTACATAAACCTACCGAGACTGGGAGAAATAGCAGATCTACCAGATACAGAGAAACAAATACAGAGAAGCATCTAAAGTGGGGACACAAAGAAACATGCCCCAAATGAAAGAATAGAAGAAATTCCCAGAAAAAGAACTAAATAAAATGGAGGCAATCTACCAGATGCAGAATTCAAAACAATGGTTGAAAGAATGCTCAAGGAACTTGTGCAAACTTCTACAAAAAGATTACAAACATAAAAAAAGAATACAGAAACCATAAGAAAAGAATCAGTCAGGCCTGATCAGGTGGTGGTACAGTGGACAGAGCATTGGACTGGGATGCAGAAGGACCCAGGTTCGAGACCCCGAGGTCACCAGCTTGAGCGCAGGCTCATCTGGCTTCAGCAAAAAGCTCACCAGCTTGGACCCAAAGTCGCTGGCTGGAGCAAGGGGTTACTCGGCCTGCTGAAGGCCCGCGGTCAAGGCACATATGAGAAAGCAATCAATGAACAACTAAGGTGTCTCAACAAAAAACTGATAATTGATGCTTCTCATCTCTCTTCGTTCCTGACTGTCTATCCCTCTCTCTGATTCTCTTTCTGTCCTTGTAGAAAGAAAAAAAAAAGAACCAGTCATATATAAAGAATATAACTTTTTAAATTGATTTGGTGTTCCACTTATTTATGCATTTATTGGTTGATTCTTGTATGGACCCTGATTGGGGATTGAACCCACAACCTTGACATATTGGGACAATGCCCTAACCAACTGAGTTACTTGGCCAGGGCTAAGAATACAATATTTGAAACAAAGAATAAACTAAAAGAAATGAAAAGCAGGCTAGATGAGGCAGACAATTGAACTAGAGTTTTGAAAGGCAAGATAGCAGAAAATACCCAATCAGAGCAACAAAAAGAATAAAGGACTCATTAAAAAAAATAAAATAAGGATAGTTTAAGGGACCTCTGGGACAACATCAAACATAACAACATCTACAACATAGAAGTGCCAGAATAAGAAGAAAGAGAGCAAGGGACTGACTACCTGTTTGAAGAAATAATGACTGAAAACTTTCCTAACTTGGTGAAAGAAAAAGACACATAAGTCTAGCCTGACCTGTGGTGGCACAGTAGATAAAGTGTCAGCCTGGAATGCTAAGGTCACCAGTTCAAGGCCCCAGGTTGCCCAGTAAAGGCACATGTGAGAAGCAACTACAAGTTGATGCTTCCTGCGCCTCCCCCAACACCCTCCTCCCATTGCCTTTCTCTCTCTCTCTCCTTTCTCTAAAAGTTAATAAATAAAATATTTTTGAAAAAGACATATACAGACTGACCAGCTGGTGGCACAGTGGATAGAGTGTCAACCTGGGACGCTGAAGACCCAGGTTCAAAACCCCAAGGTTGAAGCTTGAGTGCAGGCTCACCAGCTTGAGCGTGGGGTTGCTGGCTTGAGCGTGGGGTCATTCACTCTGCTGCAGCCCCCCAGTCAAGGCACATATAAGAAAGCAATCAATGAACAACTAAGATGCTGCAACAAAGAATTGATACTTCTTATATCTCTCCCTTCCTATCTATCTGTCCTTATCTGTCCCTCTCTTTGACTCTCTCTCTGTCTCTGTAAAAAAAAAAAAAAAGAATAAACTCAAACTAAGAATAGGTTAAATACTTAAAGGTAAGACACAATACCATTGGCCCTGGCCAGTTGTCTCAGTGGTAGAGCATCAGCCCGGCGTGCAGGAGTCCTGGGTTCGATTCCCGGCCAGGGCACACAGGAGAAGCGCCCATCTGCTTCTCCACCCCTCCCCCTCTCCTTCCTCTCTGTCTCTCTCTTCCCCTCCTGCAGCCAAGGCTCCATTGGAGCAAAGATGGCCCGGGTGCTGAGGATGGCTCTGTGGCCTCTGCCTCAGGTGCTAGAATGGCTCTGGTCGCAACAGAGAAACGTCCCAGATGGGCGGAACATCACCCCCAGGTGGGCATGCCAGGTGGATCCCGGTCGGGCACATGCAGGAGTCTGTCTGACTGCCTCCCCGTTTCCAACTTTAGAAAAATACAAAAAAAAAAAAAAAGACACAATACCATAAAAAATCCTATAAGAAAACATTGGCAGTAAAATTTTTTATATTTCTCTTAGCAATACTTTTTCTGATATATGTCCTCAGGCAAAGGAAATAAAAGAAAAAATAAACAAATGGGACTATAACAAACCAAAAAGTTTTTTGTGTTTTTTTTGTTGTTTTTTTTTTACAGAGACAGAGAGAGTCAAAGAGAGGGATAGATAGGGACAGACAGACAGGAACAGAGAGAGATGAGAAGCATCAATCATCAGTTTTTTTGTTGTGACACTTTAGTTGTTCATTGATTGCTTTCTCATATGTGCCCTGACGGGAGGGCTACAGCAGACCAAGTAACCCCTTGCTCAAGCCAGCAACCTTGGGTCCAAGCTGGTGAGCTTTGCTCAAACCAGTTGAACCCGTGCTCAAGCTGGCGACCTCAGGGTCTCGAACCTGGGTCCTCTGCATCCCAGTCTGATGCTCTATCCACTGCACCACTGCCTGGTCAGGCACAAACTAAAAGTTTTTGCACGGCAAAGGAAACCATCAACAAAATAAAAAGATAACCCGCTAGCCCTGGCCGGTTGGCTCAGCGGTAGAGCGTCGGCCTGGCGTGCGGGGGACCTGGGTTTGATTCCCGGCTAGGGCACATAGGAGAAGCACCCATTTGCTTCTCCACCCCCCCCCCTTCCTTCCTCTCTGTCTCTCTCTTCCCCTCCCGCAGCTAAGGCTCCATTGGAGCAAGGATGGCCCGGGCGCTGGGGATGGCTCCTTGGCCTCTGCCCCAGGCGCTAGAGTGGCTCTGGTCTCGGCAGAGCGAAGCCCCAGAGGGGCAGAGCATCGCCCCCTGGTGGGCAGAGTGTCACCCCTGGTGGGCGTGCCGGGTGGATCCCGGTCGGGTGCATGTGGGAGTCTGTCTGACTGTCTCTCCCCGTTTCCAGCTTCAGAAAAAAAATACAAAAAAAAAAAAAGATAACCCGCTAAATGCAAGAACATATTTGCTAGAATTGTGACCCTGAAACCTGTATAATTTTGTTAATCAGTGTCACCCCAATAAATTCAATAAAAAGGAAAAATAGAATATATTCACCAATGTTACATTCATTAAGGAGTTAATATCCAAAATTTATAACAAACTGATACCACTCAACACCAAAAAAACCCAATAATTCAATTTAAAAATGGGCAGAGAGCCTGACCAGGTGGTGGCAAAACTGGTTTGAGGAAAAGCTCACCAGCTAGGACCCAAGGTTGCTGGCTTGAGCAAGGGGTTACTCCGTCGGCTGAAGGCCTGCGGTCAAGGCACATATGAGAAAGCAATCAATGAACAACTAAGGTGTCGCAACAAAAAACTGATGATTGATGCTTCTCATCTCTCTCCGTTCCTGTCTGTCTGTCCCTATCTATCCTTCTCTCTGACTCTCTCTCTGTCTCTGTAAAAAAAAAAAAGAAAATGGGCAGAGGACCTAAATAGACACTTCTCCAAAGAGGAGATACAAACGGCCAATAGACATATGAAAACATGCTCAACATCACTAGCTATTAGAGAAATGCAAATTAAAACAACAAGAAGATATCACCTCACACCTATCAGAATAGCTATCATCAATAAATCAACAAACAAATGTTGGCGAGGATGTGGAGAAAACCTTGTGCACAGTTGATGGGCACGTAGATTGGTGCAGCCACTGTGGAAAACAGTATGGAGGATCCTCAAAAAAATAAAAATCATAAAGAACTGCCTTATGACCTAGTGATTCTAGTTCTAGAAATATATCCAAAGCTACTCTGTCTGTGGAGTAACCCATTCTCTGTCTCACTTCTTCACTAATAAACTCACTTTCACTTTAAACACACACACAAAAAAAGAAAAAGAAACTCAAAACACTAATTCAAATAAATATATGCACCCCTATGTTAACTACAGTATTATTTACAATAGCCAAAGATATGGAAGCAGCCCACGTGCCCATCAGTAGATGAGTGGGTAAAAAAAGCTGTGGTACATTTACACAATAGAATATAACTTGGTCATAAAAAAGAATGAAATCTTCCCATTTGTGATAGCATGGATGGACCTAGAGCAGGGATCGGGAAGCTTTATGGCTGAAAGAGCCATGAACGCCACATATTTTAAAATGTAATTCCATGGGTGCCATACAACGACCCGTGTATGTTACTCATTATCCAATAAAAATTTGATGTTGTCCCGGAGGACAGCTGTGATTGGATCCAGCCACTCGCAACAATGAACATGAGCGGTAGGAAATAAATGGATTGTAATACATGAGAAGGTTTTATATTTTTAACGTTATTATTTTTTTTATTAAAGATTTGTCCGCGAGCCAGATGCAGCCATCAAAAGAGCTACATCTGGCTCGCGAGTCATAAGTTCCCAACTCCTGACCTAGAGAATATTATGCCAAGTGAAATAAGTCAGAGAAAGTCAAATATGTGATTTCACTTATTGTGGAAGCTAAAAAGCAAAATAAACAAACAATCAAAACAGAAACATACTCGTAGATACAGAGATAAGATAGATGGTTGTCAGAAGGAAGGGATATTGGGAGCTCGATGAAAAAGGTGAAGGGATGAAGAAGGACAGATTGGTAGTTACAAAATAGTCATGGGGAGGTAATGTACAGCATAGGGGACGAAGTCAGTAATATTGTAGTAACTGTGTACTATGCCAGGTGGCTACTTGAAATATCAGGATGACCACTTTGAAAAGTATATGACTAACTACTATGCGGTACACCTGAAACTAATACAAAATAATACTGACTGTAAATTGTAATTTAAAATTTTTTCATAATAACTGCAAAAGCTGAAACTTAAGGCAACCGGTGCTTGCTAGGGGAATTGTTAGACAAGGGCTTTTAGGAGTTCAGAGAAGGGAAGTCTGTAATCAGGGAGCTCTAGTGGTCCTTCTGGAAGAAACAGGACCTGGGAGTCCTGACGGTATAATCAGGGCAGGCTGTGAGCACTTTGATATCCCACCCTGGAGCACTAACTATTCAAAAGAACTCAGACACAAAGAAGGCCCCTTTGGAGCCAAATGAGCCTAGGTTGGAATCTCAAACTCTGTAAGACCTTAGAGATACTTATCTCTAAGTCTCTTAAACTCTAAATCTCAATTATCTCTTATCTGTAAAGTGGTAATAATAATCTCACAGCACAGGTTCAAATGAGATAACGCATATGAAGTGTTAAGCACAGTGTAGTCACCTTAGGAGGACTCAAAACATGTTAGCTGTTGCTGATGTTGTTGTAAAAACTTCAGGTCAGAATGACTCCTAAACTAACTGCACCCCTGGTTTCTTCTCCCCAAGTCTCTCACTCTCAGCCCCCATTCAGGTCAGATGGCATTTGCCACCGTGTCCTGACTTTCCAGCCTGACATCCTACACCCTTCTCCCTCACCACCTCCTCCGTTTAGACCCGTGGGCTCCCTACCAGGGGGATCAACTACCCTGCCATGGGCCCTTCGCCTCTTTCCCCAGATAAGTTCTACTCTTCATGTCTCTCCCATCACTGATGATGGCTTCTCTATTCCCTTTTCCCACATTTATTCTAATACCTGTCAGTTTCTCTGGGTCTCGTTAAAACCAGCACTCCTAATGCCATTCTCATTTGCCCATATCACAGTTGTATCTTAAGATTTATCTGTAATTATAATTTAAAATTAATAATAAAGGGACCATCTTATCCTATGACACTTCAACCCAAATGTATAGTTTTCCTACTATAAACAGCAAAATCAAAAGGAATAGCTAAGCGCTTTCTGAGAAAAAGAGTCTCTGTAGGACCCTATAGAATGGTACCCCCTGAATTTTTGAAAAGGGGCACAAAATATGCATGGCCTAGGGGATATCTCACATGACAGGTGTTTTCTTTTTTTCATGTTTATTTTATTGATTTTAGAGAGAGAAGAAGGGAGAGAGAGAGACAGGAACATCAATCTATTTCTGCATGTGCCCTGACCGAGGATCAAACTGGCAACCTCTGTGCTTCAGGATGATGCTCTAACCAACCAAGTTATCTGGCCAGCATGAGGTGTTTTCCTGTTTGTTTGTTTGTTTATTTGTTTGTTTGTCTTAATTTATTAAGGTGACATTGGCTAACAAAATTACCCAGTTTTCAGGTGCACGATTCCACAACACATCATCTGTACACTCAATTGTGTGTTCGCCACCCCAAGTCAAGTCTCCTTCCATCACCATTTATCACCCCCTATACCCTTCTCCACCTCCTTCCCACTCCTGTCAATCACCAACCACACTGTTGTCTGTGTTCATCATATAAGAGGTTTTGAGATTATTAATTTAGTAAGAAGGAACCCTTCCTCTGTGTGGCATAGTCCTTGACTATTAGCAGAATGTGATGTTCTTGGACATCTGGTGTTTATAGGAGACTGATAAAATTAATCAATGGGTTTTTATCTCCCTTCCAGTCACACCCATACTTTCCTGTGGCCTTGGATCCATCAGAGAACTAAACAGAGTCATAAATTTAGATCCTGGGTCATTTTAGCTGAAAAGTCCTGTCATGGTGTGTAAAAACTCTTGTTCATTGCTGCTGGGAACGCAAAATGATAGAGCCACTCCGGAAGATAGGTTGGCAGTTTCTTATAAAGTTAAAATTGTCTTACCATATAATCCAGCAGCCACAGTCCTAAGCATTTGCTCAACTGATTTGAAAACTTATATCTACACAGAAACCTACACATTAATGTTCAGATAAGCTTTATTCAAAACTTTCAAAAATTAGAAGCAACTACAATAGTTTTCAAAAAGTGGATGTGGTGAATTTAAAAAATTCTAGAAAACAAACAATGGCATATCCATACAATGGATTACTATTCAGCAGTAAAAAGGAAGTATTATCAATTTATGCAACAACATGGAAATATTGCTAAATAAAATGCATATTGCTAAGTTAAAGAAGCCAATCATTTTTTAGCATGAGAGAGATAGACAGACAGACATACAGGGACAGACAGAAAGGAAGAGAGATGAGAAGCATCAGTTCTTCGTTGAGGCACTTTAGTTGTTCATTGATTGCTTTCTCATACATGTCTTGACCAGGGCGCTCCAGCTGAGCCAATGATCCCTTGCTCAAGCCAACTATCTTTTAGGCTCAAGCTAGCAACCTTTGGGCTCAAGTCAACGACCATTTAGGCTCAATCCAGTAACCTTTGGGCTCAAGCCAGTGACAATAGGATCATGTCTATGATCCCGTGCTCAGGCTGGCAACCCCACACTCAAGCTGGTGACCTTGGGGTTTTGAACCTGGGTCCTCAGCATCTCAGGCTGATGCTCTATCCATTGCACCGTCTGGTCAGGCAAAAGAAGCCACTCTTAAAAGGCTATATATTATACTATATGATTCCATTTATATGACATTCTAGAAAAGGGAAAATTGTAGAGATCAAAAATATATCAGAGCCCTGGCCGGTTGGCTCAGCGGTAGAGCGTCGGCCTAGCGTGCGGAGGACCCGGGTTCGATTCCCGGCCAAGGCACATAGGAGAAGCGCCCATTTGCTTCTCCACCCCTCCGCCGCGCTTTCCTCTCTGTCTCTCTCTTCCCCTCCCGCAGTTGAGGCTCCATTGGAGCAAAGATGGCCCGGGCGCTGGGCATGGCTCTGTGGCCTCTGCCTCAGGCGCTAGAGTGGCTCTGGTTGCAATATGGCGACGCCCAGGATGGGCAGAGCACCGCCCCTGGTGGCGTGCCGGGTGGATCCCGGTCGGGTGCATGCGGGAGTCTGTCTGACTGTCTCTCCCTGTTTCCAGCTTCAGAAAAATTAAAAAAATAAAAAAATAAAAAATATATATATCAGTAGTTGTCTAGGGCTTAGGGAGTGGGGAGGGTTGAATAGGTGAACTGTCTTTTAGGGCAGTACAACTATTCTGTATAATACATGAAATTGCATTGGTCAAAACCCATAGAACCTCACAGCACAATGAATCAATCTAAATGTATACAAATTTTAAAACATAAATTAATTAATAAGTTGGGGGAATCCCAGAGTAGAAAACAGACTAAAATAAAATTTTAAAATCTGTTATTAAAATGTATGGTATAACCTCACTGAAAAGAGTGGAGGGAAAGTGTTGACTTAAGTGACTTTGGAAATAAATGACGACTGTAAGACTAAAGGCAAAAAAGAACTGTATAGTCAACTGGTGGTGGTGCAGTGAATAGAGCATCAGCCTGGGACACTGGGGATCCAGGTTCAAAACCACAAGGCTCCAGCTTGAATGCAGGCTCATCCATCTTGAGCACAGACTCATCAGCTTGAGCACAGGGTTGCTGGCTTGAGCATGGGATCATAGACGTGACCCCATGGTCACTGGCTTGAAGCCCAAGGTCACTGGCTTGAGCCCAAGGTTGCTGGCTTGAACAAGGGGTCACTAGCTTGACTGGAGCCCCCCAGTAAATGAACGTATGAGAAACAATCAGTAAACAACTAAAGTGACACAACTACGAGTTGTGTCTCTCTCCCTTCCTGTCTGTCTTTCTCTCTCACACACAAAACAAACAAACAAACAAAAAACATATATAGGGGGTCCTTGGGTTACAACACAGTTCCATTCCTATGACAGTGACATAACTCAAATTTTGGTGTAAGTCAAAATATACCCTAGTCTAACTCACTTTCTTATCCTAACACAGTTATAAAATCATAACCTAGAACACAAAAACACGACTAAGCCAAAGAAAAAGGAAAATGACTTAAATGTACTGTACTGTACCCTGTACTGCATATTCTTCTACCACGGGCAACCAAACTAGTTCACCCATGGAGTCCATAAGTACAATGCTAACGGCAGAAACCAAAACACTCATGTCTCAACTTTTTAAAGTTTTTATGGGAGTGAGTGTCGTAAACTCGAAATGTTATATGTCGAGACTGTCATAACCTGAGGGCCTCCTACTGTATATGGGTGAAATGGGGGTCAAAAGGTACAAACTTCCAGTTACAAAATGAATAAGCCAGGGATGTAATTAGGTGATTTTTGTTAGTAACACTGTACTGCATATTTAAAAGTTTCTTTAGAACTATACATACACAGCCTGATCTGTGGTGGCACGATGGATAAAACATCAACCTGGAATGCTGAAGTTGCCAGTTCAAAACCTTGACTTGCCTGTCCAGGCGTATATGAGAAACAACTATGAGCTGATGCTTCCTGCTCCTTCCCCACCCTCTGCCTTTCTATCTCTCTCTCTAAAACCAATAAATAAAACCTAAAAAAAAACTATATGCACATATTACATATACACATACACACATAGTTGTAGAAAAGGAATACATAGAAGAAAAATACAAAAATATAATAATAATTTTTTTAATGTTTTTCTTTTTCATTAAATATTCCTTAATGGATATGTATTACTTTGAACATTAAAAAACTGTTATTGTGGCCTGACCTGTGGTGGCACAGTGGATAAAGCGTCAACCTGGAAACGCTGAGGTTGCCAGTTCAAAACCCTGGGCTTGCCTGGTCAAGGCACATATGGGAGTTGATGCTTCCTGCTCCTCCCCCCCTTTCTATAATGAATAAATAAAATCTTTTTTAAAAAAACCTGTTATTGTTTTTTTCCAGCCTTATTGGAGTAAAGTTAACAATTAAAAATTGTATATATTTAAAGTGTACAACTTGATCTACATTTATATTGTGAAATATTCACCACAATCAAGCTACTTAATGTTATCACCTCACATAGTTTCCATTTTCTTTCCTTAATATCTAGCTCTTAGCAGATTTCAAGTATACAATGCAGTATTATTAACTATAGTTATATTGTTGTACATTAGATCTTCAGAACTCATCTTGCATAACTAAAATGCACCCCGTGACCAACGTCTTCTTATTTCCCTCTCCCAAAACATTTTTTTAACATAAAAAAGGAAATGATTATTTTTTAAAAACTAATCTTGATGCCCTGGACAGGTAGCTCAGTTGGCAGAGCATCGTCCGGATATACCAAAGTTGCAGGTTTGATCCCCAGTCAGAGCACATATAGGAATCAACCAGTGAATGCATGAATAAGTGTAACAATAAATTGATTTCTCTCTCTCTCTCTCTCTCTCTCTCTGTTCCCTTTCCTCTTGCTCTAAAATCAATCAATAAAAATGAAAAAAAATATTTTTAAACTAACCTTGGCTGTCTTCCTCCTGCTATATTACATCTACTTCTATTATATAATAGGAGATATAGCATTATGTTATGTTGAATGTAAGACAGATAATAGATAGGTAACTCATACTGAGCACATACAATGTGTCATATATTGTGCACGTATTGTATTGTGAACAAAAAGGAGACCACATGCTGAACCTGACAAGCTCAGAAGAGACAGGCATGGCAGCCTTGCAGACTCAGAGACCTAAAGTAACCACACAGGGTGGTCTGAAATTAAAACTTCCCAACTAAAAGCAATTCATGGTGGGTAGTCAATGTCCCAGGGCAGTATTTTTCTCTAACAAAGGTCCATGCTTACCTTAATTAATTAATTTATTTATTTTTACAGAGATAGAGCGAGAGTCAGAGAGAGGGATAGATAGGGACAGCCAGACAGGAACGCAGAGAGATGAGAAGCATCAATTATCAGTTTTTTGTTGTGGCACTTTAGTTGCTCATTGATTGCTTTCCCATATGTGCCTTGACCGTGGGGCTACAGCAGACTGAGTAACCCTTTGCTCAAGCCAGCAACCTTGGGTCCAAGCTGGTGAGCTTTACTCAAACTAAATGAGTCCACACTCAAGCTGATGACCTCGGGGTCTTGAACCTGGGTCCTCCGCATCCCAGTCCGATGCTCTATCTACTGAGCCATCACCTAGTCAGGCTGCTTACCTTAATTTAGCTTGTTTATTGATTTTCTTTTTTTGCATCTATAATAACATACCTGATAACACACCTTTAAAGTGTAAGAGTAATCTTGAGAACATTATACTAAGTGAAATAAGTCAATCAGAAAAATCTAACTATATGATTTCACACATAGGTGGGATATAAAACTGAGACTTGCCTGACCAGGCGGTGGCGCAGTGGATAGAGCATCGGACTGGGATGCAGAGGACCTGGGTTCGTGACCTTGAGGTCGCCAGCTTGAGTGAGGGCTTACTCAGTCTGCTGAAGGCCCGTGGTCAAGGCACATATGAGAAAGCAATCAATGAACAACTAAGGTGTTGCAGCGCAATGAAAAACTAATGATTGATGCTCTCATCTCTCTCCGTTCCTGTCTGTCTATCCCTCTCTCTGACTCACTCTCTGTCTCTGTTTAAAAACAAACAAACAAAAAACAAAACAAAAAACTGAGACTCATGGACATAGACAAAAGTGAAGTGGTTACCAGGATGGGGGAGACAAAGAGGGACAAATATATGACAACAGAAAATAATTTGACTTTGGGTCACAATACAATCAACGGTTCAAATTTTTTTTTTTTTTTTGTATTTTTCTGAAGCTGGAAACGGGGAGAGACAGTCAGACTCCCGCATGCGCCCGACCAGGATATACCAGGCACGCCCACCAGGGGGCGACGCTCTGCCCACCAGGGGGCGATGCTATTCCCCTCTGGGGCGTCGCTCTGACGCGACCATAGCCACTCTAGCGCCTGGGGCAGAGGCCAAGGAGCCATCCCCAGCGCCCGGGCCAACTTTGCTCCAATGGAGCCTTGGTTGCGGGAGGGGAAGAGAGAGACAGAGAGGAAGGAGAGGGGGAGGGGTGGAGAAGCAGATGGGCGCTTCTCCTGTGTGCCCTGGCCGGGAATTGAACCCGGGACTTCTGCACGCCAGGCCGACGCTCTAACACTGAGCAAACCGCCCAGGGCCTCAAAATCAATGAACAACTAAGGTGTCGCAACGGCAACGAAAAACTGATGATTGATGCTTCTCATCTCTCTCTGTTCCTGTCTGTCCCTATCTATCCCTCTCTCTGTCTCTCTCTGTCTCTGAAAAAAAAAAAAAAAAAAAAAAAGTAAGAATAATCTTCTTTTCCAGCCCCCTCAGGACACAACCACCCCACCAGCAGAAACCACAAATCCCCTCATGGTTATCATTATCATGTTAATTGTTAACTGTTAACTATCCTATGCCCGCCTGGGTAAGTATGTATCTATTCCTTTTACTTTCTATCCAACCCCAGAGATTTGCCCCTGCCTCCCTAATCTATCACCAGTAGATTTCATGTAACCCCCTCACATCTTCCCCTTTGAGACGAATGTATAAAATAAGTGGCGAAACTGATACTTTCTGGAGAACTTTTTCA
Organism: Saccopteryx leptura; assembly: GCF_036850995.1. NCBI lineage: Eukaryota > Metazoa > Chordata > Mammalia > Chiroptera > Emballonuridae > Saccopteryx > Saccopteryx leptura. The sequence goes on from NC_089510.1 coordinate 56,007,301, forward strand.
ATCTGTTGAGATTTTGCTTCCTGGCAATTGTTGACAGTTTGGCTCAAATAAACTCGTAAAACTTCTTTTTTTATGAGTAAGAAACATTTGGATGTTTCTTACGTTGACAGTGTCAATCAATTTTCATAACACCCCCAAAAAATCAATGTAGGGCCAGGAGCCGCCATCGTGGTCATTCACATGCAGGTTCCCATTGGATTCGGGCAGACGATAAAGAAATGGCAGAGTCAGAGGACGGGGGGGCCATCCTATTTATTGGTGTCTCACCAAGACAGGCAAACCACAAAAGAAGACAAGGGAAAAGCAGAAAACCAGCTCTTCCCATGAAGGGCAAGGGATCAGGGAAGCCCCTGCAATTGTGATAGCAGGAACTGTGTGTCCAAGCTCCCTTGTCTGTCCCACTTTATAGTGTAGAAAACCAAAATCCCTTAATCCAATATACAAACAAGGAAGTCCCAATACAAAGTCACTCATCCAAGGCATAATTGGATTCCTCATGAGAGTGCACCACCCAGATAATACAATCATTCAAGGGTGTGGGGAAAAGCTTAGTCCCAAAACCAAACCCTAGGCTACAACGACCTGGCCTGCTTATAGCCTGTCCCCCACACCCAATATAAGTCACAAGCGAGCAAACATATATATCATATTTACAAACTTATTTGACCAACATTCCACCCCTTTTGCTCGCTTTACAATCTAAACCACAGGCATCTTCCATGATGGTCACTGTGCAAGGAGTAGGATACATTGCATAAACAGAAATAGTACCAACTACAGCAATACGATTAACAGATCAAAAACTATGGGCGAAATGAGAGCATAGTCAGTGGCACCAAGAGAGGCAAATCTTTTCCCTCTGGCAGAATACAGGCCAGAGTTTTGTCTGCAGACAGCACCGTAGCTGGCACCAGAGGCCGCCCTGAGCGGGCATACCAAACCTTATTGGCCAATACACCAGCATCTGCTGGTTCTATGTGTAGTAAAATAGGGGAACTCATTATTGGCCATAAAGAAATTACAAAGGTGCCCTTCAAAATGCTGTCCCCTTGAGCACTCAAGGGATAATACACTTCTACCTTTGGTGGCCAGGTGCTGGTTGCCCAAGGAGTTAACTGGAGGTCCACCTCTAACCCCTTTCCCCATGGTGCCAACAAGGCCACCCATCTCAGATGGGGGGCCTGTACAGTCCAGGGCCAAGTCCATTGAAGCCGTTGTCCTTTAAGAAGGGCTGTTGGAGCAGGCAAGAGCATGTTGCCCTGCTGTCCGAAACCTGGCTTGAGTAAAATGTCCTTGGTGCGTATCTGCAACTGAATAGGGGCAGCTGTCCGATGCAGGAGGGCCTCTACTGGAGCTGGGCTTCCCCGTCGAGGTCGCTCATTCAAAATCCGAAGTACTGTCCATAAGCGGCGTGTCCATCCAGTAAGAGAGCCGGTGCCCCCCTCCTGTCGCAGTCCCTGCTTTAAGAGTCCATTATAACGCTCAATGATACCAGCAGCCTGGGGGTGGTAGGGAACATGGTACTTCCAGTCCACCCCCAGCTTTTGAGCCCATTGCCTCACCGTTGAACCAGTGAAGTGGGTACCATTGTCACTTTCAAGGACCAGCGGTCGCCCGTATGCAGCACTCAGGCGGTCCAGAGCCTGTATGACTGCCCTCTGGTCAGGGTTACGAGCGGGGTAAGCAGCAAGCAGCCCAGTGGCAGTATCTACACAAGTGACTGCATACTGGTACCCTTCTGACTTTGGTAAGGGTCCAATAATGTCTATCTGCCATCGTGTCAGTGGGACATGACCCCTCTGGATCTGTCCAGGTGACACCAGTGGTCTCCGAGGGTGTTCCTTGGAACATACTGCACATTGCTTACAGGCTGCAAGTACCTCTGCATAGGACACAGGCAAGTTCCAAGCCTTAACCGTAGCCCACATAGTTTTCTGTCCTGCATGGAGCAGGCGCCAGTGGAGCCACTGTGCCACATCACCCACAGGTGCAGTCTCCAACCATCGCACCCTTGCCAACGTATCTGCCTCATCATTCCCAGGATGGGCTAGAGGGGCATGCCCTGTGACATGATATACTGTCACCTGCTTCTGGTGTCCTATTTCCCATAAGTCCTGCCACATGGCCTGACCCCATAATGGACGGTGCATTACCATCCACTGGTTAATGTGCCAAGTGGCAATCCAAAGGGTCAGTCCACGATAGACAGCCCAACTGTCAGTACAGATCACCAGAGGTGAAGGTTCATTATGGGCAACTAGCCAAACAGCTCTTAATTCTGCCCATTGGCTGCTTTGGCCTGTACCCGTGTCCATCCAAATAGTCTCAGTGGCCGGATGGAAGGCAATAGCCGTCCATTTGGCAGGTTGGCCCCTGCTGGAAGCATCAGTATACCAGGCATCTTCGGGGATGGGCACCCGCCCCTCCTGGTAGGGACTGACCTCAGGTTCTGCCTCCTGAGCCCCAGTTGCACCTGACTCTAAGGTCACATAGGTGACTGGACCCAAGACTTCCTGCAGTTCTGCCCTCAATGGGCTGGTGCTAAGAGCACAGCGTTGTTGCAGATAGGCACCCCACTTGGCCAGGGTAGACATTTGGGCCATACCACTACGTGGTTTAGTTGCCCAATCTCTCACCCATCCAGCTATAGGGTATGTTGTTTTGACTGTAACTGGTGTTGTGGTTGTAATACTCTCAGTTGCCAGGAGGGCAGCATACACAGCTGCCAGCTGCTTCTCTACTAATGAGTAACGAACTTCAGCACCTTTCCACAATTGGGACCAAAATCCAATAGGTTGCCGTAGGCGCTCTGTCCGCTGCCACAAGCCCCATCCAAACCCCTCCGAGGTTACATGAACATCCAGCTCACAGGGCCTGGCAGGATCAAACACATTCAAGGCCTGTGCCACCTTGACAGCTCTCTTAGCAGCTGCAAATGAACATTGCGCCTGCTCAGTCCAATCCCAGCGAACCCCCTTTCGAATAAGGTTGTACAAGGGGCGTAGTAACTGAGCCAAATGCGGTATAAATGCTCGCCAATACCCCAACAAACCTAAGAATTCCTGTAACTGTTTTACCGTAGTGGGCACGGAGTATGCTTGAATCTTATCTATAACTGCGTCAGGGATAACTTTTGTCTTACCCGACCAGACAACTCCCAAGAATTTAACAGATAACCCAGGTCCTTGTAATTTGTTCTCGTTAACTGCCCAGCCACATGCTTTCAAATGGGATAGCAGGGTAGGGACTGCTTGCTCCAATTCTGAAAGAGAATCACTAGTTAGCATAATATCATCAATATAATGGTACATGCGGACTACCTCTGGCTGTTTCCATTTAGCCAGGTCAGCAGCCACCAGCCCATGGCACAAGGTGGGGCTATGCAAATAGCCCTGGGGTAACACTGTAAAGGTCCATTGTCTCCCTTCCCAACTGAAGGCAAATTGATCTTGACTCTCTGCGGCTATATCAATAGAGAAAAAAGCATTGGCCAAGTCTGCCACAAAGTGGTATGTCCCCAACTCATGGCTTAGCCGATCCATCATGTTAGCTATCGAAGGAACAGCAGCGTGCAAAGGGGGAACAACTTTATTAAGTTCCCTGTAATCTACTGTCATTCTCCAGGTTCCATCTGCTTTGCGCACAGGCCATACTGGGAGTTGTAAGGACTGTGTGCTGGCCGGATGATCCCCACCTTTTCTAGCTCAAGGATTGTCCCTGTGACTTCTTCATAACCACCTGGCAGGCGGTACTGCTTGGTGTTAGTCACACGCCGAGGGACGGGTAATTGCAAAGGGGAATGTGATGCATGTCCCCGCAATACTGCCTTCACAACCCTGATCCGCAGCCGGAACTCCCCAGCTGTAGTTTCCAACCACAGTCCTTGCAAGACATCTACCCCCAAAATATATTCAGGAATAGGAGATACATACACCTTATATGGCTTAGGAGGCAGTCTCCCTATCCCCAATGGAATAGTTATTGGCTTCACTTGAACAGTTTGGCCCCCATAACCGTCAATGGCCACTGGGGTCCCAGCAAACCGCTCTGGGTTTCCATAGAGAAGGGAACATTCTGCACCTGTATCCACCAAGGCCAACACCCGTTGTACATTGAAAGGGGACCAGTGGATAGCCAGTTCCCCATGTGGCCTCCGGTCCCCGCCCATCCCCGTTAGACGGGTCCCTCGGCCTTTTTCCTATTCAAACTGGTACAATGGGTCTTGGGAGTTCTCCTCTCCCTCGGCCGTCTCTATCATATAATCTTGTAACCGAGCTGTACGTGCACCAAACGTTTTATTGGTAGCTGCTGGGGCCTTTCGTCTCAGTGGCTGGAACTTCTGTTCTGGTTTAAGCTGCCGCCAAAGCTCCAAAAGAATTTTATTAGACTGGCCATCCAATTTCCCCTTATCTGCTCCAGCCGCAATCAAGTCTACCCACATCTGCGTCCGGGTAACCTTTACAGGCCCGTTTCCCTTGTTAGTTGGGTGGGAAACATAGGCAGCAGCCCTCACTGCTTTATGATCCCGAGCGGCCTCCAGCTCTCCCAAATCTGCTACCATCTGTGTAACTGCGTTGATGGGCTGCCCCACATAGGGGCCCAATATAGCCACAAGTGACCCAAAAAGGGCTGATGGGGCGCTAGCAAGGACAAATTCCCTCATTTTTGCCGTAAACACTTCCTCGTCTGGCCCACGAGACCCAGGGTTGAAAACAGCATTCTTCATACCTAGTTCCCGAAGGACCTTTACTAACTCACTGTAGCACTGCCACCGACTCATTGCCCCCAGGCAATTCTCCAGCATTCTGCCAGACCATACGAATGGCAGCCATCACCCATTCTAATAGGGTATGGTCTCCTGGGTTGCCATGGCAGTTCTGAAGACGCTGCCTCAAGGAAGAGTGTGTGGTAATGGCGGCCAATTTCTCCATCTCTGTTCCAGAGAGCATGATGCCATCCACCCCTATATCCCATAATCGTAGTAACCAGGCTACCAGGGATTCAGTAGGTTTCTGCCTAAATTGTGCCACCAACTCCATCAGCTCTGCCTGGGTATAGGGCCGGACCACAGAGTGTTCCATTACCTGAGCAGGAGGCTGTGGCTGCCCCTGAGGGACTCTTTGTTGCTGGGTTTTTACCTTCTTGGCGACAACTGGTCGGGCTCTCAGTGTGCATATGGCAGCTTCAGCCTGAGCCTTCTCATCCTCAGAAGAGGAGTCGCAAGCGCCTGCTCCCGCTGACTCAAAGCCAATCCACCTGCACGGATGCTGCTGCTCCTTTGGTGACTGTTTAGGCTCCTGTGTCTGCTGGCTTTTGGCCGGAAGCTGAGACTCGAGCTCTTGAATCGCAGTTGTTTCTCCAACAACTGCCGGTGAAGACGTTCAGCTTCCTGGGTAAACTGCAACTCACGAACCCGTAATTCCTTCTCCAGTGCTCGCTCCAATTCCAGCCTTTTCTGCCGTTCTATTTTCAATTCATACTGAAGCTTTTGACCTCGGGCAGTTTCCTCTTGAGTAAAAAACATGTAGCCCATGGCCCCTAAAAGGACAGCCGTGGGGAGCCAGAGCGGCAACCAGTACTCTATCCCACCCATCAAGGGTGGTGGCTCCATACCAATCTCTGAATCCTGCCGACTACGCCAGTTGTAGGGCCAGGAGCCGCCATCGTGGCCATTCACATGCAGGTTCCCATTGGATTCGGGCAGACGATAAAGAAATGGCGGAGTCAGAGGACGGGGGGCCATCCTATTTATTGGTGTCTCACCAAGACAGGCAAACCACAAAAGAAGACAAGGGAAAAGCAGAAAACCAGCTCTTCCCATGAAGGGCAAGGGATCAGGGAAGCCCCTGCAATTGTGATAGCAGGAACTGTGTGTCCAAGCTCCTGGTCTGTCCCACTTTATAGTGTAGAAAACCAAAATCCCTTAATCCAATATACAAACAAGGAAGTCTCTGATACAAAGTCACTTATCCAAGGCATAATTGGATTCCTCATGAGAGTGCACCACCCAGATCATACAATCAGTCAAGGGTGTGGGGAAAAGCTTAGTCCCAAAACCAAACCTTAGGCTACAACGACCTGGCCTGCTTATAGCCTGTCCCCCACACCCAATATAAGTCACAAGCGAGCAAACATATATATCATATTTACAAACTTATTTGACCAACAATCAATAAAAATAATAAATAAATAAATTATTTTAAAAAGACTAAAATGTAATCATCACACCCAGTTTGCAGCCTAGAAAACTTAAGAGTGATTAGGAATTTTAGGAATTTACCCAGTTAGTAAAAGGTAGAACCAGAATTTGAGTCCAGGTCAGTTGACTCTGGAACTGTGTTGACCTGTGCTATGATGAACCTGCAGCCTCAGGCTGACTGGTGGTGGCTAATCATGTTTCAGAGTAATTAATGGTGGAGGAGGAGGTTAGCAGGTCTGGAGCAGCTCTGCCTGGCAGCCACACCCAGTTTGGGCTTCCTGGTTCCTCTTAGGGCCCAACCACCATTCCAGCTATGAAGCTGGGGTGAAGCTTTTCCTTCTCTCTTTAACAATAACCCCTCTCTTCCCCCAGGACAGTGAATAAGGGGAAATGGGGCCATTGTTTGTTTGTTTTTTTGTGTTTTTTTTGTTTTGTTTTGTTTTTACTGAAGCTGGAAACTGGGAGAGACAGTCAGACAGACTCCCGCATGCGCCCGACCGGGATCCATCCGGCACGCCCACCAGGGGCGACGCTCTGCCCACCAGGGGGCGATGTTCTGCCCCTCCGGGGCGTCGCTCTGCCGCGACCAGAGCCACTCCAGCACCTGGGGCAGAGGCCAAGGAGCCATCCCCAGCGCCCGGGCCATCCATTGGCTTCGGGAGGGGAAGAGAGAGACAGAGAGGAAGGGGGGGGGGGTGGAGAAGCAAATGGGCGCTTCTCCTATGTGCCCTGGCTGGGAATCGAACCCAGGTCCCCCGCACGCCAGGCCGATGCTCTACCGCTGAGCCAACCGGCCAGGGCCTGGGGCCATTGTTGATAGGGTCACTGTGTTGCATAAAATTGGCAGTTGTGAGTGGCGCTCACTGGAGCTGTGCAGTGTACAGGTCTGGCGACTGGTGACAGTCTGTGAGATAAGAGGGGCCGTCCCAAGTGAAGTAGCAGAAGGGACTTCAGTCTCAGGTGGCCTGGGTTTGGGCAAGACAGTGGACCTGGGTTTCCCAACCACCGAACCCCTGTGCCCCAGGGTGTATGCACCAACAGCTTCTCTGTAGCAGTGGGTTGAAGCCAGAGACCCAGGACAGCCTCAGACTCACAACAGCCTGCTGAGAGAGCAGTCCTGCTCAGAAACCCACACTAGTACTGTGAGTGCCAATTTAACAATAAGACAGAGAACGCAGAGCTCTGTCAACCGCGCTGTCGACATCTCGAGCCTTCACTAAGTTTTTCTTAAGCATCATGCCATCTGCCTTCATCAAGAGACAATAATGAAAAGTCACAGGTAACTCAATAAGGAGCTATTCAGGGAGATGGCCATCACCACATCACACACAGTGTTTCTCTTATGAGGCTCTGGGAATTTTTCTAGGGTTTTAGTACCAGAAAAGATGGTCCAGTTGGATCAGGTTGTTTTATTTTTGACACAATTTTAATAACTTTTAAATTTTACTGAAGTATAACATATGCTTACTAAAGTGCCAAGCCTTACGTGTACAACTTTATAAATGCCCATACATGCTTACCCCTGTGTGATTGCCTCCTGGCTCACAGCGGAGAACATTACCAGCACCGTGGAGCCCCCCTCTTGCCCCACTCTCAGTCACTACCCTCCTGTAAAGCCAGTAGCCAGGGCCACCATCACAGCAGACTGGCCCATGCAGGTTCGCATTAGATTCGGACAGTTGGTAAAGAAACAACAGAGCCAAAAGCTGATGGGCCATCATCTTTAATCCTAGCTTGCACCCAGTGAGCAAGTAAAAACACACACTGGGCTCCAAAACCCACTCATTCAGGCCCTGGCCGGTTGGCTCAGTGGTAGAGCGTCCGCCTGGCGTACAGAAGTCCCGGGTTCGATTCCCGGCCAGGGCACACAGAAGAAGCGCCCATCTGCTTCTCCACCCCTCCCCCTCTCCTTCCTTGCTGTCTCTCTCTTCCCCTCCCGCAGCCGAGGCTCCATTGGAGCAAAGATGGCCCGGGTGCTGGGGATGGCTCCTTGGCCTCTGCCCCAGGCGCTAGAGTGGCTCTGGTCGCAACAGAGCAACGCCCCTGGTGGGCAGAGCGTCGCCCCTGGTGAGTGTGCTGGGTGGATCCCAGTCGGACGCATGCAGGAGTCTGTCTGACTGTCTCTCCCCGTTTCCAGTTTCAGAAAAATACAAAAAAAAAAAAAAAAAAAAAAAAACAACAACAAAAAAAAAAACCCCCACTCATTCAGTGCTCACAAAGCTACTGATTTATCCGAGTTTCCTAGAATCAAAGGTTTCTAGCTCACCAGCCTTATTCACCTCTGCTCCCCATATCCTTCCTTCTCCCTGCACAAACTCTGCACAAACTGGCTTCTCACTCAGCACTCTGCCATCTTGGCTGCTTCTCCTGGCCTCCTTCACGTGGCCTTTTTCTGCTCTCCTCTCTGCTCTCTCTTCTAATGCTAATCTCAGGAACCAAGAGAGCAAGCTCCCGGTCTGCCCCACTTTATAGTGCAGAAATCAAAACCTTTAACCCAATATACAAAATAGGGAAGTCTCTAATACAAAGTCACTTATCTGAGGCATGATGGGATTGTACCACCCCACATCAAAAAGGGTGGGAAAGGCTTAGTCCTAAAACCAAGCCCCAGGCTACAAGGATCCTGCCTGCCCACAGCCCACCCCAACACACATTAATATAAATATAATCATGCCCATTCCAAGCAAGAAGGGCAATTAATATCACCTGGACAACGGGCTTCCATGTGGGCAGCGCCATCTTTAACAAAGTAAGAATAATATATATATATTTTTAAATTTTTATTTATTTATTTATTTTTACAGAGACAGAGAGAGAGTCAGAGAGAGAGATAGACAGGGAAAGACAGACAGGAACAGAGAGAGATGAGAAGCATCAATCATCAGTTTTTCGTTGCGACACCTTAGTTGTTCATTGATTGCTTTCTCATATGTGCCTTGACCACAGGCCTTCAGCAGACCGAGTAACTTCTTGCTTGAGCCAGCGACCTGGGGTCCAAGCTGGTGAGCTTTTTGCTCAAGCCACGAGCCCAAGCTCAAGCTGGCAACCTCGGGGTCTCAAACCTGGGTCCGCTGCTGAGGACCTGGGGTCTCGAAACTGGGTTCTCAGCTTCCCAGTCCAACGCTCTATCCACTGCGCCACCGCCTGGTCAGGTGCATATTATGCACCTCCCCACAGAAGCCACCACAATTCTAACTTCTATCTTCACAGGTTTGCTTTTACTGCAGAGCTGCTGCTATGAATCTTGTTCTTGGTTGTTTCTTTCTCTGCTGTAGCCCCAGAAAGTCAGCGTCAATTCTGGGGCCCAATTCCAGCAACTGTGTAGGACTTGAGGGTGTGCATATTTGAGATAGAGGCCCTACCCGCCTGGTTTTATCTTATGTTGCTGTCATCTTCAGTAGGACTGTTTTCAATGGTTAAAACAACAGACTCAGAACCAGTCCAACCTTCTGTATTTGCCATAAACCAACGATGTGACCAAGGCACCATGTTTAACCTCACCGAGTCTGTGTACCTACCTCATGGGGTTGTTCTTTTTTTTATTTTTTAACAGAGACAGAGAGAGAGTCGGAGAGAGGGATAGATAGAGACAGACAGACAGGTACAGAGAGAGATGAGAAGCATCAATCATCAGTTTTTCATTGCGACACCTTAGTTGTTCATTGATTGCTTTCTCATATGTGCCTTGACCGTGGGCTACAGCAGACCAAGTAAACTCTTGCTCAAGCCAGCAACCTTGAGCTTTGCTCAAACCAGATGAGCCCGCACTCAAGCTGGCGACCTCGGAGTCTCGAACCTTGGTCCTCTGCATCCCACTCTGACGCTCTATCCACTGCGCCACCGCCTGGTCAGGTGGTAGGGTTGTTCTGAGGATTGATAAAGTAATCTATGAAAATAATTAGCTCAGTACACAGCCTATAGTAGTATTCAATAAATGGTAGCCAATATGAGAATTTAAAAGTTGCATTTCTCACCCTGGCTGAGTAGCACACCTGACTAGAGTATCGTCCACATATGCCAAGGCTGCGAGTTCGATCCCTAGTCAGGGCAGATAGAAGAATCAACCAATGAATGCATAAATAAATAAATGGAACAACAAATAAATTTCTCTCTCTCTCCCCCCCTTCTTGTCTCTCTCTCTAAAATCAATAAAAATAAATAATTTTTAAGAGACTAAAAGCTTTATTTCTCTCCATTGCCACCTCAAATCCTCTTTTGAGATGATGTAAGGGGAAAAGCAAGTAGGGAGATAGAACTCACAGGTATTCCAGACTCTCCCCATGCACCTATCAGACAAAGACAGAGGAAGCTGTAAATATAATTAGAAGGGTGCTGGTTAGAATGCATTTAGGACAAGAGAAGTCCATCTATGAAGACTCCCTGAAGCTAAAAAGACCTGCCTTACCCCAGGTCATGCCTTCTCAAGGGAAAAGGTTATCCCAGCTCAAGAGCTTCCCATTTTAGGATCAGGTGAGGTCTGTGTTACACCTGCCACCCGGGCCAACCTCTTCCAAACGTTCTGCGCTCTCTGCTGGCATGGGTAGATTGTGGGGGAACCCCACGTCACCTTTCTGTGTGCACACCTCTGTTTTGGTCTGATTTCCAGACACCCGACCTACAACAGTTGTAAGCTTTGATTACTAAATGCCCCGTCTCTGACAGTCTAATGTGAGTCTCCACGACAGGCATGGATGTCCCTAGTCCCCCTGACAGGCACTGTCTCTTCAGGGAAGCCTCTAGACTTTGTCATCTGCAGAAACTGATCGAAGTTAAAGATTGGGAGAAAACAGAAATATCATAATGTTTCATTTACTCCTACCCAAATGAAAAAATAAGAAGAAGAATCCCACAAACCACTGAAGAGGAGTAATCCAAATCATACTTCTCAGAAGAACTTGGCATTGACGTTGCTTCACTCTGAAAGGCTTTTTCCTAAAAACTGAGTTTTTGTTTTGTTTTGTTTTCTTCCTGAAGTCTCAAGTTAAGCAAAAAGGGAAAACCCCATTGTTTTCTCTGAGTGAGAAAAGGTACAAAAATATTCAAGGCTGACAAAGTGTTGGTCAAATAAGTTTGTAAATATATATGTTTGCTCGCTTATAGTTTGCATTGGGTGTGGGGGACAGGCTGTAAGCAGGCAGGGTTCTTATAGCCTAAGGCTTAGTTTTAAAACTAAGCTTTTCCACACACCCTTGACTGTTGCATGATAGGGGGTGGTGCACTCTCATGAGGAATCCCATTATGTCTCAGATAAGTGACTTTGTATCAGAGACTTCCTTGTTCATAGATTAAAGGTTTTAATTTCTACACTATAAAATGGGGCAGAGGAGCCCATGCAGGAGGAGAGCAGAGAAAGGTCACGTGGAGGAGAGGAGAAGCAGCCAAGATGGTGGAGTGCTGAAGGAGAAGCCAGTTTGTGCAGAGAGAAGGAGATGGGGAACAGAGGTGAATAAGGCTGGTGAGGTAGACACCTTTGATTCCAGGAAACTCAGATAAGTCAGTAGCTTTGTGAGTGCTGAATGAGTGGGTTTTGGAGCCCAGTGTGTGTTTTTACTTGCTTGCCAGGTACAAGCTAGGATTAAAGATAATGGCCCACCAGTTCTTGGCTCCATTGTTTCATTACCATCTGTTCGAGTCCAATGCGAACCTGCGTGGGCCGGGCGGCTGTGATGGTGGCCTAGGCTACTGGCTTTACATTTGGCGTAGTCTGTGGCAGGATTCAGGGATCAGTATGGAGCCGCCACCTTTGATGTGCATGGTAGAGGACTGGTTGCTGTTATGGTTCCCCATGGCTGTCCTTTTGGGCCGTAGGCTGGCTGACTTTTACAGCCATGCGTGAGGAAACCGAGAGCTCTGTGGAATAGGCTGCCCAAGACCTGCAAACCGAGCAGTGGAAGGAGCTGGAGCAAATGTGGGAAAAAGAGATGCCAACCCTGGATGTTGGGCAGATAAAATATATTATGCTCACTTTGTTAAAGATGGCACTGCCCACGTGGAACCCCTTCGCCCAGGTGATTGCTTGGGATGGGCATGATTACATTAGTGTGTGTTGGGGGCAGGCTGTGGACAGGTAGGATCCTTGTATCTTGGGGCTTGGTTTTAGGACTAAGCTTTTCCCACCCTTTTTGATGTGGGGTGGTGCACTCTCATGAGGAATCCCATTATGCCTCAGATAAGTGACTTTGTATTAGAGACTTCCCTATTTGTATATTGGATTAAGGGTTTGGATTTCTACACTATAAAGTGGGCAGACAGGGAGCTTGCTCTCTCTGGGTTCCCGAGATTAGAATTAGAGCAGAGAGCAGAGAGGAGAGAGGCAGCCAAGATAGCGGAGTGCTAAAGGAAAAGCCAGTTTGTGCAGAGTTTGTGCAGGGAGAAGGAAGGAGATGGGGAACGGAGGTGAATAAGGCTAATGCTTTGATTTTAGGAAAACTCGGATAAGTCAGTAGCTTTGTGAGCACTGAATGAGTGGGTTTTGGAGGCCAGTGTGTGTTTTTACTTGCCCGCCAGGTGCAAGCTAGGATTAAAGATGATGGCCCAACAGTTTTTGGCTCCGTTGTTTCTTTACCGACTGTCCGAATCCAATGCGAACCTGCATGGGCCAGGCGGCTATGATGGTGGCCGTGGCTACTGGCTTTACACAAAGATTTTAAATTTTAATAATGATGAGCTTCTTAATGAAGTCTGACTTCAGGGATTTGAGCAGAGAAGGAACACACACAGAGGTGTCAAATCCAGCTTGCAAAGTGAAGCTTAATCCCTAAAAACACGACCTGAAACTAATCCTGTTCTCCTGGGTAGCGGGCAGGCCACTGATTCAGTCAGCTGTAGATGTTTAAAAGAATGCAAGTCACTGATCCAGCAATAGCGATTAATAACGAGTGCATCTGTAGTGGTTCTGCTGAGAGGAGTTGGGCAGTATAGTTAATCTTATGGGACTCAGGGACGACTATTCTAGATTTTCAAAGAGAGTCATTGACACAATTTATCTTTGTGTACACACAAAGTGTGAGCTTGTCTTTAAATGTATATGCCTCCTGGCCCTGGCCGGTTTGCTCAGTGGTAGAGCGTTGGCCTGGCATGCAGAAGTCCTGGGTTCGATTCCCGGCCAGGGCACACAGGAGAAGCGCCCATCTGCTTCTCCACCCTTCCCCCTCTCCTTCCTCTCTGTCTCTCTCTTCCCCTCCCGCAGCCAAGGCTCCATTGGAGCAAAGATGGCCCGGGCACTGGGGATGGCTCCTTGGCCTCTTCCCCAGGCGCTGGAGTGGCTCTGGTCACGTCAGAGCAACGACCCAGAGGGGCAGAGCATCGCCCCCTGGTGGGCAGAGCGTTGCCCCCTGGTGGGCGTGCCGGGTGGATCCCGGTCCAGCGCATGTGGGAGTCTGTCTGACTGTCTCTCCCCATTTCCAGCTTCAGGAAAAAAAAAAAAAAAAAAAGTAAATGTATATGCCTCCCACTTTTTTGGTGAGGCAGAGTCATAATAATGGTTACTTAACTGGGCAAAATTTCATCCAAAATATTATTGCTGGTACAGGGCAGGTGCTAGTAAAGGAGAGGAGTAGCTGCAAGAAGCTCTCCTCTCCGGGGAAATGGCTCACTTCCCTCTGGTCTTTAGTTCCAATTTCAGCTTTTTCCAGTTTTAGAGGAACCTGGTGTTGGATCTATTGACCAAGCTCATCATGATTACCTGTTGTCAGATGAGAAATGTTCTGATTTCCAACTGATACCGTGTATGATGGACACTGAGTTATTTGCTCCAACTCCCACCAGAATTACATATTTGTTTACTTTTCTTGTATATGATATAAAATGTGTTTCCTACTTAAATAAGATACCATATTAACCATTCCTCTGTACTATATACTTTATTAAATATCAAAGTTAACTTTTCTTTTTTTTATTTTTTTTTATTTTTCTGAAGCTGGAAACGGGGAGGCAGTCAGACAGACTCCCGCATGCACCCAACCGGGATCCACCCGGCACGCCCACCAGGGGGTGATGCTCTGCCCACCAGGGGGTGATGCTCTGCCCATCTGGGGCGTCGCTCTGTCGCAGCCAGAGCCACTCTAGTGCCTGGGCAGAGGCCAAGGAGCCGTCCCCAGCACCCGGGCTATCTTTTGCTCCAATGGAGCCTTGGCTGCGGGAGGGGAAGAGAGAGATAAGAGAGGAAGGAGAGGGGGAGGGGTGGAGAAGCAGATGGGCGCCTCTCCTGTGTGCCCTGGCCGGGAATCGAACCCGGGACTTCCGCACACCAGGCCGACGCTTTACCACTGAGCCAACCAGCCAGGGCCTAACTTTTCTTTTTTTAAGGATGTATTGGCCTGCCGTGTCTCTAGGTCAGTTCCCTTTGGTTGATTATTTTAAGAAATATTTTTAGTTTGATGCTCATAATTACATTTACTTGCCCACTCAGTTCCCTAAGTGGCCATCTTGTTCCCTATAATGTACAGATGCACAAACCCAGGTTGAAAGAGTTCCTTTGAAGAGAAAGAGATAGTTGCTGATACAAAATTTTAGAAATATTATTTTTGTTGTAAGGTTAACAATGCCTAGTGTTGGGCAGATAAAATATATTGTGCTCACTTTGTGAAAGATGGAACTGCCCACATGAAAGCCCGTCACTCAGGTGATATAAGTGTGTGTTGGGGTGGGCTGTGGGCAGGCAGGATCCTTGTAGCCTGGGGCTTGGTTTTAGGACTAAGCCTTTCCCACCCCTTTTTAATTTACTCATTTTTTTTCCTTTTTTTTAGAGAGGAGAGACAGAGAGAGAGAAGGGGGGAGGAGCTGGAAGCATCAACTCCCATATTGTGCCTTGACCAGGGAAGTCCAGGGTTTCGAACCAGCGACCTCAGCATTTCCAGGTCGACGCTTTATCCACTGCACCACCACAGGTCAGGCCTCCCACCCCTTTTGATGTAGGGTGGTGCACTCTCATGAGG
The DNA here is from genome assembly GCF_036850995.1 of Saccopteryx leptura. Classification (NCBI taxonomy): domain Eukaryota; kingdom Metazoa; phylum Chordata; class Mammalia; order Chiroptera; family Emballonuridae; genus Saccopteryx; species Saccopteryx leptura. The sequence continues at coordinate 56,022,436 of NC_089510.1, forward strand.
AATCCCATTATGCCTCAGATAAGTGACTTTGTATCAGAGACTTCCTTATTTATATATTGGATTAGAGGTTTTGATTTCTACACTATAAAATGGGAGCAGACCAGAGCTTGCTCTCTTTCCATTCCTGATATTAGCATTAGAGAGGAGAGCAAAGAAAGGCCACATGGAGGAGGCCAGGAGAAGCAGCCAAGATGGTGGAGTGCCAAGTGAGAAGCCAGTTTGTGCAGAGTTTGTGCAGGGAGAAGGAAGGAGATGGGAACCAGAGGTGAATAAGGCTGGTGAGCTAGAAACATTTGATTCTAGGAAACTTGGATAAGTCAATAGCTTTGTGAGCACTGAATGAGTGGGTTTTGGAGCCCAGTGTGTGTTTTTACTTGCCCGCCGGGTGCAAGCTAGGATTAAAGATGATGGCCCACCAGTTTTTGGCTCTGTTGTTTCTTTACCGACTGTCCGAATCCAATGTGAACCTGCATGGGCCAGGCAGCTGTGATGGTGGCCGTGAATACTGGCCTTATGCCTAGTTTTTCTTCTTCTTATGATTTTTTAATAATAACGTCATCTGCCTGGCCTGTGGTGGCGCAGTGGATGAAGCGTCGACCTGGGGGTGCTGAGGTCGCCGGTTCGAAACCCTGGGCTTTACTGGTCAAGGCACATGTGGGAGTTGGTGCTTCCAGCTCCTACTCCCTTCTCTCTCTCTGTCTCTCTCTCCTCTCTAAAAATAAATAAATAAAAAAAAATAAAAAAAAATAATAATAACGTCATCTTACATAAATACAGTGGGACTTGGAATTTACTGGATAGAGCAAAGGTTGCCAAACACAACTCAAGGAAGGATAAGATCAGAGAGAGGTCCAGCCTGAGGCAGAAGACCTGGGGCTTCATTCTTAAAGTCCTTGTTGTCACTTGGTATTTAATCTGCTACTTTTAATTAATTAATTTTTTTTTTTTTTTACAGAGGCAGAGATAGACAGGGACAGACAGACAGGAACGGAGAGAGATGAGAAGCATGAATCATCAGTTTCTCGTTGCGCGTTGCGACTTCTTAGTTGTTCATTGATTGCTTTCTCACATGTGCCTTGACCGTGGGCCTTCAGCAGACCGAGTAACCCCCTGCTGGGGCCAGCGACCTTGGGTCCAAGCTGGTGAGCTCTTTTCTCAAGCCAGATGAGCCCGCGCTCAAGCTGGTGACCTCAGGGTCTCAAACCTGGGTCCTTCCGCATCCCAGTCCGACGCTCTATCCACTGCGCCACCACCTGGTCAGGCTACTCTGCTACTTTTATATTGTTTGTAATTCTTTTCTTTTTTTTTAAGATTTTTTATTTATTTATTTATTTATTTAAAGGGACAGAGAGAGAGTCAGAGAGAGATGAGAAGCATCAATCATCAGTTTTTTGTTGCGACACCTTAGTTCATTGATTGCTTTCTCTCTCTCTCTCTCTCTTTTTTTTTTTTTATTTTTTTTATTTTTTTTTATAGAGACAGAGAGATATAGACAGGAACAGACAGACAGGAACAGAGACAGATGAGAAGCATCAATCATTAGTTTTTCGTTGTGCATTGTGACACCTTAGTTGTTTATTGATTGCTTTCTCATATGTGCCTTGACCATGGGCCTTCAGCAGACCAAGTAACCCCTTGCTTGAGCCAGCGACCTTGGATCCAAGCTGGTGAATTTTTGCTCAAACCAGATGAGCTCACGCTCAAGCTAGTGACCTCCGGGTCTCAAACCTGGGTCTTCCACATCCCAGTCCGACACTCTATCTACTGTGCCACCGCCTGGTCAGGCTATTGTTTGTAATTCTTAATGGTAATGATAGGGGAAACTCAAGAGTTTAAATTTTAGCTTTAGTAATGGTGGTTTTAGCTATGGTCAGTGGGCAGAATGGTTAATGAAAGTAAAAGCTTTGTTCCAGGAACTGGAGTACCTGACAGCCCTACAGGACTATCTGTGCATGACCCACCTCTGTCAGACCTAGAGGACTTAAGGAGATCTGGGAGTGATTCACTGTTGTGCCCTAGGGGACTGCAAGTAATACCATTTTGTGCCCCAAGAGATCTAGGCATGGCCTACCTTTGTACCCCAGGGGACTGCAATCAAAGCCTTTATACTCCAAGGATGGAACTCTCCCTAGCTATAATCCACTTAATTTTGACTATGTTCTGATTAACTCTCCCTTGAAATCCCCAAACTCTTACTTACCTTTTTCTTCCCCTTGTAAAAAGGTTGCCTGGGGAAAGAGAATGGAGATGATTTGGGAATGTAACCCACAACTCCTCAGATTGCAGGCCATCGAGATAAAGTGCCCTTAAAGATCCAATCTCTGTCTCTGAATTGGTGACAGGCAGCATGAACTCTGTTCTATTTTCCTGTTGCAGTAACATCCTTGATGTCTATCCATAAGGAATTTTGATACATCCATACCATGCATGCCATACTGAAAAGAATGTGGTAGAGCTCTGCACTGATAGCAAATCAAATCCAAGATGGATGCAGTTACAAAGGAGGGTGCACTGCGGTTGCCTCTGGGAAGGCGGGAAGTGGCTGCGGAGGGAACTGACTGGAAAGGGGTCTGTAGATGTTAATATTGATACATCTCGTTGTGAGTGGTGGTTACATGGGTGTATACCAAAGTCAAAACTCATCCAACCGAACAATTAAGAACAGTGAATTTCGCCTGACCCATGGTGGCACAGTGGATTGAGCTTGTTGGGCAGATAAAATGTATTATGCTCACTCTGTTAAAGATAACACGAGGAGGCCGTTGCCCAGGTGATATTAATGTGTGTTGGGTGGGCTAAAGGCAGGCAGAATTCTTGTAGCCTGGGGCTTGGTTTTGGGATTAAGCCTTTCCCACCCGTCTTGATGTGGGGTGGTACAATCCAATCATGCCTCAGAAAGTGACTTTGTATTAGAGACTTCCCTATTTTGTATATTGGATTAAGGGTTTGGATTTCTACACTATAAAATGGGGACAGAGCGGGAGCTTGGGCTCTTGGTTCCTGGGATGATTAGAGGAGAGAGCAGAGCAGAGAGCAGAAGGAGGCCACGTGGAGGAGGCCAGGAGAAGCAGCCAAGATGGCGGAGTGCAGAGTGAGATGCCAGTTTGTGCAGAGTTTGTATCTGGGATAAGGAAGGAGATGGGGAACTGAGGAGAATAAGGCTGGTGAGCTAGAAACCTTTGATTCTAGGAAACTCGGATAAGTCAGTGGCTTTGTGAGCACTGAATGTGAGTCGGTTTTGGAGCCCAGTGTATGTTTTTACTTGCCCGCGGGTGCAAGCTAGAATTAAAGAAAATGGCCTATCAGTTTTTGGCTCCATTGTTTCTTTACTGACTGTCCGAATCCAATGCGAACCTGCAAGAGCCGGGCTGCTGTGATGGTGGCCCTGGCCATGCCTACTGGCTTTACAGAGCCTCAGCCCAGGACGTTGAGGGCCCGGTTTGAAACCCTGAGGTCACCGGCTGGAGTGTGGGCTTGCCAGCTTGAGCCAGGAACATCAACATGATCCCAAGTTCCCTGGCTTGAGCCCAAGGTCCCTGGTTTGAGCAAGGGGTCACTGGCTTGGCTTGAGCACACCCTCCTCCCACCCCACCCCATCAAGGCCTATGTGAGAAGCAATCAGTAAACAACTAAAGTGAAGCAAGTATAAATTAATGCTTCTCATCTCCCTTCTCCCCACTCTAAAACAAACAAACAAACACACAAAAAAACCAGTAAACTTTATTTTATGCAAATTGTACAATAATAAAAAAGAGTGAACCTGACCTGTGGTGGTGCAGTGGATGGAATGTTGACCTGGAATGCTGAGGTCACCGGTTTGAAACCCCGGGCTTGCCTGGTCAAGGCACATACCAGAAGCAACTACTTTGAGTTGCTGCTTCCCACTCCTCCCCTCTCATTCTCTCTCTCTCTTTCCTCTCTCTAAAGTCAATAAATAAAATATTTTTTTAAAGAGAGTGAGGCCCTGTCCGGTTGGCTCAGTGGTAGAGCGTCGGCCTGGCGTGTAGGAGTCCCGGGTTGGATTCCCGGCCAGGGCACACAGGAGAAGCGCCCATCTGCTTCTCCACCCCTCCCCCTCTCCTTCCTCTCTGTCTCTCTCTTCCCCTCCTGCAGCCGAGGCTCCATTGGAGCAAAGATGGCCCGGGTGCTGAGGATGGCTCTGTGGCCTCTGCCTCAGGAGCTAGGATGGCTCTGGATGCAACAGAGCGACGCCCCAGATGGGCAGAGCATCGCCCCCTGGTGGGCATTCCGGGTGGATCCTGGTCGGGCGCATGTGGGAGTCTGTCTGACTGCCTCCCCGTTCCCAGCTTCAGAAAAATGCAAAAAAAAAAAAAAAGAGTGAGCTGAAAGATAGCGTATTGAATTTTTGTTATGACAGAGGAAATAGAAACACTTCGCTTATATATGCTCAAATAAGTTTTGAAATGACACATAAGATGTTATTGATAATGATTAACTCTAAGAAGTTGGCCAGGAAGAATTTTGTTTTTCATTTCATAGCTTTCTGTAGTATGCTTTTCCCCCTTTGTCCATATATTATACATATATATCATGTATGTATATATTATATATATAGTGCATTTTTTAAAGTGCTATTTTTGTTGCATTAGGAGGCTTTCTGTGAAAGCCTTCCAGAAGCCTCTGTTTAAACTTACAAAATGGTGACTTAAAAATAAAAGAAACTTTTCATGTTGAATAAGAAAGAATTCCCCTAACTATTTTTGTTCTACAAATTCAAACATGGTAGACTATCAGTTTTGAGTGGTTTTTCTAGAGTAAAAGTGGTAAGCTTGTGGTAAGCCAATTGTTTGGACTTAATGACCAAACGTGGCCCAACTGATTTTAACCATGTTTATATTTAGTTTTTGAAGCAATTAGCCACATGGGTACCATACTTATTCATAAACAAGATAATTGTAACATCTTAAGAAAAATTTCTGGCTTATAGCATATCTCTGTACAGAAAGATAAGTGACAAAACAGAATGTGAACAAAAACCATATGCTCACTACATCATACCATTTTTACCAGGCTCATTTTAAAGGAAGTAAGTTTGGGAATCCCCAACAATTGACAGAACCCATACGAGTCTCTCTTTATTTATTAAAACAATGACTCAGGAAGCTAGAAAATATATGGTGTTCTCATTAACAGTAAATTAATGATTCAAAACTTTGACAACCCATAATTTCCTCTGTTATATTTCCCCATACAGGACCTATTTCTAGATAGGCCCACAGTAGATATTGAATAAAATCTTGTAAAATTGAATGGAAAGAAGTAGTCTTGTTTGTGTAGTTCCTGTGTGAGTTTAAAGAGTACACACATTGTAACTTAGGAAAATAGGACAAGCACCCTACTTATATCACACTAAAAAATACAGTGTCCGTAAAGTCCGTAAAGTGAAATCTGCACCAAATAAAAGGAAAACTCTCCCAGTTTCATACCTATTCAGTGCAGTTCGATGTGGGCACAGATTTTTAGGGCTCCTTAGGTAGCTATCCCGTATAGCCTCTACAGACTCGTCACTGACTGATGGCCTACCAGAACGGGGTTTCTCCACCAAACTGCCGGTTTCCTTCAACTGCTTATCCCACCGAGTAATGTTATTCCTATGTGATGGCGCTTCGTTATAAACGCGCTGATATTCACGTTGCACTTTGGTCACGGATTCAAATTTAGTGAGCCACAGAACACACTGAACTTTCCACTGTACCATCCACATCTTGACTGGCATGGCCATGGACTACTCTGCTGTGTACACGGTGTTACGTCATCATCTGCGCATGCACACATGCTGCCACATCATCCTACAGAAACTGGGAGGGTTTTCCTTTTATTTGGTGCAGATTTCACATTTCTATCATCTTTTTTTTTTTTTTAATTTTTTTTTTATTTATTTATTCATTTTTTTTTAGAGAGGAGAGAGAGAGGTAGAGAGAAGGGGGGTGAGCTGGAAGCATCAACTCCCATATGTGCCTTGACCAGGCAAGTCCAGGGTTTCGAACCAGCGACCTCAGCATTTCCAGGTCGATGCTTTATCCACTGCGCCACCACAGGTCAGGCTTCTATCATCTTTTGTTGCTTTCCTGTGACCGGTCAAAAGTGCACCATGACTTTACAGACACACTGTATGTGTATGTAAATATAAACATAAATATAAATATAAATATATATATGTCTAAGTGATTTAAAGACATAAATGTGAAAGATCAAACTAGAAAACAATATAGAAAAACATCTTTATGACCTTGGAATTGGAAATGATTTTTTAAATAAGCTATAAAAAGTGTGAATCAGCCTGACCAGGCGGTGGCGCAGTGGATAGAGCGTCGGACTGGGATGCCGAAGACCCAGGTTTGAGACCCCGAGGTCACCAGCTTGAGCGCCGGCTCATCTGGTTTGAGCAAAAGCCCACCAGCTTGAACCCAAGGTCGCTGGCTCCAGCAAGGGGTTACTCGGTCTTCTGAAGGCCCGCAATCAAGGCACATATGAGAAAGCAATCAATGAACAACTAAGGTGTTGCAACACGCAATAAAAAACTAATGATTGATGCTTCTCATCTGTCTCCATTCCTGTCTGTCTATCCCTCTCTCTGACTCTCTCTCTGTCTCTGTAAAAAAAAAAGTGCGAATCATAAAAGAAAATATTGATAAATTCTATTTCATCACAATTAAGAATTTGTTTTTTGTTAAAAGATTCCACAAAGCAAAAACAGGCTACAAACATATTTCTTTTCTTTCTCTCTCTCTCTCTCTTTTTTTTTTTTTTTTTTTTTTTTTAGTGGGAGGAGGAGAGATAGAGAGACAGACTTCTACAGGCACCCAGACCAGGATCCACTTGGCAGTCCACGCCTGTTGCTTGAGGCAATGCTCGAACCAACCTAGCCATTGGCTATGGGAGGGGATGAGGGAGACAAGTGGGAGGAGAAGCAGAGGGTTGCTTCTCCTGTGTGCCCTGACCTGGAATCAAACCCGGGACATCCACATGCCAGGCCAATGCTCTATCCATTAAGCCAACTGGCCAGGGCCTACAGACATATTTCTAACATACATAATCAACAAATTATTTATATAAAAATATATTATAGGCCCTGGCCGGTTGGTTCAGTGGTAGAGCGTCGGCCTGGCATACGGAAGTCCCGGGTTCGATTCCTGGCCAGGGCACACAGGAGAGGCGCCAATCTGCTTCTCTACCCCTCCCCCTCTCCTTCCTAAAAAAAGAAAAAAAAGAAAAAAATATATATTATATATGGCTCTGGCTGACTTTTAAAACTCACTAGGCCCTGACTCAGCAGCACTGAAACCACAAACTTTCTTTTCTTTAAAGATTTTATTTATTGAGCCTGACCTGGCGGTAGCGCAGTAAATAGAGCGTTAGACTGGGATACCAAGGACCCAGGTTCGAGACCCTGAAGTTGCCAGCTTGAGCGTGGGCTCATCTGGTTTGAGCAAAAATTCACCAGCTTGGACCCAAGGTCGCTGGCTCAAGCAAGGGGTCACTCGGTCTGCTGTAGCCCCCCGGTCAAGGCACACATGAGAAATCAATCAATGAACAACTAAGGAGCCGCAAGAATTGATGTTTCTCATCTCTCCCTCCCTTTCTGTCTGTCTCTTCCTATCTGTTCCTCTCTCTGACTCTCTCTGTCTCTGCCAAAAAAAAAAAAATTATTGATTGATTTTACAGAGAGGAGTGGCAGGGAATGAAAAGTATCAAATCATAGTTGCTTCACTTTAGTTGTTTATTGGTTGCTTCCTGTATGTGCCTTGACCAGGCAAGCCCAGGGTTTAGAACCAACCACTTCAGCATTCCAGGTTAACGTCTCATCCACTGTGCCACCACAGGTCAGGCTCTTCTTTATCAAGGTAAAGTGTGAAATTTAGTATAGCATTTATGTACTTCCTAACCATGGATCATGTGTAAATTTGTGATACCATTTTTATCATTATTTTGTCCTTATTAAGGTTTTTTTTCATTTAGAAATTAAATTTAACGGGGTGACATTGGTCCGTAAATCACACAGACTTCAAGTATACATCTTCATGGCACTAATCTGTACATTGCGTTGTGTGCCCATCACCCAGAGTCAAACCACCTTCCGTCACCATATGCTTGGTTCCCTTTACCTTCTTACCCCCCTCCTTCTGGTAACCACCATATTGTTGCCTGTACCCCATGTTCACTGCAACATTATTCACAGTGACCAACACATGGATACAACCAAAGTGTGCTTCGATAGAGGATTGAATAAAGAAAATGAGTTTCACTTTTATATCCCACATATGAATAAAATCATATAGTTCTTAGCTTTTTCTGACTGACTTATTTGCTAAGCATAATAATCTCAAGGTCCATCTATGTTGTCGCAAATGGCAGTATTTCATCTTTTCTTATGTCTGAGTAATATTTCATCATATATATGTATCACATTTCTTTATCCAATGTTCTATCAAAGAACACTTTGGTTGTTTCCAAGTCTTGGCCACTATGAATAATACTGCAATGTACATGGGGGTGCATATGTCTTTGCATACAGATGTTTTCAAGTTTTTCAGATAGACACCCAATAGAGGGATTGCTGGGTCATATGACAACTCTATTATTGAGGAACTGCCATACTGTTTTCCATAGCAGGTGTACCAGTTTACATTCCCACCAGCAGTGAATAAGGGTTCTTTTTTTCCCCACACCTCTCCAACACTTGTTAATACCAATCCTATCCATAATAGCCAATCTAAGAGGTGTGAGGTGGTATCTCATTGTAGTTTTGATTTGCATTTCTCTAATAGCAGAAATTCATACTCTGAACAGCTTAAGTTTTTGAGAGAAACTTCCTCAAATTTTTGGCCCATTTTGAAATTGTTTCTTTTGTTCAGAATCACACTTAGAAATGTCAAGATAAAAATACAAAACAATCTGGGCGGTTGGCTCAGTGGTAGAGTGCTGGCCCAGCGTGTGGATGTTCCAGGTTTGATTCCCTGTCAGGGCACACAGGAGAAGCGACCCCTTCCCTTCTCTCTCTCTCTTCCCCTCTTGCAGCCATGGTTTGATTGTTCAAACCCATTGGCCCCAGGCACTTAGGGTGGCTCCATGGAGCCTCCGCCTCCTAAAATAGCTCCTAAAAGTAGCCTCCTAAAAATAGCTTGGTTGCCAGCATGGCCCAAGATGGGCAGAGCATTGACCCCAGATGGGGGCTGCCGGGTGGATCCTGGTCAGGGAGCATGTAGGAATCTGTCTATGTCTCCTCTTCTCACTTGGAAAAAAATAAAAATAAATACAAAAATGAAAGACAAGGGCTTGACCTGTGGTGGCGCAGCGGATAAAGTGTCGACCTGGAAATGCTGAGGTCGCTGGTTTGAAACCCTGGGCTTGCCTGGTCAAGACACATATGGGAGTTGATGCTTCCAGCTCCTCCCCCCTTCTCTCTCTCTGTCTCTCCTCTCTCTCTCTCTCTCTCTCTCTCTCTCTCTCTCTCCCTCTCCTCTGTAAGATGAATAAGTAAAAAAAGAAAAAAATGAAAGACAAGGGACTAAAAACACACCACACACAAAAAGAATGGCATGAATGAGGCTCATTTCAATCCTGAAGCCTGAGACGACCCGGTCAGACCAGCTTGGAAAGCCCCAGCTAACTGAAAAAGCTCATTCCTATTTGATCCTGTTTCCAAATATTTTATTTCAAAAATATAGTCACCTGTCCCGTCCATTCTAGGCTTTTTGAGGAGTCGTTTGTTTGCATAAGGAGAGCCTGTCAAGGAAGAGTGGTTTCATTCTGAAACACTGAAGGAGGTGACTTATTGTAAATGACCCAAGGGCACAGGCTGCGCAATACTAGCGCCCACGACCTCACTGTGGGCAGGAGTCCTATTCACACTGTCCTAATCTTCCCAGTTTAGGGCTCAGAGAAACTGGTAGGATCAGTGGAACCAGAGTGGGGGCTGTAGGGTGGCATGGGGCTTCACCTGGACTACAGGAAGCCCAGAGCTGAAGCTCAAGCAAATACTCCCCCTCTCTTGTCCCTCACAGTCCTCACTCTAACTGCCACCTTGGCTCCCCAGACCCCAGAGCAAGGGTCAGATATGTGCAAGGGATCAGAGACATCCAGGCCAGGTCTCCCAGAATGGCCCCTGATGGGGAGCCACCCAGGAGGTCCAGAAGGGAAAGCTCCAGTTTCTCAAAGTCCGCATGGCACACGCCTGTGGGGCTTTTGCAGGGAGTTTTACGAGAGGAAGTTGATCCACAGAGACACTGGTGGTCAACTTCCTCCTCTGAGTCTCTGCTAACATCCCGCCACTCTTCCAGGCATTATCCAAGCCCCAAAGCATTGTCCCCATGCCCGGGAAAGAATTCACTGTATTGGGAAAATTTGTTGCAATGTCATTTCAAGCATTAACACATGTCTTTATTTTTTATCTTTATTTATCTCTCTGCCAGCTCATTAAAGAAGGATATGAAGAATTATCCTCACACTCCAGAGACCTATTCCTGGTTATCAACGAACTGTCCTTAGCGCACGCACTGCGTTGGGCCCCAAAGGTAGTACAATAGGTTCAAACTCTGACACTTGGGGGGGGGGAGTACAGACAAAATCTGGAACTTTCATTAGAATATTTATAGAGTTATCCCTCACATTGTTCCAATGGATTCTTTCCCTGATTAAATTTGCAAGTGATTCCCACAGGGCTCTCTTCAAGGAAAAACTAATCTTTAGTTCTATCCCTGTCTTTCTGAGTTGAATAGAAGTATAATGCAATTCACATATGTAATTTAAAATCTAGCAGCCACATTTAAATTTTAAAAAAAGCAAGAAGTAATGGGTGAAATTAATTTTAAAAAGTGTGTTATTTCACCGAATGTATCCAAAATATTATAGTTTCAACATGTAATCAACATAATGCTAACAAGATATTTTATATTCTTTTTGTCATATGAAGTCTCAAAATCTGGTATGTATTTTACACTTGCAGTGTGTCCCAATTCAGAGTAGCCACATCCCAAGTGTTCACAGCCACATGAGGCTACTGGTGAGTCTACTAGACAGTACAGGTTTAGAGAGCCAAGTCTGAATTTCACAGCTTGACCTTCCAGGTCCTTTGTAACTTGCCCAGCATTTACCAATTCAGGCATATTTACCTTTACTCCTGAACACAGAAGAGGGATCTTAGAGAACTTCCCTCATTTTACATCTGACCCCATGTGAGCCCAGACATGGAGACTTGCTTGAGATCACACAGCATTCAGTGGCCACACTGCGGCTTTTCTAACTTCTAGAACAAGTGGAACTGTTTGAGCCAGTTAAGTGAACCTAAACTTAATAGTAGTCACCTATAAAAAAAATGATGCTGGGGAGGACTAATGGGTACCTGGTTTCCTCTCTGCTCTGCTGAGGGTTTTTAGCTGACCCCAGCTTCTCAGAATTAGTCATCCCCACAGCCAGCCCCCTGACTGCCTCCCTGCCAGGGCAGGCTGACGTTGGATGACCATCAGGAAGCTGCCTGGAGCTCTCCATGCCACGGGGATTTGCACAGGATCACCTGCAGGCACAGCCTGAAGATGCACCACCAACCCTGTTCCAGGTAAACTCAAGACAAGGCCAGGGTCCCCTGTGTGCCCCCACCTGGTGGACCCAACCAGAGAGAGGGAAATGGAAGTGACATCCAGATGTGCAGAAAGCAGGAATCAGGGTGGAGAGGTCCGAGGGCCCGGCATCTCCAGCAAGCAGAAAGGAGACAAAACCCAGCACCTCCAGATAGATGCCTGGTCTCAGGAGAGGGCTGGTGGCATCCTGGCTGCAAAGGGGCCAAAGTCCCTCCACTTGGAGATGCCTTTAGTGTCTGTTTCAACGGCCTTGTCCCAAAGCTCCTCAGACTTTAATGCTCACCTGAATTCCCTGGGCATCTGGTTGAAATGAAGATTCTTCTTGGTAGGTTTGCGGAGAGGTCTTCCTAACCATCTCCCAGGTGGCAGTACTGATGGTCCAGGGACCACACTTAATAGCAAGGGCCTATCCCACCTACCTGAAGGTAAGTGGCCAGTGGCTGAGGACAGGTCAGGCTGGATTCAGCTGGAGTAGTTCTCCCCACTGAGAGTTATGGAACTAAGAATGCTAGCTAACACCAACAAAGTATAACCACTGCTGTAAAGCCCTTGCACTAACTCATTTAATCTTCACGATAGCCTTGTGCGTTAGTGACTACTGTTACTGTGCCTATTTACAGGTGAGGAAACCGAAGCACAGAGAGGTCCGGTGAATTGCCTACAGCTGGTAAGTGATGAAGGTGGAATGTCAACCCAGGGGTCTGGGTAGTTCTGCACATTAGGTGAGCAGTCTCGGAAGCCCCCGAGGCTGGTGTGTGTTGTCTCAGCTAGCAGATGATGAATATGTCCTTGGTGTATTAGCAGAATCCTTTCAAACTGTGATGTGCTCTCCAAAGTTTCTCTCAAAAGTACCTGTAAGCCTTTCCCCTCACTGGCTTTGGCCCATAAAGTATCTTTTATCTCCAAACAACTTCAAAGCTTGTTTGTATTTTCTTTTTTTAATAAAAGTTTAGTTTCTTAGGAATTCTGAAAAGGTATTAAAAGTAATCAGTATGGGCTTAAGGAATGTTATCTTTAACTTCCTCACTCTGGGGAACAGGGCCTATTAATGTGCTTCAAACATTGTTGATACGTCTCCTTTGTTTGGGGGGAGGCAGGGCTGTGTCATCCTGTTGGGCCAGGGTTTTCTCATTTGTTCTCTGTTTGATCCATGGCCATGTGCTGTTGTGGGAGGAGCAGAGGAGGGGTGGGGCTGAGGGTTAGTCCAAGGACTAGGCTAACTAGGGCCCTGTCCTGTTCTGCTTCCAGGTAGCTGGGTAGCCTGGCCAGCTCACATCCCTTCTCCTTGTGTGTGCCATGAGGGGCCTGGCCAGATTCTCTGAAGTGCTAGCATGAGGCCTGTTTTTTGTTTGTTTGTTTGTTTTTTTAAGATTTTATTTATTGCCTGACCAGGCGGTAGCACAGTGGATAGAGTGTCAAACTGGGATGCGGAGGACCCAGGTTCGAGACCCCGAGGTCACCAGTTTGAGCGCGGGCTCATCTGGCTTAAGCCAAATGCTCACCAGCTTGGACTCAAGGTCGCTGGCTCGAGCAAGGGGTTACTTGGTCTGCTGTAGCCCCCTGGTCAAGGCACATATGAGAGAGCAATCAATGAACAACTAAGGTGTTGCAACGAAAAACTAATGATTGATGCTTCTCATCTCTCTGCGTTCCTATCTGTCCCTATCTGTCCCTCTCTCTGACTCTCTCTCTGTTTCTGTAAAAAAAAAAAAAAAAAGAAGCCTTACCTGTGGTGGCGCAGTGGATAAAGCGTCGACCTGGAAATGCTGAAGTCGCCGGTTCGAAACCCTGGGCTTGCCTGGTCAAGGCACATATAGGAGTTGATGCTTCCAGCTCCTCCCCCCTTCTCTCTCTCTGTCTCTCTCTCCTCTGTCTCTCTCCTCTCTAAAAAATGAATAAATAAAGTAAAAAAAAAATTTTTTTTTAAAAAAAGAAAAAGATTTTATTTATTGATTTTACAGAGAGAGGCGGGTAGCAGGGAGAGAGAATGAATAGTTGCTTCACTCTAGCTGTTCACTGGTTGCTTGTTGTATGTGACTTGACCAGGCAAATCCAGGGTTTTGAACAGGTGATCTCAGCATCTAGGTCAGTGCTCTATCCACTGCGCCACAATAGGCCAGGCTTAAATATTTTATTTATTACTTTTAAATAAAGATAGAAGTGGGGCAGGGCGAGGAGGAGCAGGAAGCATCAACTTGTACTAGTTGACTCTCACATGCGCCTTGACCAGGCAAGCCCGGGGTTTTGAACCAGCGACTTCAGCGTCCCAGGCTGAGTTCCATCTACTGTGCCACCACAGGTTAGGCCAGCCTGTTCTTTTTGAGGATTTCTAATCTTTGTCAGGATTTTCCCATTAGCTGCTGATTTTCTGTACAACTGACTGTTCCCACCATCAGGGCAATGGGTTCCTGAAAAAAAAAAAAAAAAAAAGGAGTCCCATCATAAAAGAAAGCCTAAAACAAAGATGAGAAATTCTTTGGTGAAAAAGCCTTGATGCTGATCCTGGCTCCTTCTCAGTGGTTTGGGTCCCTTTGACTTATTCCCAACACTAACACATTCTCGTTGGAGTCCAATCACCTGGATATTTTGTAACCTGCTTGACTTCCTCCAGCCCCCACTGCCAGTAGCTTAACTTCCCTCACCAGCTCCCTACCGCTCACCCTTCCAAAGGCACTTCTTTGCCTTGCTCTAGTCCCCAGGGTTCTGCCTACATTCCTCCAGACACCGTCTCACCTCTCGGCTCTCTGTGAGTGGCCCCTTTAAGCCGCATCCTCCTTCTTGCCTTCCCGCCTTTCCACATACTGTGGCCCTGCCTCGCATGCTCTTTCTTCCCCTGACTGCTTAGCAAACTCCCACTCATTCTTCAAGACCCTCCTCAGGGGTGTTTTCTGAGAAACCTTTTATGACCTAGCTGGGTAAAACAAATCATCTGCCTGACCTGTGGTGGCGCAGTGGATAAAGCGTCAACCTGGAAACACTGAGGTTGCTGGTTCAAAACCCTGGCTTGCCTGGTCAAGGCACATATGGGAGTTGATGCTTCCTGCTCCTCCCCCTTCTCTCTCTCTCTCTCTCTCTCCCTCTCCCCTCCTCCCTAAAATAAAAATTAAAAAAAAAACAACAAAAAAAACCCCATCTACCCTTTGTGCTCCACTGTATCTCGTGCAGATTAGAACAAGCTCTCATTTTATATTATTTTTTTATTTGTATTTTTTTTATTTTGAAAGAGAGAGAAAGAGAGACAGGAAGGGAGAAGATGAGAAGCATCAACTCATAGTTGCTTTCTCTTTAGTTGTACATTGAGCTTCTTGTACATGCCCTGACCAGGGCCATGCTAATGTCCCCTTGTTCAAGCCAGTGACCTTTGGTCTCAAGCTGGTGAGCTTTGGGATCATGTAGACGATTCCACTTCTCAAGCCAGTGACACCATGCTGATGAACCCATGCTCGGGGCCAGTGACCTTGGGGTTTCAAACTGGCCACCTCAGCATTCCGGGTTAATGCTTTATCCACTGCGCCACCACCGGCCAGACCATTTTATCAGTTTGGATGCAGTCAGTGGCAAGTAACAGAACACCTGTCTAATAGCGGCTTAACCAATAGAAACATTTTATTTTCTCCTAGACAACTGATGGTGGACTCTTCAGGACTAACTGTTCAGCAACTCAACTCTGTCATCAAGAACCAAAGCCCCTGCCCACTGTCATCCTTAGCATGTTGGGTATGTCTTGCCTCATGGCTACAAGATAATGGCTATAGCTACAAGCTTCATATCATCATACCTCACCCTCCAAGAAGAAAGGGGGTAGAAGGAAATGGGCCTTTCATTCATACACTTGCTCTTGGACTGCTGATGGCTGTCCTTTCCTACCGCTGGTCCCTGCACTCTGTCAGATGCTCCAACTTTAACGACTCAACCTGACCAGGTATCTAAATGTCCACACTCAAGACCTGACCCTCTCAAGTACCTGAGGTTGAAGACCTCTTTTGTCCTTAAAAAAAACAAAATCACTCCCACAGTCTGAAAATCTTGAAATGTTTTGACTGTCTGAACACTTACTAACTTTTGAACAGTTCTGTTGTACGTGTGGCTTTTATTGTAAGTCAGCTCAGATATGTTTTGGAAGTAGGTGTGGTATAGATAATAAATGAATGAATGAATACCTGGAAGTGTGGCTGTTTTTATTTAATCTTGAGAGAGTGCAGTTACCTCTGTAGCCCATCTGGCTAAGAGTAAACAGGATGCCTGGGCCCTATCTAGGATCTAAAAGCTGCAAGCTGATATAGGGGAGAGGGCCAGCGGGGCGGGGGGGAGGGGGCATTTGGGATGTGAGCTTACTTTTTGGTTCAGTTTATGGGATGCACAATATGTGACTTTTTTTTTCTTTTTTTTTTATATTTTAAGAGGAGAGAGAGAGAGAGAGAGAGAGAGAGAGAGAGAGAGAGAGAAGAGAGAGAGACAGAGGGGAGGAGCTGGAAGCATCAACTCCCATATGTGCCTTGACCAGGCAAGCCCAAGGTTTCGAACCGGCGACCTCAGCATTTCCAGGTCGATGCTTTATCAGGTCAGGCCCAATGTGTGACTTTTGAGGAGGGTTCAGGTCTGAGGCTTCATCGCTGACTTCACAACCATTGCTTATACGGTGGCAGGCTCCCTCTCTCCGGCCCTCAGTTTTTCAAATGCATGACAAGGGGTTTGGGCTACATGGCCTTGAAAGGCCCATCTCACAGAACAGTGAGGTAATGCATTTGTGTGGTTATGAGGTGCCACGTTGTGTTGATTTGTTACAGCAACAAGACGAGTAGGGAGGCAGATCTATGAGGTGCTTCTCAGAGGAATGGAACTCCCCGCCCGCGGTAGGTAGTGGGAATAGGCAGTGGGGAGCCTGACCACTTTTCCTCCCGACCCATGTGGCCTTGGCCCCCACAGCTGCTAGGAAGAGGGTTCAGTGCCCTGCTGACTTCCTTAGAAGGATGGGGTTCTCTCCTCAGGCTGTTCTCTCCTTGGCAGGAAGCCTGACAACAGTCTCTGACATCCTGCTCTGTGCTCTCAGCTTGGGGACGGCCCCCTCCAGGCTCAAGTGGCTCAGGGGTCACCCTGTCTTACCCAGCCTCAACCAGGACAGGGCAGGCAGAGAGGGACAGAAAGGGTGCAAATGGGGGGTGCCAGGAGCAGTGGATCTATCTCTCAGGTGCCTGAGGGGATGCGAGGAGACTCCTAACTGCAGAGATCACAGCAGCTAGAGGCCAGAGCCCTGGTTCCCTAGGAGGCAGAGCGGCTCACACTTCCCTGGAGTCTCTGTCTTTGCCTCTTAATCGCACACAGCAGGATCTGGCTTGCCAAACTCAAGTGAAGCAGGAAGAGAAGGAAAGGGCTGAGATGTGTTCATCACAAAAGTTTTGTCTCTTCACCTTACCTGTCTCACCTCACCTCACCTCCCCCACCCCACCCCACCCCACCCCACCCCACCTCACCTCACCTCGGTGTAGCCATCAGCAGCATGGCTTTTCAAGACTGAGATTGAAGGGCTGCCAGGAGTGAGCTCCTCACCCTTCTGCCCTGAGCCCTTCCTTTCCCTGCAGCTTTGGCCAGTCATGGAGGGAGAAGCCACATTTAGGACTAGACTTCAGGAATCAGGGCCCTTCACCATTATTCTTGAATGTACCTGGAATTCTGGTTTGTACCAAGCATTGGCTGCCGTCTCCTCTCTTTGCCTCTTTCCAAGCTGAGAGATAAGCCTGCGACTCCCAAGGGGCAGCAGACCGGTTATAGAACTACTCACAGTAGAATACTCTTGAGTTCCCACAGCGCCTCCCTACTCATGCATTTTATTTCATCTCTGCAGCAATTCAGCGAGATGGAGACCATACTCATTGTCTCCACTACACAGCTGAGAAAATCAAGGCTCAAAGAAAAAACTCATCTTCTATTGTTGCTGTCACAAATCAACACAAATGCGGCATCTTTTTTTTTTTTTTAATGTATTCGTTTTAGAAAGGAGAGAGAGAGAGGAGAGAGAGAAGGGGGGAGGAGCAGGAAGCATCAACTCCCATATGTGCCTTGACCAGACAAGCCCGGGGTCTCAAACCAGCGACCTCAGCATTTCCAGGTTGATGCTCCATCCACTGCGCCACCACAGGTCAGGCCAAATGCGGCATCTTATAACCACACAAATGTATTATCTCACTGTTCTGTAGGTCAGAAGTCTGGTACAGCCAGGCTCAGCATGGCTCACATGGTTGTGTGCTTTGAGTTTCACAGTATCAATATCAGTATCAGGGTGGCAGCCGGGGCTGGGCTCCTTTCTGGAGGTTTTGGTGATGTGTCCTTTCAAGCTCATGCAGGTTGTTGGCAGAATGGAGTTCCATGCATCTGAGCTTGAGCATAGGACAAGGTACGGCTTCCCTGCTGGCTGTCAGCTGGGCTAGTTCTCAGCTCCTAGAGGCCACCTGCATTCCTTGGCTTGTGGTTCCCTTCCTTCACCTTTTAAGTCAGCGATGGTGGAGGAGTTCTTTTCTTTTTATTTTATTTTTTCGTATTTTTCCAAAGTGAGAAGCAGGGGGAGGCAGACAGACAGACTCCCGCATGAGCCTGAATGGGATCCACCCGGCATGCCCACCAGGGGGTGATGCTCGGCCCATCTGGGACGTTGCTCTGCTTCAACAGGAGCTGTTTTAGCCCCTGAGGTGGAGGCCATGGAGTCATCCTCAGTACCTGGGCCAACTTTGCTCCAGTAGAGCCTTGGTTGAGTAGGGGAAGAGAGAGACAGAGAGGAAGGAGAGGGGGAGGGGTGGAGAAGCAGATGGGCACTTCTCCTGTGTGCCCTGGCTGGAAATCGAACCCAGGACTTCCACACACCAGGCTGACGCTCTACCACTGAGCCAACTGGTCAGGGCGAGGATTTCTTTTTATGTTTCAAACTTCTCTGAGCTCTCCTTGTGCCTTACCTCTCTTCTGCTTTCAACCAAAAAAGCTCTCTGCCTTTGAGGGCTCATGTGATCAGATTAGACCCATCAAGATAATCTAGGACAATCACTCCATCTCAGGGTTTGTGACCTTAACCACATCTACAAAGTTGCTTTCACCATGTGTAGGCATAACACTCACAGTCCTGGGGTTTAGGGCATGGGCATCCTTGGGGTCCTTATTCTGTCTACCACAGAGAGGTTTCAAAACCTATCTCTCAATTAAGTGCCAGAGGTGGAAACTGAATCCACAAAATGCATATTCCTTCTATTACATCCCAAATGCTCAGGAACTTCAGGACATCATTTAATTTATTCCATTTCTTTCTGATAAGGATATGCCCAACTGGGCCAGGAAGAAAAGAATCTCTAACAAGAGAGATCCTGCAGGTCCTCAGTCATCTGGACAGCACCTCACCTGCCTGGACTGTTTGGGGAGTTCTCTAAGGTCAAACCTAGTGGGTCCAGGATGGGGGCTAAGGCTGACCCAGGGCATCTGTGCCCGTTTATCTTAGCAGAAGGCCTCACATCACAAGTAGATGTGCAGTGTACACGGTGGCCACTTCCTCCCACGTCCAGACTGCACAGAGAGGATGGGCTGGAGGTTCCAAACAGGCTGGCAGCTCAGGCTGTGGTGCGCATGTTCCACCCCGTTTCTGCCTCTGGCCCAAGCGGAAGTACACTTACTCTTCCCCGTCAGGAACTCCCTCCTCTCAGCAGACTGGATTCCAAATACCTTTTGTTCATGTATCATTTGTTCAGTAACTGTTGTGCACCTGCTTTGTGCAGGGTACTAATCTGGACATCCAAGGTATGCAGTGAACTAAAGAGACAGAGACCCCTACCTCACGGAACCTACCTTCTGGGTGGTGGGGGTCGGATGGTAAAAAGTAGACATACTAAATGAGTTAATTATGAGTATGTTGGAAGGTGATTGGACTATTAGAAAAGGAGCAAAGCGGAGAGGGGGACTAGGGTGCTGATTGGAATGAGACCACAGTACTAACTATAGCAGGGGTCCCCAAACTACGGCCCGCGGGCTGCATGTGGCCCCCTGAGGCCATTTATCTGGCCCCCGCCGCACTTCCGGAAGGGGCACCTCTTTCATTGGTGGTCAGTGAGAGGAGCATAGTTCCCATTGAAATACTGGTCAGTTTGTTGATTTAAACTTACTTGTTCTTTATTTTAAATATTGTATTTGTTCCCATTCTGTTTTTTTACTTTAAAATAAGATATGTGCAGTGTGTGTAGGGATTTGTTCATAGTTGTTTTTTTTTTATAGTCTGGCCCTTCAACGGTCTGAGGGACAGTGAACTGGCCCCCTGTGTAAAAAGTTTGGGGACCCCTGAACTATAGGAACAAAGTGGGCCTCTTGAAGGTGAGGTTTGAACTGCTATTGAAGGGTTTGAAAGAAGAAGCCAAATAGATACCTGAGATGAGAGCATTCCAGGCAGAGGAGGCGGCCATGCAAAGTCCCTGAGACAGAAGCATGCCTGACATATTGGAAACTGCCAGGAGCCCAGTGCAGTCAGAGAAGATGGCCATTATAACAACTTGAATTTAACTCTGAGTGAAATAGGAAACCATTGTGATCAAAGGAACAACTTGTAAAGGGCTGGGAGGGGCAGTTAAAAAGTAAAAGTTTGGGAATTGTGATAGAAAACCAGAGGCAAGTGGCTGAGCTGGAGGAGAGGCTTTATGATTGGTGGAAAGCAGCCTTGAGAGAGTTGCGGGGAGCTGAGGAAGGCAGACCCTGGTCCCAGGCCAGGTCCGAGGAGATCAGGGGTGAGCTGCCAGCCTGTGTAATCTAGGCTGCTCTTGCATCGGGCTGCATGCCTCCACAGCACGGGATTATCCCAAACAGACTGGAATGGGAGGACACAGACGGAGTCTCTCTAGGGTCTCACAAACTGAGCAAGCCATGTAGACAGCCAGCATCAGAGCTGGGAGTGGGAACCACCTCCTTCCACATCTGAGTCAGGCTTTGTGAGAGAAATCAGTCAGAACCTCAAGCTTTTCCTATGTGAGTTACCAGCAACAAAGAAAGCCAAGCAAAATCGTAATGTTCTCACTGAATCTGTCAGCAAGGAGACCCTAGAAGTCTGCACAGACAGCGCTGGACAGCAGAAGTGGTGCGTGCCTATCACGTGACATGAGGCTGTGGCAGGGTGACTGGTGCTCCCCTGTGCTGGGGCCGCAGTGATGAACAGAAATGCACGGCACAGGGGCTTCCATCCTCTTCATCCCAACCTGACACCTTCCCCTCCAAGTGCTCTTCCCCCTGAGGGTTTAGTCCGCAGCCAAGGAAGCCTTTCTTGAGGGTTTTCCAGACAGACAGCACAGAGGTGCCTGTGTGTCTCCTGGGCGGGTACCAGTCAGCGGTTTACTGGGGGCCTCGCCCTGCCTGGGGAGCTCAGCTGCAGGCCTGAGGCTGTGGAGTCTTTCTCCCCTGGCACAGACCCTGCGATCCTAAAATCAATTTTGCATTCTAATCCTATTAGCCCCATTAGGAACTGCCTGCTTCAGGTAAATGGAGAGATCAGGACCACACAGGGGACACAGGGTCGTGCCAATTATGCCTAGCTGCCTGAAGTGCAGAAAAATATCTACTAAAAACTGAGTGGTTGGCCCTGTCCGGTTGGCTCAGCGGTAGAGCGTCGGCCTGGCGTGCGGGGGACCCGGGTTCGATTCCCGGCCAGGGCACATAGGAGAAGCGCCCATTTGCTTCTCCACCCCTCCTTCCTCTCTGTCTCTCTCTTCCCCTCCCGCAGCCAAGGCTCCATTGGAGCAAAGATGGCCCGGGCGCTGGGGATGGCTCCTTGGCCTCTGCCCCAGGCGCTAGAGTGGCTCTGGTTGTGGCAGAGCGATGCCCCAGAGGGGCAGAGCATCGACCCCTGGTGGGCAGAGCTTCGCCCCTGGTGGGCGTGCCGGGTGGATCCCGGTCCAGCGCATGCGGGAGTCTGTCTGACTGTCTCTCCCCGTTTCCAGCTTCAGAAAAATACAAAAAACAAAACAAAACAAAACAAAACTGAGTGGTTATATATTTCCAGGGCATGGGTTTACCAGGGATATTTTTCTTCCTTACAATTCATATGTTCTAAGTACATACATTTTTATATCTTTCAAGTATTCTGTAATCAGAGGAAAACATTATGTTTATAATGATGGTGGCAAAAAAACCCTTAATTTGGTGGGAGGAAGAACTCCCAGAATGAGCATTAACGAGAAAGCGGTCCTCATGGAGAAAGCTGGGTCGCCCCCCAGGCTCTGTGAGGGCGGCACCACCCGGTGCCTAGAAGGGTTGGCGCTTGCTAGGGGGCCTGGGTGGGCAGTTGCACTCTGCCCCATGCTGCCACCCCTGGAACAGACCCTGTGGTCCTGAAATCAACTTTACATTCGAATCCCATTATCCCTGCACCTGGCAGACTAAACCTTGAGTGTACTGAATGAACACTAAACTGATTAGAATGAGTTGATTGGGTTTCGACAGCTTCAGGTTGGGGAGGATTTCATTTCCTCTGAGGCTGGCTGGGGCTGAGGTTTCTCTCCTGAGGATACTGTTCCCTGGAGTCGCAGGTGCTTATTTTTCCCTTTCTTCAACTCACACCTGCCAGGTCCTGTACTGCTTAGCTTCCATCTCCAGAGAATGGTGTAGTCTTTTTCTTTTTTTTTTTTTCATTTTTATTATCCAAGTCTATTATATCTATTGCTGAAATTTTTTTTTATAAATAAACTTTTATTTTAATGGAGTGACATCAATAAATCAGGGTACATATATTCAAAGAAAACATTTCCAGGTTATCTTGTCATTTAGTTCTGTTGCATACCCATCACCCAAAGAGAGATCGTCCTCCATCACCCTCTATCCAGTTTTCTTTGTATCTATTGCTGAAATTTTAAGAGAAAAGTTTTTTTAAATTTATTTTATTTATTTTAATTATTTATTTATTTATTCATTTTAGAGAGGAGAGGGAGAGACAGAGAGAGAGAGAGAGGAGAGAGAGAGAGACAAAGAGAGAGAGAGAGGAGAGACAGAGAGAGAGAAGGGGGGGAGGAGCTGGAAGAATCAACTCCCATATGTGCCTTGACCAGGCAAGCCCAGGGTTTTGAACCGGTGACCTCAGCATTTCCAGGTCGACGCTTTATCCACTGCGCCACCACAGGTCAGGCCTAATTTATTTCTTTTTTACAGAGACAGAGAGTGAGTCAGAGAGAGGGATAGACAGGGACAGACAGACAGGAACGGAGAGAGGTGAGAAGCATCAATCATTAGTTTTTCATTGCACGTTGCAACACCTTAGTTGTTCATTGATTGCTTTCTCATATGTGCCTTGACCGTGGGCCTTCAGCAGACTGAGAAACCCCTTGCTGGAGCCAGTGACCTTGGGCTCAAGCTGGTGGGATTTTGCTCAAACCAGATGAGCCCGCGCTCAAGCGGGCAACGTCGGGGTCTCGAACCTGGGTCCTCTGCATCCCAGTCCGACGCTCTATCCACTGCGCCACCGCCTGGTCAAGCGAGAAAAGTTTTTAAGGGACAAAAATCACCTGGAAGCCCACCAACCAGAGATGACCAATATATTTTTGTCGCACACATAGATAGTTGTGAAAATGAAATAATATTAAACATACAGTCTGGGAACATGTTTGTTTTTTTCATGAAATCTTCATCTTAAGTACTTTTTCAAGTCTACAAATGTGTAGGTCTACATTTTTAATGAGTACATATTATTCCATCAGATGACTCAAGCATCACTTAACCATTCCCATATGGTTGGTCATACTCTTATAGCCTTTTGTCATCATCAGCAATGCTGTGATGCACATCTTTGTCCAGGGGGTCCTCGGATTACGACACAGTTCTGTTCCTACAACAGTGGTGTAACTCAAACTTTGGTGTAGGTCGAAACACACCCTAGCCTAAGTCACTTACCTATCCTGACACAATTGTAAAATCATCATCTAGAACTTTATAAAAACACAACTAAGCCACAGAAAAAGGAAAAAGACATAAACATACTGTACTGTACACTGTACAGTAGTAACAGAAAAAATGACCCCCAAAATGAGTACAACAAAACACTCGTATCTCAATTATTTTAAAGATTTTTGTGGGAGTGAGCATCGTAAACTTAAAATGTCATATGTCGAGACTGTCATAACCCTGTCATTATTTGCTCAGGACAAATGATAGGAGATAAACTGCTAGTTTGAAGAGAATGCAATCTTTTAAAGTATGTCTCTAAAACAAGTGAAATCTAATGCCATGGGCCACTCCCTATCTCCTCCCACTCACCGCTCGCCTGGGTTAGAAGAGTTTTGAGTATGTTCATGACCTCTTGCCAAAGAAGTGCATTTCCTTCCCTTTCTCGAACAGCCCACTTGCGATTTCTCTGTTCCTTCTCCTTCCTCTAAAATCACTGCCTTCTATCCCTAATCAGCTCAGTTCAGCTCTACTTGGGGTACTTGGAACACATTTATTTATTTGGATAATTCAGGCCTGACCAGGCGGTGGCACAGAGGATAGAGTGTCGAACTGGGGTGCAGAGGACCCAGGTTTGAAAACTCAAGGTCCCAAGATCCCCAGCTTGAGCACGGGCTCACCAGCTTGAGCACAGGGTCGCTGGCTTGAGCATGAGATCATAGATATAACCCCATGATGGCTGGCTTGAGACCAAAGGTTGTAAGCTTAAGTAAGAGGGTCACTCGCTCTGCTATAGCCCCCCCCCATCAAGGCACATATGAGAAAGCAATCAACAAACAACTAAGGAGCCACAACGAAGAGTTGACACTTCTCATCTCTCTCCCTTCCTGTCTGTCTGTCCCTATCTGCCCTTCTCTCTGTCTCTCTCACTGTCTCTGTCATGAAAAAAAAAAGATAATTCAGTAAAAAGTAAACATGCTGCCCTGGCCGGTTGGCTCAGTGGTAGAGCGTCGGCCTGGCGTGCAGGAGTCCTAGGTTCGATTTCCGGCCAGGGCACACAGGAGAAGCGCCCATCTGCTTCTCCACCCCTCCCCCTCTCCTTCCTCTCTGTCTCTCTCTTCCCCTCCCACAGCCAAGGCTCCATTGGAGCAAAGATGGCCCGGGCGCTGAGGATGGCTCTGTGGCCTCTGCCTCAGGTGCTAGAATGGCTCTGGTGGCAACAGAGCAACACCCCAGATGGGCAGAGCATCGCCTCTGGTGGGCATGCTGGGTGGATCCCGGTCGGGCGCATGCTGAGTCTATCTGACTGCCTCCCTGTTTCCAACTTCAGAAAAATACAAAAAAAAAAAAAAAGTAAACATGCATGAAGCATTTATTCTAGACTAAACCCTGGGAAATACAAAGGTGAACTAGTTAAGTTCTTATCCTCATGGAACTTATAAATACTAACAGAATTTCAGACAGTGACAACTTATCAATATATGAAGAACTAACTGCCTCACCAGTGGTGACATAGTGGATAGAGCTGAGGTCCCAGGTTCGAAACCCTGAGGTTGCCAGCTTGAGCGCAAGCTCACCAGATTGATGTGGGCTCACCAGCTTGAGCGCAGGATCATCAACATGATCCCAAGGTTTCTGGCTTGAGCAAGGGGTCACTAGTTTTGCTGGAGCTCCCCCCACCCCTGCGTTCAAGCAATCAATGAACAACAAAAGTGACACAACTACAAGTTGATGATTTTCATCTCTCTCCCTTCTCCCTTCTCAAAATAAACAAATGAATAAATAAATAATCAACAGAATAATGGGAGAATAAATGGACGTGGAGAGATGCTTTGATAACATGGTACAGTGCCAGTGCATCTTTTCTGAGAATGTGACATTTGAATGAAGAAAATAGATTTTTTAAATTTTATTTATTTATTTATTTTTTACAGAGACAGAGAGTGAGTCAGAGAGAGGGATAGATTTGGACAGACAGACAGGAATGGAGAGAGATGAGAAGCAGCAATCATTAGTTTTTCATTGTGAATTGCAACACCTTAGTTGTTCATTGATTGCTTTCTCATATGTGCCTTGACCGCGGGCCTTCAGCAGACAGAGTAATCCCTTGTTGGAGCCAGCGACCTTGGGTTCAAGTTGGTGGGCTTTTTGCTCAAAGCAGATGAGCCTGCGCTCAAGCTGGCGACCTCAGGGACTCAAATCTGGGTACTCTGCATCCCAGTCCGACGCTCTATCCACTGCGCCACTGCCTGGTCAGGCGAAGAAAATATTTTATAATATTTCTCAGTTGAGGTGTCTTCCTCACTTTGTTAGATGGGATTATTATGCATATCCCAGAGGCAGCACAGTGCCTGGCACATAAAGAGAGCTCAGTAGTTGTGTATGGAATGAATGAATGAATGAATGAATGAATGAATGAATGAATGAGTCAATGGAGGTGATGGTCCCTTCACCCTCTGCACTACTCTGAGCCCAGATCCAGGGGTGTGGGTCCCTTCCTCGGTGCTTCACCTTGCTACCTAAGAATGAACAGGCGACCAGAGATGGTGGGGAGCTTGCTCCACTGCAGAGCAAGCCTCGCACAGTGAGAATCCTGCACAGCAGCACAGCACCATGGTTAAGAGCAGAAGCTTGACTTTGGCCCTGATGTTTGTCCGCTCTGTGACCTTGGACAAGTTACCCAACTCTCTATGAGTCAGTTTTAAATCTAGAAAATGGAGATAATAGCACTTACTTCACTGAGTTGTGAGGATTAAAGGGAGATAAAGTATGTAAGAACTTGGCAGGGTGGCAGGTTCAGCAAAGGGGAGCAGCCGGCCCTGCAGGCCGGAGGTGCCAGGGCCGGCCGGTGGCTGCGTGAGATGGTTTACCTGGCCAGCTCCCGCAGGCCTCTCCCCGGCTGTGGGGCAGCCGGGCCTGGCAGGAGGCTCAAGGCCTGGCAAGACTTCAAGAGGGGAGATGGAATGTGGGCATATTCTCCCCATTTCCCAAATGTTTACCCATACCCTGACTTCTCTTTAAAATGAATTATTGTAAAAACAATATAAAGTCATTAAAGAAAATTTTAAAGAAAAAAGATCACTTATGATCTCATCATTCTAGCCCAATGATGTCATTCTTTTTCTGTTAGTTTTTCCTGTTTGTCCAAATACATACATATTTTATTCCACTGCTGTTACAGTAATCTTTTATTTTATTTTATTAGGTTTGTTTTGTTTTTACAGAAACAGAGAGAGAGTCAGTGAGAGGGACAGATAGAGACAGACAGACAGGAATGGAGAGAGATGAGAAGCATCAATTATCAGTTTTTCGTTGCGACACCTTAGTTGTTCATTGATTGCTTTCTCATATGTGCCTCGACTGTGGGCCTTCAGCAGACTGAGTAACCCTTGCTTGAGCCAGCGACCTTGGGTCCAAGCTGGTGAACTTTTGCTCAAACCAGATGAGCCCACGCTCAAGCTGGCAACGTCGGGGTCTCAAACCTGGGTCCTCTGCATCCCGGTCCGACGCTCTATCCACTGCACCACCGCCTGGTCAGGCTATTTTATTGGTTTTTATGAGTTTATCTGAACCAAACTGACAACAATGCCCAGGAACAAGATCTCAAAAACTTCTACAGTGATATATTTTATATTTTGCATGCCATTTAACATTTTTATCATAAATGTTCCTTCATAATCCTGTAGTCTTCAGACATAGATTGTAATTTTTTTTTTGAGAGAGAGAGAGAGAGAGAGGAAAGAAGGGGGGAGGAGAGGGATGAGAAACATCAACTCATAGTTGCTTCATTTTAGTTGTTTTTTTATTGCTTCTCATTTGTGCTTTGACCGAGGTGGGGGAGTAGGGCTCAAGCTGAGCCATTGACCCCGTGTTCAAGCTGGTAAGCCCGTGTCCAAGCCAATGAGCTCTCATTTAGCCGGCAACGTTGGGGTTTCCAACCAGGGCGCTCAGCTATGGGCCAACACTCAATTCACTTCACCACCACCAGTCAGACTATATCTTTTAAATTCCTTATGGTTGTATTGCTCCCCAGTATAACTATTTACACTCTATATCAGTGGTAGTCTACCTAGTCCCTACCGCCCACTAGTGGGCATTCCAGCTTTTATGGTGGGTGGTAGTGGAGCAACCAAAGTAGAAATAAAAAGATAAATTTAACTATAGTAAGTTGTTTTATAAAGATTTATTCTGCCAAACTTAGTGAAAATCCGACATAAAGTACTGGTAAGTAATTATTATATGCTTTAACTTGCTGTAACTCTGCTTTATAAATTTTATAGAGTAAAGTTACTTCCCTACTTTATAAATCACCATTACTGTGGAACCAGTGGGTGGTTAGAAAATTTTACTACTAACAGAGACACAAAAGTGGGCGGTAGGTATAAAAAGGTTGACTACCCCTACTCTATATGAATATATGAGCACATCCTCACCAGCTCTGCAGACAGCTTTAGTGTTGTTTTACATGGTTGAATCTTGTTTACTTAATCTGGTACATCATGGTGTTTATTTACTATTTAAATTCCTGGTGAATAAACTTTAGTTCCTAGTCTTTGCTAATTATCATTCTCGATTAGCTACATATTTACAAACCTAACCTTCTGGCTTATTTGCCACACGATTATTTTCCAATCTATCATCTTTCCTTTTTCTTTTTTAAAATTATGCTTTTTAAAAATTATAAAAGCAATACGTTTATGGTAGAAAAAATTGAAAAATAAAGTATTAAAATATATGTCATCACTTAGAATTAGCCTTTATAATCCTATTTTAAAACCAACTATAAAAATAAATTTTTGCAGAGAGATTCCTGGTATAATGGGAAAGAACTAGTCCTCAGAGTGATGTCAGAGAAATGGCGCCGTGAGGAGCGCGACCAACAAATCTCCCCAAAATTTCAACAAGTTCATCAACCAGAGACAGAAAAATCTATCCTTGGAGCCCTGGCCGGTTGGCTCAGTGGTAGAGCGTCGGCCTAGCGTGCAGAAGTCCCGGGTTCGATTCCCGGCCAGGGCACACAGGAGAAGCGCCCATCTGCTTCTCCACCCCTGCCCCTCTCCTTCCTCTCTGTCTCTCTCTTCCCCTCCTGCAGCCGAGGCTCCACTGGAGCAAAGATGGCCCGGGCGCTGGGGATGGTTCCTCGGCCTCTGCCCCAGGCACTAGAGTGGCTCTGGTCGCAACAGAGCGACCCCCCTAGAGGGGCAGAGCATCGCCCCCTGGTGGGCAGAGCATCGCCCCCTGGTGGGCGTGCCGGGTGGATCCCGGTCGGGCACATGCAGGAGTCTGTCTGACTGTCTCTCCCTGTTTCTGGCTTCAGAAAAAAAAAAAAAAATCTATCCTTGGAGCGTCTGGGAGTCCCACACACTGAAATAAAGTGCTATCAACAAGACCACCCTCAGATGCCATTAAGAAAAAGGAAATCGAATATTAGGGATACAAAAGATAGAGAAGTAACACAGTTAGATGTGGAAAAATCTATGGAGAAAAAATTTAATATATTGGAAACCTTGGAGCTAAATGACAGAGAATTGAAAATAGAAATCCTAAAAATACTCAGAGATATACAAGAAAACACAGAAAGGCAATTTAGGGAGCTCAGAAAACAACTCAACAAACACAAAGAATATATTACCAAGGAAATTGAAACTATAAAAACAAATCAGACAGAGATGAAAAACTCAATTCATGAACTGAAAAACGAGGTAACAAGCTTAGCTAATAGAACAGGCCAGATAGAAGGTAGGATTAGTAACATAGAAGACAAGCAACTTGAGGCATAACAGAGAGAAGAAGAGAGAGACTCAAAAATTTAAAAAAATGAGAAAGCCCTACAGGAATTGTCTGACTCCATCAAAAAGAATAACATAAGAATAATAGGTATATCAGAGGGAGAAGAGAGAGAAAATGGAATGGAGGATATATTCAAACAAATAATAGATGAGAACTTCCCAAGCCTGTGGAAAGAACTAAAGCCTCAAATTCAAGAAACAAACAGAACACCGAGTTTTCTTAACCACAACAAACCCACTCCAAGGCACATCATAATGAAATTGGCACAAACCAATGACAAAGAAAAAATTCTCAAGGCAGCCAGGGAAAAGAAGAACACAACATATAAAGGAAGGCCTATTAGATTATCATCAGATTTCTCAGCAGAAACACTACAAGCTAGAAGAGAGTGGACCCCAATATTTAAAGTCCTGAAAGAGAGGAACTTTCAGTCAAAAATACTATACCCATCAAAGTTATCCTTCAAATATGAAGGAGAAATAAAAACATTCATAAATACAGAAAAGATGAGGGAATTTATCATCAGAAAACCCCCACTCCAGGAAATACTAAAGGCGGTTTTCCAACCAGATACAAAGAACAAAACAAAACCACAAATAAAAGCTCCACCAAGCCTGACCTGTGGTGGCGCAGTGGATAAAGCGTCGACCTGGAAATGCTGAGGTCGCTGGTTTGAAACCCTGGGCTTGCCTGGTCAAGGCACATATGGGAGTTGATGCTTCCAGCTCCTCCCCCCCTTCTCTCTCTCTGTCTCTCCTCTCTCTCTCTCTCTGTCTCTCCCTCTCCTCTGTAAAATAAATAAATAAATTAATTAAAAAAAAAAAAAAGCTCCAACAAGAACACAATAAAACCAAATTTAAACTGTGACAACAAAAACAAAAAAAAGGGGAGAGGACAAAGATTAACAGTAGCAAAGGATGATGGAGTGCAGAAACACCCATAAGATAGGGCACTACAATGAATATGGTAGGTACCCTTTTCATTACTTAATAGTAACCACCCTTGAAAAAACCACCACAGAAGCACATGACTTAAAAAAGGTAGCAACAGAAGAAAGAAGTATGGAATACAAACAAAAACAAATGATAAAAAAACAAAAGAGAAGAATCAAACAAGATACAAAACTAACAGAAAGCAATTTATAAAATGGCAATAGGGAACCCACAAGTGTCAATAATTACACTACATGTAAATAGATTAAACTCACCAATAAAAAGACACAAAGTAGCAGAATGGATTAAAAAATAAAATCCAACTGTATGCTGCCTACAAGAAACACATCTAAGCAACAAAGATAAAAACAAATTCAAAGTGAAAGGCTGGAAAACAATACTCCAAGCAAATAACATCCCCAAAAAAGCAGGTGTAGCAATATTCATATCTAATAATGCTGACTACAAGACAGCAAAAGTACTCAGAGACAAAAATGGTCATTTCAGCCTGACCAGGAGGTGGCGCAGCGGATAGAGCATTGGACGGGGATGAGGAAGACCCAGGTTCGAGACCCCGAGGTCACCATCTTGAGCGCAGGCTCATCTGGTGTGAGCAAAAAGCTCACCAGCTTGGATCCAAGGTTGCTGGCTTGAGCAAGGGGTTACTTGGTCTGCTGAAGGCCCACGGTCAAGGCACATATGAGAAAGCAATCAATGAACAACTAAGGTGTTGCAATGAAAAACTGATGATTGATGCTTCTCATCTCTCTCCGTTCCTGTCTGTCCCTATCTATCCCTCTCTCTGACTTTCGCTCTGTCTCTGAAGAAAAAAAAGGTCATTTCATAATGATTAAGGGGACACTGAATCAAGAAGAAATAACAATTCTTAATATATATGCACCAAACCAAGGAGCACCAAAATATATAAGACAGCTACTTACTGACCTAAAAACAAAAACTGAGAAAAATACAATCATACTTGGAGACCTCAATACACCGCTGATGGCTCTAGATCGTTCATCCAAACAAAAAATCAATAAAGATATATTGGCCTTAAACGAAACACTAGAGCACCTGGATATGATAGACATCTATAGGACACTTCATCCCAAATTGACAGAGTATACATTTTTCTCTAGTGTACATGGAACATTCTCAAGAAATGACCATATGTTGGGCCACAAAAATAACATCAGCAAATTCAGAAAAATCAAAATTGTACCAAGCATATTTTCTGATCATAAAGCCGTAAAACTAGAATTCAACTGTAAAAAAGAGGGGAAAAAAACCCACAAAAATGTGGAAACTAAACAACATACTTTTAAAAAATGAATGGGTCAAAGAAGAAATAAGCGCAAAGATCAAAAGATATATACAGACAAATGAAAAAGACAATACGACATATCAGAATCTCTGGGATGCAGCAAAAGCAGTAATAAGAGGGAAGTTCATATCACTTCAGGCTTATATGAACAAACAAGAGAGAGCCCAAGTAAACCACTTAACTTCACACCTTAAGGAACTGAAAAAAGAAGAACAAAGACAACCCAAAACCAGCCGAAGAAAGGAAATAATAAAAATCAGAGCAGAAATAAATGAAACAAAGAACAGAAAAATTATAGAAAAAATTAATAAAACAAGGAGCTGGTTCTTTGAAAAGATCAACAAAATTGACAAACCCTTGGCAAGACTCACCAAGGAAAAAAGAGAAAGGACTCATATAAACAAAATTCAAAATGAAAGAGGAGAAATCACCAGACATCATAGGTATACAAAGAATTATTGTAGAATACTATGAAAAACTATATGCCACAAAATTCAACAATCTAGAAGAAATGGATAAATTCCTAGAACAATATAACTTTCCTAGACTGAGTCATGAAGAAGCAAAAAGCCTAAACAGACCAATTAGCAGGGAGGAAATAGAAAAACTATTAAAAACCTTCCCAAAAATAAAAGTCCACAGGCCCTGGCCGGTTGGCTCAGTGCTGGAGCATCGGCCTAGTGTGCAGGAGTCCCGGGTTCGATTCCTGGCCAGGGCACACAGGAGAAGTACCCATCTGCTTCTCCACCCTTCCCCCTCTCCTTCCTCTCTGTCTCTCTCTTCCCCTCCCGCAGCCGAGGCTCCATTGGAGCAAAGTTTGCCCGGGCGCTGAGTATGGCTCTGTGGCCTCTGCCTCAGGTGCTAGAATGGCTCTGATTGCAGCAGAGCGACACCACAGATGGGCAGAGCACCACCCCCTGGTGGGCGTGCCAGGTGGATCCTGGTTGGGCGCATGCAGGAGTCTGTCTGACTGCCTCCCCATTTCCAACCTCAAAAAAATACAAAAAAAAAAAAAAAAAGTCCAGGCCCAGACGGTTATACTAGTGAATTCTATCACACATTCAAAGAAGATTTGATTTCTATTGTACTCAAAGTCTTCCAAAAAATTGAAGAAGAGCCTGACCTGTGGTGGCAAAGTGGATAAAGCATCGACCTGGAAATGCTGAGGTCGCCAGTTCGAAACCCTGGGCTTGCCTGGTCAAGGCACATACGGGAGTTGATGCTTCCAGCTCCTCCCCACCTTCTCTCTCTGTCTCTCTCTCTTCTCTCTCTCTCCCTCTCTGTCTCTCTCTCTACCTTTCTCTCTCCTCTCTAAAATGAATAAATAAAATTTTAAAAAAAGAAAAGAAAAATAAATTGAAGAAAAAGCAATACTTCCAAACACATTTTATGAGGCCAACATAACCCTCATACCAAAACCTGGCAAGGGCGGCACAAAAAAAAGAAAACTACAGACCAATATATCTAATGAATACAGATGCTAAAATACTAAACAAAATACTAGCAAATCGAATACAACATATTAAAAATATATACATCATTATCAAGTGGGATTCATCCCAGAATCTCAAGGATGGTTCAACATACGTAAAACGGTTAACGTAATACACCATATCAATAAAACAAAGAACAAAAACCACATGATCTTATCAATAGATGCAGAAAAGGCATTCGATAAAATACAACACAACTTTATGTTTAAGACACTCAACAAAATGCATATAGAAGGAAAATATCTCAACATGATAAAGGCCATATATGATAAACCATCAGCCAACATCATATTAAATGGCATAAAACTGAGGACTTTCCCCCTTAAATCAGGAACAAGACAGGGTTGTCCACTCTCTCCACTCTTATTTAACGTGGTGCTAGAAGTTCTGGTCAGAGCAATCAGACAAGAGAAAGAAATAAAAGGCATCCATATCGGAAAAGAAGAAGTAAAGGTATCACTTTTTGCAGATGATATGATCCTATACATTGAAAACCCCAAAGACTCCACAAAAAGATTACTAGAAACAATAAACCAATACAGTAAGGTCGCAGGATACAAAATTAATATACAAAAGTCCATAGACTTTGTATATGCCAACAATGAAATATTAGAAAACAAACTCAAAACAATAATCCCCTTCACGATTGCAACAAAAAAATAAAACCTAGGAATAAACATAACAAAGAATGTAAAAGACCTATATAACGAAAACTACAAAGCATTGATTGTTAAGGGAAATCGAAAAAGATACAATGAGATGGAAAAATATTCCTTGTTCTTGGATAGGAAGAATAAATATAATCAAAATGGCCATATTACCCAAAGCAATTTATAAATTTAATGCAATTCCCATCAAAATTCCGATGACATTTTTTTAAAGAAATGGAACAAAAAATTATCAGATTTATGTGGAACTATAAAAAACCCCAAATAGCCTGACCTGCGGTGGTGCAGTGGATAAAGCATCGACCTGGAACGCTGAGGTCGCTGGTTCAAAACCCTGGGCTTGCCTGGTCAAGGCACATATGGTAGTTGATGCTTTCTGCTCCTCCCACCTTCTCTCCCTCTGTTTCTCTCTCTCTCTCTCTCTCTCTCTGTCTCCTCTCTCTAAAATGAATAAAATCTTAAAAAAAAAACCAAACCCAAATAGCCAAAGCAATCCTAAGGAAAAAGAATGAGCTGGGGCATTACAATACCTGACTTCAAACTATATTATAGGGCCACGACAATCAAAACAGCATGGTATTAGCAGAAAAATAGACACTCAGACCAATGGAACAGAATAGAAAGTCCAGAAATAAAACCACATATATATGGTCAAATAGCCTGACCTGGTGGTGGCGCAGTGGATAAAGCGTCGACCTGGAAATGCTGAGGTCGCCGGTTTGAAACCCTGGGCTTGTCTGGTCAAGGCACATATGAGAGTTGATGCTTCCAGCTCCTCCCCCCCTTCTCTCTCTCTCTCTCTGTCTCTCCCTCTCCTCTCTAAAAAATGAATAAATAAAAAAGTAAATAAAAATAAATATATGGTCCAATAATTTTCGATAAAGGGGCCAACAACACACAATGGTGAAAAGAAAGCCTCTTCAACAAATGGTGCTGGGAAAACTGGAAAGCTACATGCAAAAGAATGAAACTTGACTACAGTTTGTTCCCTTGTACTAAAATTAATTCAAAATGGATCAAAGATCTAAACATAAGACCTGAAACAATAAAGTACATAGAAGAAGACATAGGTACTAAACTCATGGACCTGGGTTTTAAAGAGCATTTTATGAATTTGACTCCAATGGCAAGAGAAGTGAAGGCAAAAATTAATGAATGGGACTACATCAGACTAAGAAGTTTTTGCTCAGCAAGAGAAACTGACAACAAAATAAACAGACAGCCAACTAAATGAGAAATGATATTTTCAAACAGCAGCTCAGATAAGGGTCTAATATTCAAAATATACAAAGAACTCATAAAACTCAACAACAAACAAACAAACAATCCAATAAAAAAAAAGGGAAGAGGACATGAACAGACACTTCACCCAGGAAGAAATACAAATGGCCAACAGATATATGAAAAGATGCTCATCTTCATTAGTTATTAGAGAAATGCAAATCAAAACTACAATGAGATACCACCTCACACTTGTTAGATTAGCTATTATCAACAAGACAGGTAATAGCAAATGTTGGAGAGGCTGTGGAGAAAAAGGAACCCTCATTCACTGTTGGTGGGAATGTAAAGTACAATAGTACAACCATTATGGAAGAAGGTATGGTGGTTCCTCAAAAAACTGAAAATAGAACTACCTTATGACCCAGCAATCCCTTTACTGGGTATATACCCCCCCAAACTCAGAAACATTGATACGTAAAGACACATGTAGCCCCATGTTCATTGCAGCATTGTTCATAGTGGCCAAGACATGGAAACAACCAAAAAGCCCTTCAATAGAAGACTGGATAAAGAAGATGTGGCACATATACACTATGGAATACTACTCAGCCATAAGAAATGATGACATCGGATAATTTACAACAAAATGGTGGGATCTTGATAACATTATACGGAGTGAAATAAGTAAATCAGAAAAAAATCAAGAACTACATGATTCCATACATTGGTGGGACATAGAAACGAGATTAAGAGACATGGACAAGAGTGTGGTGGTTACCGGGGTGGGGGGGAAGGGAAAGGGGGAGGGGCACAAAGAAAACTAGATAGAAGGTGATGGAGGACAATCTGACTTTGGGTGATGGGTATGCAACATAATTGAATGACAAGATAACCTGGACATGTTTTCTTTGAATATATGTACCCTGATTTATTGATGTCACCGCATTAAAATTAAATAAATTTTATTTTAAAAATAAATAAATTTTTGCATCTACCGGGAAATGAGAATATAGGCTAGTTACTAGAGGACATTAACAGATTATTGTCAATTTTGTGGGTGTATAATATCATAGTAAATATGTAACTTTAAAAATAAGCTTATCAATTAAGACTGGTAAGGTAAAGTCTCAGATTAGCTTTTAAAAATCTCAGGACAAGAAAACAAACAAAAGTTTGGAGGAAATGATATAAAACTAAATTGGCAAAATGTTAATATTTCTTGAAACAGAGCATGTATGGCATTTGTGTGTGTACGTATATAATTTATTTTCTTATCCTCTCTAACTTTGCATACCTTTGAAATCTTCTGTGATAAATAGTTTAAAGCAGTGGTTCTCAACCTTTCTAATGCCGTGACCCTGCAATACAGTTCCTCATGTTGCGGTGACCCCAAACCAAAAAATAATTTTGGTGGCTACTTCATAACTGTAATTTTGCTACAGTTATGATTTGGAATGTAAATACCTGATATGCATTATGTATTCTCAATGCCTCTCCACCTCCTAGGTTTCTGTCCTCCAGTGCTTGCTGCAACCGCCCACTGATGACGTCAGCAAGTGCCGAACACACGTAATCCCCCACCTCTTAGGCCCCGGACGGATGATGCAATCACGTCTGCGCATGACCGCAGGCATTCAGTTTGGAACACACATCCATAACGGCATGCGTTCAAGCTGAATAGCACTGCTGCAGACGGTAGCGCAGCTTCTCAGCAGCTAAAGCCATCGGAAATATGTATTTTCCGATGGCTTTAGGCGACCCCTGTGTTTTGGTCGTTCGACCCCCGCTGGGGTCGCGACACAGGTTGAAAACCGCTGGTTTAAAGCATTTAATTTGCAGATGTTCCAAGTGTTCTTAATGTCCCAACCTTGACTCCTTAACTCTTATTTTCTATTTCTCATCCCTGATCTTTGTTTTTCCTCATTCGTATTGTACTGTTACCTACCACACCAGCCAAGCTCTGTTCCATCTGGTTAGTCTGGCCTTCGCCCATCTCCAAGGGGAATGCATGTCCATCAGGATTTCGTCGTTTGTTTCACTGCTCTTACCACCAGCAGTACTTGAATACTCAAATCATTGTCGAATAAAGAATAAGTCATTGTTTAACATTTTAAAATTACAGGTATTCATTCTTATTTTAAATTTAACATAAGAAAAAAAGATAGTGTAGTAGAATAAAGGACTTGCTGAACATTATGGTTCCTAAAAGACCTTCTAAAGTTAAAAAAAAATGTGTATATGAAAATCGTCAAAGTTGGAGGCATTAGATTTTCTTTTCTTTTTTTTTTACTGCTCATTTCTTTCGTTTTTTTGTTTTTTTGTTTTGTTTTGTTTTTCAGGGAGAGAGAGAGAGAGTCAGAGAGAGGGATAGATAGGGACAGACAGGAACGGAGAGAGATAAGAAGCATCAATCATCAGTTTTTCATTGCGACATCTTAGTTGTTCATTGATTGCTTTCTCATATGTGCCTTGACTGTGGGCCTTCAGCAGACCGAGTAACCCCTTGCTCGAGCCAGTGACCTTGGGTCCAAGCTATTGAGCTTTTTGCTCAAACCAGATGAGCCCGCTCTCAAGCTGGCGACCTCGGGGTCTCGAACCTGGGTCCCCCGCATCCCAGTCCGACGCTCTATCCACTGCGCCACTGTCTGGTCAGGCTTACTGCTCATTTCTTAATGGGTGTGTATTTAATTTCCAAGCAGTAAAACTTAGTAATTGCTTCAAAAACATCAGAGTAAACGTAACTAATATTTAATGAAACAAACATTATTATTATTTTACTTACACATATACCAAGAACAAAGTAGAAAACATAGGGCTACTTTTATAGTGATTCTCTATATAAGACAAATAGGAAAAGGCTGACCAGTGAGCAAAATATCTTATAAAATATCCTAGCCGAAGGGAGAAAGTTTGCTATTATGAAAAAATGATTAGAGCTACCACATTTTCTTTGTGGTTCTTTTTATTACTTTCTTAAAAATATCCATCACACCCACCAGTCACTGGCCAGTGTGGGAGCGCGTACCTGGGCAGACCTAGTCAAGCAGTAGGAGGAAGATGCCCTCTTCCTTCCCTGACACCAGCCTCTTCCACCTTTTCTCCCTGCCTTCCCCTCCGGCCAGTCTAAGTCTTCCCAAAGTGGGTACTCGCTTTTTTCTCCCTCCTCCCAACCCACTCTCAGCTCCCTCCCTCACCAACAACACACTGGTTTCCAGCCCTGGGGGCCTGGCTCACCTGAGACGCTATGTACACACAGGCACTACCCTGCCTCCCTGGGCCCCATGTTCGCAGATCCTGACCTTGTAGGTCTGGGTGGAGGCTGGGAGTTTGTCTTTCTTGAAGTCTTCCATGCAATTCTGATGAGCAGGTTTAGGAACCATTCCAAAAGTGTCTTCCATTCTTCTTTACACACCCTAGAACCTACCATAGTGCCTGGCAAATGATAGGTGCTGAACAAATATGTAACAAATGAACTGAAGGAAAAAAAATTTAAGTCCTTGTATATGTATAGAAAAGTCAGTGTCACCTCTTTTAATTTTCACAACCATTTTGTGAGGCAGAGAATAAAGTGGGTATTATTATTCCCCTTTCCCAGAACACTGGAGGGTAGAGGGATGACCCCCAGGACCTCAGTGGAGAGACCAGAGGCTATTTCCTTCCACCAGGCCAACTCCCAGAGGCTTAGGGTAAGGGTCAGAGTTTAAGGCGGAGAGAAAGTAATCCCCACTCCCATTACTTAGTGAGGCAATTTTCAACATTTTTCATCTCATGGCACACATAAACTAATTATTAAAATTCTGTAGCACACCAAAAATTAAATAAATTTTTTGCCAGTCTGACAAAAAAATAGGTGTAATTTTGATTAATATACAAAAAAATACTAATTACTTACCTTTTTTCCTCCAAAGTGACTCTTTTTTTTTTTTTTTTTTTTGAACACTTGCACTTTTATTTATTTTTTATAGAGACAGAGAGTCAGAGACAGGGATAGATAGGGACAGACAGGAACGGAGAGATGAGAAGCATCAATCATTAGTTTTTCGTTGCAACACCTTAGTTGTTCATTGATTGCTTTCTCATATGTGCCTTGACCATGGGGCTACAGCAGACCGAGTGACCCCTTGCTCGAGCCAGCAACTTTAGGTCCAAGCTGGTGAGCTTTGCTCAAACCAGATGAGACCGTGCTCAAACTCGTGACCTCGGGCTCTCGAACCTGGGTCCTCTGCATCCCAGTCTGATACTCCATCCACTGTGACTTTAAAAAAAAAATCAGATGCCTATACTTACATATAAGAATTTCTAATACCAACAATTAACCAATCAGATGCAACCTTATTATGCAACATGATCAATAAGATGCAACTCTATTATACGGCCTATATATTTATGGTTCAAGTCAGGGCATTCACACTAGATAGCTGTCTGGTGTATTGTCTGCTGTCTGGTTTTTTGTTTTTATTTTTTTGACAATCTCAGGGAAAAGAGGCCAGTGCCCCTGACTAAGTAGTCAGGTGTTCCATGTTTTAAAAATTCTTGCGGGTCTGACCTGTGGTGGCGCAGTGGATAAAGCATCGACCTGGTATGCTAAGGTCACAGGTTCGAAACCCCGGGCTTGCCTGGTCAAGGTTCATATGGGAATTGATGCTTCCTGCTCCTCCCCTCTTCTCTCTCTCTTTCTCTCTCTCTCTCTCTCTCTCTCTCTCTCTCTCTCTCTCTCTTTCCCCCCTAAAATAAATAAATAAAATCTTTTAAAAAAATTCTTGCGGCACACCAGTTGAAAATTACTGACTTAGTGAGTAGAGGGGAGTGGAGGCAAGGGGGCCAAAAGAGGAGAAGAAAGAAGAGAAGGGCCAGAAAAGAAGAAGCAGGGAGAGGTTAGAGGTGCCTAAAAGTATGGAAATGAAACAAGGCATCAAAATTAAAAAAACAAGACTAGTGCACACTAAAGGGGCCCAGACAGAATTCTGGACCAGGGGCCAGAGCAGCTCCATCACAGCAGGCAGAGGGAGACGGAGGGCGTTCTAGAGAAAACAGCTCAGGGGATGTCAGTCAGAACACCTACTTCTGGGGAGCAGGCATGTGCCACTGGACTGGAGTTCGATCTTTCCCTTGGGGTCAGAGCTCTGGGCTCAAAACCCCTGTGAAAAACATGTCCTCCTGCTGGCTGTGGCCTCTGTCCCCAGGCCTCCTCCCCTAGGACTGTGTGTTTAGGCAATTGCACTGCATTTTTAGAACAATTTTTAACTTGCAGGCGGCACCTGCGGAACCAGAATGTCTGGTCAAGACGGGTTACATAACACCTCCGACCTTCTGGTGCTAAGGTCAGGCAAGGGCTGCACCTAGTCAGAGAAGGTAGGAGGTGAAAGAAGGGCTCCCCTCCTCCCTGGAGATCTGAGCCCCCACTCTGGAGAAGGAAAGCTGAGCGGGGCAGGACCAGACTGAGTCATCCATCCAGAGGCCCTTAAAATGCAGCTCTGCTGTTCCAAGCCTTCCCGAAGGGTTTCGGCTAGATCTAAGAAAGAACCTCACCACTGAGGAGCTGCAAGATATGAACATGTTACCTGAAGATGTGAAGTGTTCTTTAGTACCTGTTTAAAGATTCTGTCTGATGAATCAAGTCCTGCCTAGCACAGAAGGGTGGACTATATGACTTCCAGAAGACTCTATCTGGCTGACAGTGCATGCTATGCTGGGCAGATCCCAGGTTAGGTGACCTCGTACTGAAGACCTAAGTGCCCTTCTGGGAACAAGACCAAACCTCCAAGAAGGTTTGCAGAATTAAGATAAGGAGCTGAGTTCACTGCAGCCTTACAGCAGTCTAGGGCAGGCCTGAGCAGAGGGAGGAAGGGAATGCAGACAGCCAGCAGGGAGGCTGGAATGCACGTTACAGAAACAGCCTAGAGGCCACAGAACCCAGCAAGGTGGGTGGGAGACGGAATGCTGCGGGCCAAGCCAGCGCTGGCAGCGACCATGGAGAGCATCTGGTCCAACCTCTTCATTCTATAGACACAAGACTGAGAAGTGACTCATCAGCTCACAGTCCCGTAGAAAAAGAGAGCATGTAAGGCTAGTAGAGCAGCGAGAGGCAGTTAGTTAGTTCAAGGCATTAAAATCTTCCATGAACTTCAGATGGTCAAAGGGGAGCCTAGCTCTGGAGGTTCCTGGGTGGATTCGGAGGAGGGTTTGAGAAGCCCCTGTAGAGTTCTGAACCCTGGGTCTGGAGCTTAGCCCTGGCTGCAAGCCACAGATGGGAAGACATCTAAGAGATCTGGAGGAAGGACAGTTAACAGGACTTAGAAATGGACCTCCTGTGGTCAAACCAATGACCCAAAGTGGCGACTGATATTTCTGCCTTGAAGTTTTTTCCTAAGCTCCCAAGGTTACTGCCCAACTCTGCCAACTTTCCCATAACTCAGGAGCAAGACCCTGCCTATACACCCTTTGCCTAGCCAGTCAACACACCCATGGAGCCCACTTCTCTGGGCTGTGGGGCACCTCCCTCCACTCACACCTATTTCCTTCTCCTTCCCCGTCCTCCCTTCACCTGGCTCACAGACAGGCTGAACCCCCGCCCCTTTCACTGACACTATGGGGGCCCCATTGGTCATATTTACCTCACCCCGATTCCCCTGCACACTGGCCCAGCCTCCTCACTTGTCCCCTGCCTCCACCTGTGCCCCTCCAGTCCTCTCGCTCGGAGCCAGCAACTAGAGTACGAAAACACGAACCTGATCCTCTCACTCCCCTGAAAGCCAGTCATGGCTCTCCAGAGCCCCCAAGATAAAGCACCAACTCCTCGGGAGTTGACTGGGCAAGCCCAGGGTTTTGAACTAGTAACTTCAGCGTTCCAGGTGGCTGTTCCATCCACTGCACCACTACAGGTCAGGCTGAGATGCTTTTGTGTGTGGTTTTTTTGTTTGTTTGTTTATTTTATATATATATATATATTTTTTTTTTTTCTGAAGCTGGAAACGGGGAGAGACAGTCAGACTCCCGCATGCGCCCGACCAGGATCCACCCGGCACGCCCACCAGGGGCGACGCTCTGCCCACCAGGGGGCAATGCTCTGCCCCTCTGGGGCGTCGCTCTGCCACGACCAGAGCCACTCTAGCAGAGGCCAAGGAGCCATCCCCAGCGCCTGGGGCCATCTTTGCTCCAATGGAGCTTGGCTGCGGGAGGGGAAGAGAGAGACAGAGAGGAAGGGGGGGGGGGTGGAGAAGCAGATGGGCTCTTCTCCTATGTGCCCTGGCCGGGAATCGAACCCGGGTCCCCCGCATGCCAGGCCGACGCTCTACCACTGAGCCAACCGGCCAGGGCCTGCTGAGATGTTTTTGAATATAGTTCCTATCTTCAGAACTAACCGTCTCTCCAGGTTTTGCATAATCCACCTATTTGATTGGCAGACATTCCCTTTATTTTCATCTAAAAGGATATTAAAATAAATTAGGATCAAAGATAAAGCCCTCTGTCCTACTACTCTAGTCCACATGATATGGTGTGATTGCCCCATCAGCTATGGAGCAACCAGACTATTTAGTTTCCTAGGACTACCAGAACACGTGACCACAAACTGAATGCTTAAAACAACAGAAATTCATTTTATCACAGTTCTGAAGGCTAGAGGTCCTAACAAGGTGTCAGCAGGGCCATGCTTCCTCCGAAGACTACAGAGAATTCTTTCTTGCCTCATCATAACTTTTGTTAGTTGCTGGCAATTCTTTTTTGTTTGTTTGTTTGTTTTATTTATTTATTTTTTACAGAGACAGAGAGTGAGTCAGAGAGAGGGATAGACAGGGACAGACAGACAGGAACGGAGAGAGATGAGAAGCATCAATCATTAGTTTTTCATTGCGCGTTGCAACACCTTAGTTGTTCATTGATTGCTTTCTCATATGAGCCTTGACTGCGGGCCTTCAGCAGACCGAGTAACCCCTTGCTGGAGCCAGCGACCTTGGGTTCAAGCTGGTGGGCTTTTTCCTCAAACCAGATAAGCCCGCATTCAAGCTGGCGACCTTGGGATCTCGAACCCGGGTCCTCTGCATTCCAGTCTGACGCTCTATCCACTGTGCCACCGCCTGGTCAGGCAGTTGCTGGCAATTCTCGATGTTCCTGGACTTGTCACTGCGTTGCTCTATCTCTGCTTTCATCTTCACACAGCATTTTCCCTTCTGTGTGTGTCTTCTTGGTGCCTCTGTGTCCAGTTTCCCTCTTATAAGGACACCAGTCATTGGATTTAGGGCTCTCCCTGATCCAGTATGAGTTCATCCTAACTATATTACATGCACAAAGACCCTATTTCCGCCTGACCAGGCAGTGGCGCAGTGGATAGAGAGTCGGACTGGGATGCGGAAGTACCTAGGTTAGAGACCCCGAGGTCACCAGCTTGAGAGCAGGCTCATCTGGTTTGAGCAAAAGCTCACCAGCTTGGACCCAAGGTCGCTCGTTCGAGCAAGGGGTTACTCAGTCTGCTGAAGGCCTACAGTCAAGGCACATGTGAGAAAGCAATCAATGAACAACTAAGGTGTCGCAACGAGAAACTGATGATTGATGCTTCTCATTTCTCTCTGTTCCTGTCTGTCTGTCCCTGTCTTTCCCTCTCTCTGACTCTCTCTCTGTATCTCTGTAAAAAACAAAAACAAAAACAAAAAATAAATAAATAAATAAATAAATAAAGCCTTTAAGACCCTATTTCCAAATAAGGTCGCATTCACAGGTACCAGGATGAGGACTTCAGTATCTTTTCATGGAACACAATTCAACTTACTATATAAGCAGTATCAGTTTTCATCTTCCATGTCTCCTTTGTGATCCAGGCTCTGAAGAGCTTTCTTTTTTTACTCAGTGAGAGGAGGGGAGGCAGAGATAGACTCCACATGTGCCCCTACGGGATCCACCCAGCAAGCCCACTAGGGGGTGACGCTCTGCCAATCTGGGGCATTGCTCCATTGCTCAGTCTGAGGCGGAGGCCATGGAGCCATCCTCAGCTCCTA
The DNA here is from genome assembly GCF_036850995.1 of Saccopteryx leptura. Taxonomy (NCBI): domain Eukaryota; kingdom Metazoa; phylum Chordata; class Mammalia; order Chiroptera; family Emballonuridae; genus Saccopteryx; species Saccopteryx leptura. The sequence goes on from NC_089510.1 coordinate 56,066,337, forward strand.
GAGCCAACTCGCTCCAGTTAAACCATGGCTGCAGGAGGGGAGGTGAGAGAGAGAAAGAGAGAGAGAGAGAGAGAGAAAAGTGAAAGAGGGATGGGTGGAGAAGCAGATAGTCACTTCTTCTGTGTGCCCTGACCAGGAATCAAACCCGGAACATCCACACGCTGGGGCGACGCTCTACCACTGAGCCAACCAGCTAGGGCCGAAGAGCATTTTTATTGAAAGCATTGCTGCAGTGCAGATGGCCTAAGAGCCTATGCACTTCAGAGACCAGTCAACCTGCTCTACTAACCCAGTCTGGAGCAGTGGTTGTCACCAAGAGCAGTATATGGCTGCTTTCTCCTTTCCCACTTTTAGGAAATTCTGATGGAATCTCTCCCTGGGGAGGAGACCAAAATTAGGGGGCAGGGGAGAGGGTACATGGAGGAAGGAGGCCATACAGTGGCATGGCTAAGAACCTGGACTTTGGAATGAGACAGACCTATGACTTTGAATTTTTTTTTTTTATTTATTCATTTTTAGAGAGGACAGAGAGACAGAGAGAGAGAGAAGGGGGTGGAGCTGGAAGCATCAACTCCCATATGTGCCTTGACCAGGTAAGCCCAGGGTTTCGAACCAGCGACCTCAGCATTTCCAGATCGACGTTTTATCCACTGCGCCACCACAGGTCAGGCCAGACCTATGACTTTGGACTAGCTTAACCTCTCTAGCATCCCATTTTCCTCACTTGTAAAATGTGAGTACTAAAATTTATCATCCTTAGGAGGATTACATGATATTCCAGGGCAGTAGTGGTTGTTGCCATTGTTACTGCTGCTGCTCTTACTATGAGCTGCTTGTGATTGAGATGAATCTAGATTTGAAGCCAGATCTTCAACATCCCCCTGAGGCAAGTTTCTTAGCATTGCTGAATCTGTTCCATTTTCCTCTTCTGTAAAATGAGAACTCTGACTCTTAGAGGGTTGTGAGCTCAGAGTACACCCAGCACAGAGCCTGGGGCACAGTAAAAGCATCATGAATGTTTGCTTCTTTCTCTTCCCTTCTCCTGTGAACAAAGGAGGTAATGTTAGTCACTAACGTGACCTACTCTCTGGACTCTCAAGGTGACTCCTTCATAATTTTACTCTGTTTTCTCTGTCCTTGGGGAGACATCTTGGATTTTATATTGAGTTTGTCTTTTTTTTTTTTTTTCAGAGACAGAGAGAGTCAGAGAGAGGGATAGATAGGGACAGACAGACAGGAACAAAGAGAGATGAGAAGCATCAATCATTAGTTTTTCGTTGCAACACCTTAGTTGTTCATTGATTGCTTTCTCATATGTGCCTGGACCGTGAGCCTTCAGCAGACCAAGTAACTCCTTGCTCAAGCCAGCAACCTTGGGTCCAAACTGGTGAGCTTTGCTCAAACCAGATGAGCCCGTGCTCAAGCTGGTGACCTCGAGGTCTCGAACCTGGGTCCTCTGCATCCCAGTCCGACGCTCTATCCACTGAGCCACCGCCTGGTCAAGCTGAGCTTGTCTTTATAGAAGGTCTAAATTGTTTGTAAAACAAAAAGCACATTATAACTAACATATATATACATATATATTTCTTTGCCCACCAGTTCTTTGAAAGCCTTCTTGAATCACTAAGTTCTTTAGAATGCCTTCTTGGGTCACTTTATTTGTTTATTTATTTATATATTTCAATTACAGTTGTCACTTAATATTATTTTATATTAGTTTCTGGTGTACAGCATAGTGGTTAAACCAGGGGTCAAGAACCTATGGCTCACGAGCCAGATGCAGCTCTTTTGATGGCTGCATCTGGCTCGCAGACAAATCTTTAATAAAAAAAATAATAACATTAAAAATATAAAACAGCCCTGGCTGGTTGGCTCAGTGGTAGAGCGTCGGCCTGGCGTGCAGGAGTCCTGGGTTCGATTCCTGGCCAGGGCACACAGGAGGGGCGCTCATCTGCTTCTCCACTCCTCCCCCTCTCCTTCCTCTCTGTCTCTCTCTTCCCCTCCCACAGCCAAGGCTCCATTGGAGCAAAGTTGGCTCAGGTGCTGAGGATGGCTCTATGGCCTCTGCCTCAGGTGCTAGAATGGCTCTGGTTGCAACAGAGCAATGCCCCAGATGGGCAGAGCATCGCCCCCTGGTGGGCATGCTGGGTGGATCCCAGTTGGGTGCATGTGGGAGTCTGTCTGACTGCCTCCCCATTTCCAACTTCAGAAATAAATAAATAAATAAAATAAAACATTCTCATGTATTACAATCCATTCATTTCCTACTGCTCATGTTCATGGTTGCGGGTGGCTGGAGCCAATCACAGCTGTCCTCCAGACAACACCAAATTTTTATTGGATAATGCGTAACATACACGGGTCATTGTATGGCTCTCACGAAATTACATTTTAAAATATGTGGTGTTCATGGCTCTCTCAGCCAAAAAAGTTCCCAACCCCTGGGTCAGACAATCATATAATTTATGAAGTGATCCCCCAATGAGTCTGGTGCCCACATGGCACCACATAGTTATTACAGTATTGTTGGCTATATTCCCTATGCTACACATTACATCCCTGCGACTATTCTGCCACTACCAATTTGTACTTCTTAATTCCTTCTCCTTTTTCTCCAGCACAATCCTCCTCCCAATGGACAACCCTCAGTTTGTTCTCTGTATCTCTGAGTCTACTTCCATTTTGTTTATTTATTTTGTTCTTTAGATTCCATATATAAGTAAAATCACATGGCACTTGTCTTTCTCTGTCTGACTTATTTCATATAGCCTAATACTCTCTAGGTCCATCCGTATTGACGCAAATTGTAAGATTTCATTCATTTTTATGGCCGAGTAACACTCCCTTATATCACTGTTTTTATTATGCCCATTTCACCCCGTCGGTGCCTGAAGGCAAGCAGTAAGAACAGTCGCTCACGCAGCAGCAGTGAGGCATGGAGCAGGGCTTCAAGCCACACCCTTAACTCCAAGCCCTATGCTTTGCTTTCACAAAAAATTCCAGGTTTTTAAAAAGTTTAATTAAATATGTAAATGAATTTTCTTTAAAATATTAAAACATTGTGACCAACCTAAAGTTTATTTGTCCATCACTTTCAATCCTTGTCCTGTCTCCACTTCCTTAAGGGTAACTACTGTTTATGGATTTGATATGTTTGTTCCAGAATTTAAAATCACAGACCTTTCCATTCCTTTATTTATATATAAACTGATACAAAATATACTGTATTGCGTTTGTGAGTGTTTTTCATCTAGCTGGCATCATGCACCACCATGATTTGGCTATTTGCGTTTTATACTGCAGGCACATTTAAACAGTCCTCCCGGCTGAAACATGTAGATCTGATTTGTTCCTTTTGTCCCCTGCAGTCCACCATTGATGCCACCCTCAATGGATCGTGCCCCTGTCGATAGCCTTGCTTGTGCCCCATTTCCCACTGCTGCTGAGGGCTGGAGGCTTTGCTGGGCAGGACCGGAGCAGACTTCAGGAAGTTCTCCTGGGCTCACAGACTTCCTCAGTTGAAGAGGCCAGAATCAGAGGAGCTGCCTTTGAAGGGGGGGGGGGGCACCTACAGACCTTAACTGTCTGGATTCAAGATCAAGGACTTCCCCCAGGCCACCTGCGGCAATAGCAGGAAGGCCCAGCAGCGCCTGCTTGGCCTTCAGTCCCTCCCTGCTGGGCCAGCCCTCCTCACCTCTGCTTGCCAACAGGACCGGTTAGCAGTGAAAGATGAAAAGAGAAGTAAAATAAACATGATAAATAGACCAAAGGTTACCAAATAAAATGGCAGCAGTAAAACAATAAAAACAAACCAACTGACTACACTGCAAATAACGCAAACACAAAGAGATTAAACCCTTTTTGAACAGGCCTTGATCTAAATCAAGGCTCACCAAGAACAAGGCCTGGGGCTGGAGGTGGAGAGCACTTCCCCCGGGGAGCATTCCCTCTCTCCTGCAGGGATTCATCCTTCCTGATGAAATTGAGTCTGGGTTCGAGAATTTCTCCCAGATCTGTGGCTACACGTTTGAATCACCTGGGAAGACTTAAAACAAACAGTTTCTCAGGGGTTGGAGTAAATCAATTGGGGAGTAGGGAAATCTATGAATTAATACTACACTGATTTGTAGTTTGCTAATTTTCATGCTATAAATACTCCCACCAACTGAGTTTAAGCTCCTAATGATTTGCAAATTAATTCATTTAGTGTTCAAGACAATGGCACCATATTCGGAAACGCTTCATAGCTTTTCTCACTTTCTAAGAATTTCCAATATACACCATGATCACTGAAAAAAGAGCCAATCAAAATTTAATAAGTTATTTATAGCCAAGTAATTTATAAAGCAACTTTCTTAAAACCCTTTCAAACAGTCCACAGCAAAAAATCTTAATGTGAGCTGTCAGTATGTTGTACTGTGTTTGATAGGATGTGTGGGAGCTTCCGCAGGGCAGTATTTCTAGGGTCTGCAGAGGGAGTAGGAGAGGAGGGGAGTCTAGACTGGCCGGCAGTGGACGAAGGAGGCACCCACTGATTACATCTACAGGCTGCGCAGCATCCACTGAGCGCTCTCATGGGGAAGGAAAATGAAATTCTTAAAGGTGAAGCGAACTGCTCAAGGGCACATGGCAGGTCTGAAGTCAGGAGCTCTGACACCAGAACTAGGTCTCTTTCCAAAACACACTGGAGCCCATCTAGTGGCGTCTAAGGTTCCAGCTTAGGTCTAGAAACTTAAAAAAAATTTTTTTTTTTTTTTTTACAGAGGCAGAGAGTGAGTCAGAGAGAGGGATAGACAGGGACAGACAGACAGGAACGGAAAGAGATGAGAAGCATCAATCATTAGTTTTTCATTGCGCGTTGCAACACCTTAGTTGTTCATTGATTGCTTTCTCATATGTGCCTTGACCGCGGGCCTTCAGCAGATCGAGTAACCCCTTGCTGGAGCCAGCGACCTTGGGTTCAAGCTGGTGGGCTTTTGCTCAAAACCAGATGAGCCTGTGCTCAAGCTGGTGACCACGGGGTCTCGAACCTGGGTCCTCTGCATCCCAGTCCGATGCTCTATCCACTGCGCCACCGCCTGGTCAGGTAGGTCTAGAAACTTTAAAGTTCAGGTATACCACCCTTGCCCTCTTTTCTTGACCCTCAGCCATGCCCTGCAGCTGCTAACCCAGCTGGAACACAGGTTGATCTTACTTAAGCCATGAGTGCCCAACAGGGCAGCCTGTGAGCCCACAGCCTCCTGACACCCAGGAGAAAGCCTAAATTACCCACTTCCCAGCATGGCTCCCAGGACAGAAGAGGTGACTACTGGGGGAAGAGTAGGGGAAGCCAGGTAAGCTCTCAGGCCTGTGGTTTAGGAGACAGAGCAGCTGATACCCAGGGCATGCCCACACAGTGGGAGCTGCTCCCTGCAGCCACAGGTTATATAACTCATGAAGTCAGCCAGACAGGATGGAAGTCCGGTGGAGAAAGTGTTCCCACAAGGGAGGGGGCCATCCCCCACTCCCTGCAGTGAGTCATGCCCCCCAGGAGCTCCTTACAGCTCACCCTTTTCAGTGAGAAAGCTGCCCCCCCTCTTTGCATCTGCATAGGGGCAGCACTGCCTCAGCAGGAGTGAGCCCAGGCAGAAGAATATAGTTGATTCCCTCGAGGATCAGCTACTCTGGCCAGCTCTGGGCCTGCTCAGGGCAGGTGGGGCCTGGGGAGGTATCCCCAAATAGCCCTCAGGGTGGCCTGGAAGTCCTGGCCGCCAAGGTCAGATATTGCTAGTAAGAATCCTGAAGAGGCTCTGTTCTCAAACCCTCCTTGGCAGGTGCCCTCAGGCAGGCCAGCTGGGCATAGCTGCGGAGGAAGAAAGGGCAGGCTCCCTGTGCTCTGGTGAGGGTGTCTGGTCCCTGGGGCAACCTCTGTCTCTAGAATCATGTGTGGATTAAGAACACTCCATCTGGCAAGAGCAGATGGAATCGGGGCAGAAGCAAAATCAGGACACTGAATACAAAGGGGCGAGGAGAGATGTGTGATGTGGGGTGTGTGTGTGTGTGTCGTGTGTCATTTATGTGACACATGATGTGGGGAGGGGACCTGACTCAGTGTGTGTGGCAAGAAGGTAGTTTTGAGGGGGAGGAGATTAAGCAAAAGAAATGGGAAATTGAGGTCACAATAGAGAAAGGAATTGAAATATTGGGCACATTGTGGGTGGTTAGAGAATGCTAAGGATCCAAGAGTTCAAAAAGTTCTGACAGCCTGACCTGTGGTGGCGCAGTGGATAGAGTGTCGACCTGGAATGCTGAGGTTGCTGGTTCAAAACCCCAGGCTTACCTGGTCAAGGCACATAGGAGAAGCAACTATGAGTTAATGCTTCCTGTTCTTCCTCACCCCCCTTTCTCTCTCCTCTAAAATTAATAGAATTTTTTTAAATGTTCTTACATAAGTGTAAGGAGAGGAGAGAAGCCCTGAGCACCCAGAGTTCCTTAAGAGCCGAAAGGCACCCCCACCTGGAGACACAGCACACAAGAGTGAAAGCAGAAGGAAGTGTAACTATGGCTGCATGCAGTAGAAAACTTGACTTGCAGGCACCTGAACAAACAGTGGTTTCTCTGTCTCACATAATAGAGAATCTGAAAGTGGGCTGGGCTGGTGTGCAGCAGTGTCAGCACTGGCATCTCTGAGGTTCTCTTGGCCTTTCCCTGTGGAAATATAGTTCCTGTACCTGACCAGGCTGTGGCTCAATGGATGGTGCACATTGGCCTGGGACGCCGCAGACCCAGGTCTAAAACCCTGAGGTCGCCAGCTTGAGCGTGGGATCATAGACATGACCCCATGGTCGCTGGCTTAAGCTCAAAGGTCACTGGCTTGAGCAAGGGGTCACTGGCTCAGCTGGAATCCCTGAGTCGAGGCACATATGGGAAAGCAATCAATGAACAACTAAAATGCTGCAATGAAGAACTGATGCTTCTCATCTCTCTCTCTCCCTTTCTGCCTAATAAATAAATAAATAGATAGATAGATAGTTGCTGCAGTTTCAAATATCAGGAACCTTTTCAACTTAGGAAGAAAGAAAAGGGAGCTGTGCCAGATAGCCTGTCCTAGGAGCGTGCCTTTCCCTTGAGTCCCATTGACCAGACTGGTCACATGGTCTCCCCTGGTGGCAAGGCAGGCTGGGAAAGCAGAGTGCTGGGTTCTGTTATAAGGAAGAAAGGGATGTGGATATTGGGAAGGCAACCAAACCCCAGAGGTTCAAGGCAGAGTGCCAAACATTTTTGATAAAGACTAAATCAATATTCTAAAGTCGAGCTGAAAGAAAAAGGCTCCAGAAAACAGTGAGGCCCCACTTTGGGAATGGCTACCCAAAATCAAAAGCCTAGCCTCTGTTGCAGGTCTCAGGCGTCACTAACCACCTCAACCGTCTTAGCAACTCCGTGAGGTGGGTGCTACTGTTTCCCCCACAAATCAGACAAGAAAGGGAAGTTTCATACTTTGTATACCACACTTTGCAGGAATACATCTGAGTCGAGAATTTACGGGCTCTAAGCCACATACTCCTCAGCTTTTGGGTCCTAAACTCTTTGACTGCTCCTCATAGACAGCTGTCCCAGCCTTTCTTCACTCAGTCATTGAGTCTGGCTCTTCCCTAGGATCTGAACATCAGTAAGGAGGCCCCTGAAAACAGACCTGCATTCAAACCCTTATTCTTCTACTTGGCAGTGTGGCCTTGGGCAAGGTATTTACTTGGCTCTCTGGGTCCCCTAAACAAGTACCTCCTCCAGAGGTTGTATGACTAGATAGGAAATGATGTGAAGCAAACAGCACAGTGCCTAGAAACAGCAGGTGTTTGATAATGTCGGTACCTTTCTAGAAATGAAGCAATGTAGAATTCAGCCATGGACCATGGCTGAATTGGTTTTGCATAAACCAATATCACATTATTTCCCAAGCACTTTCCTGATAAAATCTAACTCTTTGTATTCAGGAGTCATCTGTTTTGTGTTCCTTTGCCACTAAAAACCTGATGTGGTTTGAAGTCCTCAGTGGTTACTTCCACTCACATTTCTCAAGCATCAGCAAAGTGCCAGGCACTCTGTGCTTGGAGGCCTAGTCCTTGCCCTCTAAGAGTTTGGAGTCTAGTTATAAAATAGCCTATGTGAGCAAATAACTCTCAAACCAGGTAAGGTGTAGTGGGAAACGTGGAATGATAATTCAAAGTGCTGGGACATCAGAGGTGGCAGAGCTACCCCTGTGTGGCATGGCCTTGTCATCCCTTCTCTAGGGAGCAGTGCTCCAGGCCTGCCACAAAAGAGGCCCCATCAGGACCAGCTCCATAACAGGTGGGACCCCTTGTTAAAAATATTAAGAATTTAGGCCTGACCTGTGGTGGCGCAGTGGGATAAAGCGTCAACCTGGAACACTGAGGTCGCTGGTTCGAAACCTTGGGCTTGCCTGGTCAAGGCACATATGGGAGTTGATGCTTCTGGCTCCTCCCCCCCCTCTCTTTCTCTCTCTTTCTCTCTCTATCCCCTCTCTCTAAAAATCAATAAATAAAATATTTTTTAAAAAAATATTAAGAGTTTTAGTGACATCAGAGCCTTAAACCCAGGGTGGGGCCCTCCTGTGAAGGCATAATTTGCAAGCCCTAATTGCAGGAATTCCATGATCCTCCAGCTGTCACCCCTGGGAGCTTCAGGCACAGCGCCGAGCCTGTGGGAGGTGGGCCAGCAGGCCTCCTCCAAGGTAGTGACCATGCGTCATGGCTCCCCACTTCTGCTTGAGGAAAGCTATTTCTGTCTGCTGAGAGTCACCAGGGGTGAGGATGGGTTTCCACAAGTCAGAATGGGAAGCAGTTTCCCCAGCGTGGGAAAGCGCCACCCCTGATAGTCTCAAGCAGTTGACGATGGCCTATCCCTCCCTGCATCTTCTGTCTCACCACTCACCAGCAACAGAAGGCTCAAACAGCAGGAAAAGAGATGGGAGCTACTGATGTTGCTAATCCCCAAAGGGAAGTCCTAGGGACCCGCTGATCTCAGAGACAGATGCCATGGACAGAAAGCAAAATAGGATATGTAATAAATTCTATTGCACACATAAATATTTATGATAGGCACCAGCATAAAAGTGAAATATGAAGTTATATTCTTGGGCCGGTTGGGTCCTCCAGAGGCCAACTAGTCCATCTCTCTGCCTCCGGCTATTTTAAGGCAAACGCAGGAAGTTCTGGGACATGGAGCATCCCTGGGCATTGACTATGAAGGAAGCCATCGCTCAGGCCTGTCTGGTTGACATTGCTGCTGCCCACCTACTGCTCTGCTGCCCATTTATGACTTATTTGACCCTCCTCAAAGTCCAAGAACAGAGCCCTGTCCACACCCCAGTCTGAACAGGAGCCTCCATTTCTATGCACAGCCTTTGAGATCAGCTCTCACTAAGGTCAATCCAGCCCCATTTCTCCTCCTGCGTCAGCCCAGAGACCAGACCAGAAAGACTTCAGTCCAGGCATGGGATTCTCCTGGCAGTGATGCCAAAGGCAAAGAAGCCATTAGTGTGCCACAGTTAACCCTGCTGCGTGTGCCAGGCTGGGCCTGAATGCACCCATTTACAGCCCATGGTTACAGTGTGGTTTGCAAATCTTCCGCAGCTCAGACTCTGGCATGAGGCCTTCCCAAATGAGCCTCCTTTGAAATGAGCTTAGGTTGTGTGGCCAGGTTCTTCCCGTGGGGTCCTGAATGATGGGTCACAGCCAGGGCAGGCCTCCTAGCTGGACTATAAGCTGCAGGGAGGCTGGAACACTGTAATGAGGCTCAGTATAACCTTATTGCAGTAAGCCTAGGAATCAGCATCTGGCTCTCAGAGGGTATGGGCAAAATTTCAGCTTGCTCTGCCTTCTTTTTAAAATGACTTTTTTACTACTATAAAAAAAAATCAGCCAGGATGTAGAGAAATTGGAACCTTTGTGCACTGTTTGTGGAATGTAAAATGGTGCAGCCATTATGAAAAACAGTATGGTGGTTCCTCAAAAATCACCATACGACCTAGCAATTCCACTTCGGGTTATATACCCAAAAGAATTAAAAGTAAGGTCTGGAAGAGATATTTGTATACCCATGTTTGTAGCAGCATTATTCAGAGTAGCCAAAAGGTTATCAACCCAAGTGTTATCTATAGATGAATAGATAAAATGTGACATATGTATAAAATGGATTATTATTCAGACTTAAAAAGGAAGGAAATTATGACCCATGCTACAACGTAGATGAATCTTGAGAACATTGTGTTAAGTAAAACAAATCAATCACAAAAATACTAATACTGTATGAGTCCACTTATATGAAGTAGTCAAATTCATAGAGACAGAGAATAGAATGAATGGTGGTTGCCTGGGTAGGAACAGAGAGTTGTTCAATGGGTACAATTTCAGCCTTGGCCTGTTGCTCAGTGGACAGAGCATCAGCATGGCATATGGATGTCCTGGGTTTAATTCCTGTTCAGGGCACACAGGAGAAGTGACCATCTGCTTCTCATCCCCTTTTCCTTCCCCTTCTCTCCCTCTTCCCCTCCTGCAGCCAGTGGCTCAATTGGTTTGAGCATGGCTGTGGGTGCTGAGGATAGCCCTGTTGGAGTGCATGACCTCAAGCGCTAAAAATAGCTCAAGACTCGAGCATCGGCCTATGATAGGGCTGCTGGATGGATCCTGATCAGGGCATATGCAGGAGTTTGTCCCTCTAACTCCTTTCCTCTCATCTAAAAGAAAAAAATCGCCTGACCAGGAGATGGCGCAGTGGATAGAGCGTCGGACTGGGATGCGGAAGAACCCAGGTTCGAGACCCCGAGGTCGCCAGCTTAAATGCAGACTCATCTGGTTTGAGCAAAGCTCACCAGCTTGGACCCAAGGTCGCTGGCTCAAGCAACGGGTTACTCGGTCTGCTGAAGGCCCACGGTCAAGGCACATATGAGAAAGCAATCAATGAACAACTAAGGTGTTGCAACGCACAATGAAAAACTAATGATTGATGCTTCTCATCTCTCTCCATTCCTGGCCCTGGCCGGTTGACTCAGTGGTAGAGCGTCGGCCTGGCGTGCGGAAGTCCTGGGTTCGATTTCCGGCCAAGGCACACAGGAGAGGCACCCATCTGCTTCTCCACCCCTCCCCCTCTCCTTCCTCTCTGTCTCTCTCTTCCCCTCCTGCAGCCGAGGCTCCACTGGAGCAAAGATGGCCCGGGCGCTGGGGATGGCCTCTCGGCCTCTGCCCCAGGCGCTGGAGTGGCTCTGGTCACAACAGAGCGATGCCCCGGAGGGGCAGAGCATCGCCCCCTGGTGGGCAGAGCGTCGCCCCCTGGTGGGCGTGCCGGGTGGATCCCAGTCGGGAGCATGCGGGAGTCTGTCTAACTGTCTCTCCTCGTTTCCGGCTTCAGAAAAATACAGAAAAAAAAAAATTAAAAATTAAAATCTCTCTCCATTCCTGTCTGTCCTTCTCTCTGACTCACTCTCTGTCTCTGTAAAAAAAAAAAAAAATTAAAAAAAAAATTTCCATTAAAAGAAAAAAATCACCACTGTTAATAAATTACCATTTTAATGACATTTTTGTTGTTTTCCTGCAGATAAAAGAAATATTTATCAAAAATCCTAAACTTAAAAAAAAATTCTGAACTTATAGAAAAGTCTAAAGAGTTAAAGATATATCTCACATATTATATGTAAAAACTCATAAAAAATCAGTTACCCATAACTCTACTACCCAGAGACAAGTTCTGCTAATAACATAAAGTACTTCCTCTCTATTTTGAACATATATGTGTATACATCTATCTATTCATCTATAACTTTATTTTCAATAAATGCAATTATGTATATATACTACTTTTTCACTTAACTATATTATAAATATTTCCAAAAATCTCCTATAACATAATTTTTAATGGTTTCCTAGTATTCATATATATGGTATATCATACTGATCTAACAAAATCTATTCAACTAGTCTTCTGTTTCTGAACATTTAGGTGGTTTAAAGTTTTTCAATATTGTAAGCAATACTGTGATAAACATCCCTATGTGTATACTATTATCCATATTTCCAATTATTTAATTAATTAATTTATTTAGAGGGACAGACAGACAGAAAAGGAGGGAGATGAGAAGCATCAATTCTTTGTTGTGGCTCCTTAGTTGTTCATTGATTGTTTTCTCATATATGCCTTGACAGAACAAGTGACCCCTTGCCAGCGACCTCGGGCTCAAGCCAGCGACCTCGGGCTCAAGTCAGTGACCATGGAGTTATGTCTATAATCCCACACTCAATCTGGCAACCCCGCGCTCAAGCCAGATGAGTCTGCGCTCAAACCAGCAACCTCGGGGTTTCGAACCTGAGTCCTCTGCGTCCCAGGCTGACGCTCTATCCACTGAGCCACCCCCTGGTCAGGCTGATCATTTTCTTAGAATAATTTCCCAGTAGTGAAGTTACTGAGAAAAAGACTGAATATTTGGAGGCTGAGGCCATACTGACTGGGGCCTCTGACAACCCTGCTTTGCTCCCAGGGCCACCATTTGCCCAGAACTCTGCTCACTGTCCCTTCCAGTGCTCAGAAGGCCCCAGACTTTCGCTCCTTTGACTTCTGTTAGGTCAAGTCCTGCAGGTGCTGGGGAACTAAATGCTATGAAATTTAAGTGAAGTAAAACAGAGGCCTGGTGCTTCTCTGGGCTAACTACAGATTCAAATGACATCTTACAAGAAGTCCAGAATCTCTGTTGCTGGCCAGGATTGAGCGACGGCCTCATCCAACCCTGTCATTTTACAGGGCAGGAAAATGAGGCGTGCGGGAGGAATAATATTCCTTTCTCTTGATGGATGGACTGAGCTAAAACTGAGCTTGGTCCATCACCCCAGGGACAGGTCACAGCAGAGGATGAATTCTCTAGTTCACTGGACCAAGTGCCAGGATCCAGAACAGCTGCAGGGTCAGTTGGGGCCACTTTCTGACAGCCTGAGTGACTACTGCCTCATGGCCATATGTTGGCACTCAGGGGGCACCAGGAAAACTCTACAGGAGAGCGCCCAGACCCTTCTACAGTAGATTCAGAAAGCCAGGTCTTAGATTTGCAGCACAGGCAGCCCCTCCCCGGGAAGCATATGGGTGAGAGTGGTCTGCACTGGGCCAGAGAGGGGCAAAGAAGATCCAGGCTTACCCTGTGCAAGAAAGCGAGTCGGGAGGGGCAGGGAAGGAATCCTACCTTTACTGAGCACCTGCTGAGTGTGAGGCCCTGTGCTGGGCACCCACTTCATTTCCCTGAACCCTCAATGCCACCTGTAAGGTAAGCATTAGTCCCCTTCTGCAGATGAGACATAGAAAAGGTAAAAATCTCGACCAAAGGTCAAACTGATAGTACATGCAATCAGGATTCCTGTCTGTCTGTCTGTCTGTCGCTCTCCCTTCCTGCCTCTAAAATCAATCAATCAATTAGTCAATTAAAGAGAGATATTATACATGATCATGCACATGTCTGGAAACATCACAATAAGAGGACAAGTGAGCTCAGTTGAGTGTGTTAAGAAATTACAATGTAGTCCCTTCTAGCTCCGAGGCTCCGTGAACCGTGGAATTCTGGGAGGAGAACGGGACTAACCTGAGCACCAGTATCCAGGACCCTGATGATGACCATAAGCAAGAGGCAGCAGCTGTGGGGAAGAAAGGACATTGTGCTGGGGTCAGGAAATTGGGTGCCACTCCTCTCCTCGCTGAGAGGCCAGCTGTGTGAGCGTGGGTGACCCACGGCACCTCTCGGAGCTTAGCTGTTCGCATGTAAGATGAGAAACCCACCTTCCTCCTGCCACCACCTCATTTCACTCCTTCCCTCTACAACAAAACTCCTCCAACTGTTGTCATACTTGCCTCCAAGTCCATTTTTTATGATTCTTTTTTAAACATTACATTATGAATTACATCTCAAATAAAACAGATATTATGTTATAAAAAATACTAAACAAACCTGTGCACCTGCCAGTCAACTTAAATAGAGAATATTAGAGCATCTGCAGTCCCTGATCACCTCCCTTTCTGTTCGCAGGAATAATCCTATTCTAATTTAACAGCTATCGCTCCTTCCTTTTCATTAAACTTTTAAGTCTTTATGTATCCCTAAATTTTTTTTTTTTTTTACAGAGACAGAGAGTCAGAGAGAGGGACAGATAAGGACAGACAGACAGGAACGAAGAGAGATGAGAAGCATCAATAATTAGTTTTTCGTTGAGGCTCCTTAGTTGTTCATTGATTGCTTTCTCATATGTGCCTTGACCGCGGGCCTTCAGCAGACCAAGTAACCCCTTGCTCGAGCCAGTGACCTTGGGTCCAAGATGGTGAGCTTTGCTCAAACCAGATGAGCCCACGCTCAAGCTGACGACCTTGGGATGTTGAACCCGGGCCCTTTGCGTCCCAGTTCGACGCTCTATCCACTGCGCCACCGCCTGGTCAGGCTCCCTAAATTTTATTTTTATTTTTAAAATTTTATTTATTTATTTATTTATTTAGTCACAGTGACAGAGAGAGTCAGAGAGAGGGACAGACAGGAAGGGAGAGAGATGAGAAGCGTCAATTCTTCATTGTGGCACCTTAGTTGTTTGTTGATTGCTTTCTCATATGTGCCTTGATGAGGGTGGGGGGGATGGCTACAGCAGACAGAGTGACCCCTTGCTTGAGCCAGCGACCTTGGGCTCAAGCTGGTGAGCTTTGCTCAAACCAGATGAGCCCACGCTCAAGCTGGCGACCTTGGGGGTCTCGAACCCGGGTCCTCCGCTTCCCAGTCCGCCGCTTTGTCCACTGTGCCACCGCCTGGTCAGGCCCTAAATTTTATATAAATGATATCTCATTATCTATATTCTGTCACTTTTAAAATCTGTTATGGATTGAATTGTGTCCCCTCCCCCCAAAAAGATTGTGTTGTGAGTTCCATCCCCCAGTACTTCAGACCATGACCTTTTTTGAAGACAGGGTCTTCACAGAGCTAATCCAGTTAAGATGAGGTCATTAGGGTGGGCCCTAAGCGGGAAATTTGGACACAAAGACACGCACATAGGAGAATGCCATGTGAACACTGTTATTATGCTGCCGAGGAACTAGCCGGAGCTGAGACCCAGAACAGACCTGCCGTAGTGCCTTCAGAAGCGTGGCCATGCCAACACCTTGATCTTGGACTTCTAGCCTCCAGAACTATGAGAGAATATATTTTTGTTGTTTAAGCCCCCCATCCTGTGGTACTTTGTTTTGGAAGCCCCAGAAAATAAATACATCATTCCAAACTTATATTCTTGAAATTCACTCGACAATGAATGAAGCTGAGGCTTAACATTTTCTCTGCCATGTTCCACTATGTGATGATATATCACCATTTCTCGATTCTACTTTGAAAAGCTATATGGCTTGCTTACACATCTTTGTAGCATTGCAAAGGGTGCCGCCGTGGACCTCCTGCACAATGTACCCTATCCGGAACTACCTCTCGGGTCTACAGAGCAGCCTTGCCTGGCTAATAACCCTCACTGCTATCCCCTTTGCAAATCTGGTGGGTGTAAAATGGTATCTCCTAGTGCCCTCAATTTGCATGTTCCTGTTTCCTAAGGAGTTAAGCATCTTTTTATATGTTTACTGACAATGTATGTTTTCTCCTTTGCAAACAAATTGCATTTTCCTTGTCTTTTTTCTTATTTATTTCTAGGAGTTCTTTGTACTCTGGGCTCTAATCCTGAGTTTGTTATGTATTATAAGCATCTTCTCCTATTTTGCATCTTTTTGTTTTATTTATAGCCGGCCTCCTTGGAGACATAGAAGGTTTCCATTATTTTTTTTCCTTTAAATAGACTTTATTTCTCAGGGAAGCTTCAGGTTCACAGCACAATTACAGAGCAGATAAGACAGAGAGTTCCTATGCACAGCCTACCCCCACACTCCCAGCATTCCCCCACCAGAGGGATACATTGTTACAATTGCTTTACCTACATTGACATTATCAGCTTCTCAGCTTCTCATTTTTATATAGTAGGCTTTATTCACTTTTTTTTTTTTTTTTTTTTTTTTACAGAGAGAGTCAGAGAGGGATAGATAGGGACAGACAGACAGGAATGGAGAGAGATAAGAAGCATCAATCATCAGTTTTTCGTTGCAATACCTTATTCATTGATTGCTTTCTCATATGTGCCTTGACCATGGGCCTTCAGTAGACCAAGTAACCCCTTGCTCAAGCTAGCGACCCTGGGTCCAAGCTGGTGAGCTTTGCTCAAACCAGATGAGCCAGCGCTCAAGCTGGCGACCTCAGGGTCTTGAACCTGGGTCCTCCGCATTCCAGTCTGACACTCTATCCACTGTGCCATCGCCTGGTCAAGCTCATCTTTTTTTTTTTTTAACAGTCAGTGCTTTCAAGAAAATCTTTGTACCCCAAGGTCACAGAGATATAGTCCTATATTTTCTTCTGAAGGGTTTATGTTCTGCGTGTCATACCATTAATGGACATGAAATTGATTTTTGAGACTGCTGTGTAGCAAGGATCTAAAGTGGGAAGGAGTACCTGCCCCGCTTTCCTCACGAGGTTATTGGAAAGATCTGAGGGAAAAAATGTGTGTACAAGGCCCCTGGCACTGAAAGAATTACAAGCATGGGTGAAGGCCATCGGAGAGAAGGCTGCTTCAGCCCTCGATTTGCTATTTAACTGGCGATCTGTTAGACTGTTAATAGGCCAGACAGGCGCACAACCCCAGACAGGAGCACAACCCCATCCCCCAGGCTAGACAAGTGTGGCCTTTGTAAGAAAGCAAGTTCCAGTGAAACCACTGCGGTCTGTCTCCCCTCCACCCACACTGCGCACTCCATCTGCCCACCTTACATTAGCAAACGAGGTTGCAAATATGATCCTGAGTCATAGAGAGAAGATTAACTTACCCTTATGAAATCCTGCTCAGTAAAGTATTTAAATAACGAGATTCAGAAAGCTATCTGTCGAAAGCAACAAAAAGCAAATGTGTTTGCTTCACAGGAAGCCTGTGCAGCCTCCTCACAGCCTGATCACTGCAGCCCCGCTCCAGCTCCACCTGGAGAAGCAACAGCTAAAGACACACCTATGACATCTGTGACTAGGGACCCAGCAACCTTCTTGGACAATGCTACAGAACCCAAGGAAGTAGGGCTAACTTCAGGGAGCTGGACGATTCAGGTGCAAGGAGACAGGTCTGTGTGAGAGAGGGCTGGTTAGAGGAAGATGGTTAGGAGCCCAGGGGAGGGGTAGCAGGTGTCAGAGAGCAGCCCGAGCTGCTGGAGGAAGCTGACGAAGTCAAATGCAGCAGTTGGGCAAACAAGTGTTTTGTTTTTTTGTGGGTTTTTTTTTTTTTTTTTTACAGAGAGAGTCAGAGAGAGGGATAGATAGGGACAGACAGACAGAAACAGAGAGAGATGAGAAGCATCAATCATCAGGTTTTTGTTGCGACACCTTAGTTGTTCATTGATTGCTTTCTCATATGTGCCTTGACCGTGGGCCTTCAGCAGACCGAGTAACCCCTTGCTCGAGCCAGCGACCTTGGGTCCAAGCTGGTGAGCTTTTGCTCAAACCAGATAAGCCTGCGCTCAAACTGGCAACCTCAGGGTCTCTAACCTGGGTCTTCGGCATCCCAGTCCGATGCTCTATCCACTGCGCCACCACCTGGTCAGGGTGAACAAGTGTTTTTTAGGTTTGCTTACTTGTATTGGGGCAGCACTGTGTGTGTGTAGTCTATGGACACTATGGAAGGTTGCAGGTGCTTGCCCTCAGGGAGGCAGATTGCAAATTTTGGATTGCCTTCCAGCTTGGGAGGGGTGATTGTTTGCTATTGTTTGCTGGAGATGGGTCCCCCCTCTCCCCCAGCCTGTTACGCTGTGGAGTGCTGAGGTTGATGGGTCCTAAGATAGGAGAGAAGGAAGTGATCTTCCCTGCCTGCTCGTTCATCTGGCCCGCCATTGTGAGACTAATAAGCGGAATGGCCCACCGTTTTCTGGCTCCACAGTTCCTTTACCATCTGCCCAAATTCAGTGCGAACCTACATGTGCATGGCGCGGCCACTGGCCTTACACAGCCTTTGGCCTGTGGAAGGTGGTATTGTTCCCACTCCTTGAAGCATGCCATAACTGAGACCCTGAGCTCAGGCAAGCCCCCTGGCCAGATGCCTGCCTCCCAGGCCGTGACACTGGCCAGAACTCCCTGAGATCCAGGATGTCCCACTGAGAAGGGAGTGGAAGAAGGGGGATATGAATGGGGCTTAAGGAAACTTTTGGGGGGACATAATGTTCGGTATCTTGATTGTGGTGGCAGTTTCATAAATGTCAAAACTTACCAAATTGTACACTTTCAATCTGTCCAGTTTAGTCAATTACAGTCCATCAAGGGGTTAAAAATCACAACAGTGTGGTGCTCATTTCTATTACATGTGCCTGTTGAGAGACAGAAGAAAGGCTGGAAGGATGTTCCCCAACATGTCCATAGCGGCGAGTGGAACTGAAGGGCTGGAGCGTGGTGGGCGTGGCACGGCAGGCGTGGTGGGCGTGGCACTGCAGGCCGCAAGGACAGAAACAACCAGCCTGGGGCTGAGAAAGACCCTGCAGCAACCGCCTGGGTTAAATCTCAGCTCTGCCACTTGTTTGCCGGGTGGCCTTGAGCTACATGCTTGACCATTTGGTACCTCAGTTTCACCAGTTATAATATGAAAATGATTGTAGAAGCCTCTGAAGGTGACAGATGCAGTGAGCAGTGGTTAGCAGTGTCCCCGCAGCACAGGCGAGACTGGGTGAGGAGTGGCTGCTATCCCCTCCTCGTCTCAGCTTCAAGGTAGTAAATAGAATAGAATTGATTTAAAAGTTTTATTATTTTTTTTAAGATTAAAAAGTAAAGAGAGTTGCATGACCAGGCGGTAGCGCAGTGGATAAAGCGTCAGACTGGGACACAGAGGACCCAGATTCGAAACCCCGAGGTCTCCAGCTTGAGCGTGGGCTCATCTGATTTGAGCAAGGCTCACCAGCTTGAGCCCAAGGTCGCTGGCTCGAGCAAGGAGTCACTCGGTCTACTGTAGCCCCCCAGTCAAGGCATATATGAGAAAGCAATCAATGAACAACTAAGATGCCGCAACAAAGAATTGATGCTTCTCCCATCCTATCTGTCTGTCCCTATCTGTCCCTCTCTCTATCACCAAAAAAAAGAAAAAAAAGTTAAAAAGTAAAGAGAGTTGAGTAGTCTCTGAAACAGAAAGCCAGTTCTGGAATTGAAGGTTTTGAGTTTCTCTTACCCAGTACCAGAATCTTTATCTGCTATCAAGTACAACCATTTGTGCCTGCCCCCGTGCCTCCCCCTACAGGTGTGCCCTCTCCCTCTCCTCCTGCACGTCCCATCCCCTTCCCTGACCCTCTGGTGTGAATTACCCCAGCTCATTTCTTCTGCAGCTGCTTCTAGGGGCAGAGACTGCACCTTCCACTTCCTGTCCCTTGTTTGATTCTTTCCTGCAGACCTGGAAGTTACCACCGCCACTTGTACACTCCTTGGTCCCCCCATGCCCACGTCAAACTTTGGCTTGGCCTCCCTTCAAGGGTCAGAATGCTATCCTTAAGTGCCTTAGTCCCCTGAACTGAGTCACTAATTGCTTCCCTGAGCCTCAGTTTCCTCATCTGTCTATTGGGGCTCATTACTCCTGCCCCAGTAGGCTCATTACTCCTTCCCCAGTAGGCTTTGTAACTTGTGCATTGAGCCTCACACAACACAAGTGAGACCAAATTTTCCTCAGTTGGCACCAATGCCCCGAGAAGAGGAAGCATTCCCTGACACCCTGCCCTCTACTAAAGGTGGGAACGGTCACACATATCATTGTGTCCACCATTCTCTAGTCGGTCTTCAAGTCTTACCAAAATCTTTTTTATTTTATTTTTATTTTTTGTGTGTGACAGAGACAAAGAGAGACAGAGAGAGGGACAGATAGGGACATACAGACAGGAAGTGAGAGAGATGAGAAGCATCAATTCTTTGTTGCAGCACCTTAGTTGTTCATTGACTGGGGGACTACAGCAGAGCAACTGACCCCTTGCTCAAGCCAGCGACCTTGGGCTCAAGCTGGTGAGCCTTGCTCAAACCAGATGAGCCTGAACTCAAGTTGCAAACTCGGGGTTTTGAACCTGGGTCCTCTGCGTCCCAGTCCAATGCTCTATCTACTGCACTACCACCTGCCCAGGCCAAAATCTTCTGATTGGTTATTTAAATAGCCTCAGGCTGCCTGACCAGGCGGTGGTGCAGTGGATAGAGCGTCAGACTGGGATGCGGAGGACCCAGGTTCGAGACCCCGAGGTCCCCAGCTTGAGCGCAGGCTCTTCTGGTTTGGGCAAAGCTCACCGGCTTAGACACAAGGTCGCTGGCTCGAGCGAGGGGTTGCTCGGCCTGCTGAAGGCCCGCAGTCAAGGTACATATGAGAAAGCAATCAATGAACAATTAAGGTGTCGCAACAAAAAACTAATGATTGATGCTTCTCATCTCTCTCCATCTTCTGACTCTGTCCCTATCTTCCGACTCTCTCTCTCTGTCTCTGTAAAAAAAAATTAAAAAAAAAAAAAATATATATATATCTATATATATATATATCCCCTCAGGCAAGCTCCCTTCCCACTCAGGGGCCTCCAGGTTCCCTGAGACCAAGGGCACCTCATTCATCTTTGCCCCATCCCCCTTTCCTTTTTACATAACAAATCCACCTCCACTTGGGGCTAGATCATCATGTGCGCTTATTACTCATTACTTGTTTGTTAACTTTGTATTTACGTCTCTGGCAACCACAGACATGAGCTGAAGCTATTAAACTTTCTCGTGACAATAGACCAAAGGCAGAGGGACAGGTCAGCAACAATTATTCCAAAGGTGAATGTATACTCTAGGGTTTTGGGGTTTGTTTGTTTTTAAGATTTTATTTACTGATTTTACAGAGAGAGAAAAGAGAAAGATGTGGAGGGGAGCCAGAAGTATCAACTAATAATTGCCACACTGGCTGTTCACTGATTGTGTCTATGTGTGCCTTGACCTGGCAAGCCCACAGTTCGGAACCAGCAGCGACCTCAGCACTTCAGGTGGATGCTCTATCCAGAACAGCCGGTCAGGCTGCGGCGGCCTCTCCCTCGCGGCTGTGGAGCCCTCAGGAGAGGGGCCTGCAGGGAGGTGGGCTCAGCTCCAAACGCAAAGCAGAGCAGCCCCAGCCGGGCCACTGAAACTGCCGTACCCCAGTCCCACATGTTCCCAGGTCACATCAGGGCTGGGAATAGCTATAGGTCTTCTGGTTCCACTCTCTCATTTCACGGATGAGAGAAAAGGCCCAGAGACAAAAAAGGCTTTATAGTCACACAGCCACTCACAGGAAGAGCTAGGCCGAGAAATCATGTGTCTTAACACCCAAATCAGCAGCCAGAACCGACCTAATTAGGAAACACTTGCTCATGACCATGAGCATGTGATAAATTTATTTCCAGTCTTTTAAAAATACATATGTGTGCCTGACCAGGTGGTAATGCAGTGGATAGAGCATCAGACAGACATGGAGGACCCAGGTTCGAAACCCCGAGGTCACTGGCTTGAGCGCGGGCTCACCAGCTTGAGCGTGGGGTCACTGCTTGAGTGTGGGATCATAGACATGACCCAATGGTTGCTGGCTTGAACCCAAAGGTCATTGGCTGGAGCCTAAGGTCGCTAGTTTGAGCCCAAGGTCACTGGCTTGAGCAAGGGGTCACTCGCTCTGCTGTAGCTTCCCAGTCAAGGCACATATGAGAAAGTAATCAATGAACAACTAAGGTGCCGCAACGAAGAATTGATGCTTCTCATCTCTCTCTCTTCCTATCTGTCTGTCCCTCTCTCTGACTCTGTCTCTGTCAAAAATAAATAAATAAAAATACATATGTGTAATTTTAAACTAACAATTATGTTATACATGAATATATTCATTTTTTAAATTTTACTTTAGTACCTCCCATTGTCCCACTTCTGGCCTCAGACTCTTCATCAGCTCCTCCCTGGATGACAGCAATAATAAGCCCTTGGCTGGTTCCCCCTCTGAATGCCCCCTCACCCAGTGCCCTCCCTGCCTAGTCCCACCTGGTTCTCCCCGTCGCCCCCACAGCAGGGACCCAGGGGCAAGGAGGACGATTAAGGTTGCTCGAAAGAGTCCTGTAATTAATCCTGCTCCTTTCTTGGTCAAGGTTAGCTCTGGGACACTCTCTGCACTGGACGTGGGACAGGTTTGGGACACCAGATGCCCTCTCCCCTGGATGCAGGCCCGGGCGCCCTGCTCAGCTGGCCTCTCACACTAACAAGTGCTCCTCTTACTCAATCTCTGGTTTTGCCTCAGTTTTTTCTCTCCCTTCCCCCCAGGCTGGGACTTGGAAAGACCCTGAGCCTTTGGTGGGACTCCAAGTGAATAATTCAATCATGGAAAATTACAGCCAATTTTTTTCTTTAATTTTATTTATTTATTTATTTTTTACAGAGACAGAGAGAGAGAGTCAGAGAGAGGGATAGACAGGGACAGACAGACAGGAACGGAGAGAGATGAGAAGCATCAATCATTAGTTTTTCATTGCGCGTTGCAACACCTTAGTTGTTCGTTGATTGCTTTCTCATATGTGCCTTGACCGTGGCCCTCAGCAGACCGAGCAACCCCTTGCTGGAGCCATCGACCTTGGGCTCAAGCTCGTGAGCCTTGCTCAAACCAGATGAGCCCGCACTCAAACTGGCGACCTCAGGGTCTCGAACTTGGGTCTTCCGCATCCCAGTCCGAGACTCTATCCACTGCACCACCGCCTGGTCAGTCAAATTACAGCCAAGTTGATGGTGGACTCCTTTCACAGTGTATATGTATATCAAATCATCATGTTGCACACTTTAAATGTCTTAAAATTTTACTTGTCAATTATATCTCAATAAAGCTTAAAAAAAAGAAAAAGAGGAAGAGGAGGAGGGAGGAGGAGGTAGAGGGAGGAGGAGGTAGAGGGAGGAGGAGGAGGAGGATGGAGGGCAGGAGGAGGAGGGGGAGAAGGGAGAGGAAGAAGAAGAAAATTAAGGTCAGAACATGGCACTGGCAGGGCCTGAGGGCCTGGAGGTGGAGGCTTGGGTGGGTTAGCACTGCTGAGGGCAAGGGAATGAGTGAGCTCTCCAAGAGGGGGCCATGCTGCAAGGGTGGGGCCTGAGAGGCTTCCTGATAGGAGATGACAGACAGGATCATGGAGCATCAGAGCATCAGGAGGTCAGGAGAGTAAGGAGTCTGTCTGATCCCTGAGGTCAAGGGTAAAGAGAGTTTTCAAGAAAGAGGGTGTGGTCAACACTGTCAGTACAGCTAAGGATGGAAGGAAAGTGGCCTCCACTTCCTGGGGTCGGTGTGCACAGTTCCTTTGGAACTCAGGCCTGACTGTGACCACAGTCCTCAGGCTGGATCTGGAGCTAAGGAAACCTCCCGGTGAAGCTGGATGGGTGTGGACCCTCCACCAAACCCCAGGGACAAGTGTCCAACACCCCACTGAGTAGAAACAGGGTATGACAGGAAACCAAACAAATTGCTCCTTTAAAGCCACCTGAAATTCGTGTTTTAGGGATGTTTGACTTCTGGCTTCTCTTTCCTGCAGCAGGATATTTAAAGAAAACAAATCTTTTAAAGCTTCAACTCCAAAGCAAAGAGTCTTCTGTGTTCCTATTTCTGGTCTCTGCTTCAAGAACAAGCCTCCTTTACTCTTAGGTCTGGATTGTGTCCAAGGCAGGTAGAAACTCTTGGCCAAGATGGGTGTAGTCCGAGTCCCTGCTGAGGGTTCCAAGTGAGCCGGACACAATCAGACCTTGAAGAGTTTCAGAGGCTTCCATTCCAGGGCACCCTGAGGCCAGGTGCCTGGGGTGACTAACAGATGGTGGTGCCAGCTAAGAGCGAAGAGGGCCACATCCCTGCCCCAAACCCAAATCCAGCCTGTTCTTCCCCTGGGACAGACTTGGTGGGGAAGAAAGGGAACTAAGAAGTCACCCAAATGAAGGGACCCAGGCTTAGTCTGTCTGGGACTTAAAATAAGATGGCCCATCCTTGGCCTTGGCCGCTTTCAAGTGATTCAAACCCAGCGTCTGCAGAAGGAAGCCCAAGGAGGGAGATGGAGCTGAGAGGGGAAGGGAGTTACTGCTGCCAGTCTCCCAGCCCAAGTCTGGCCCTCCACTGCCCCACTACAGCAAGCCCACACCGCCCAGCGCTGGCCCGCACGGGGAGTCATACCACACAGTGGCCTCCCACCAAGCACCGTGTGATTCTAGAGCTGCGATGAGGTCAGCAGGCATGGGCTTTCCTTTTCCTTTGCAGATATGGTAACAGCGGCTCCGAGAGGCTAGGGGTTTTTCCAAGGCCACAGCCACCAGGAAGCCACACGGCCTGCTTTTCCAACCCAGGTCTCCCAACGCCCTGTCTGTGCTGTCCACAGCATTCCACTGCCCCAGCCAGGAAAAAGGCAGGCAGAAGCATGCCTTTCCATTTCTGTCCGTGCCTGAGGGACAGACACCTAGGAACTGCTGGTCAGGGGTTTTCCCAGCCCAGACGACCGAGGATCCTACCCAAGGGTCAGTACCCTTGTTTACTGACTTAATGCCTCCCCTCACTATTCGGGGACGGATGAAGGTCAGGTAAAGGACTCTAACAGGCCATGAAAGAAGCCCTGCCTGGGTCCTGTCCACCTCAGGGCTTATCCCCAGACCCAGGACCTTCCTCCCTGGTAACTGAGTCATGGACTCCCAGGCAGTCAGAGCAGGAGTAGCCCTGAGGATCCCCCAGAAAACTCCGTGCTTACAGATAGGTAGGTGGGGGCCCAAAGACTGTCCAGGATCACACCCACAAAAGTAGCAGCAGCACCTTCCTCATGTGTTGTTTTGAAAATTCATGAGATAATGCAAGCTAAGCATTGAGCCCACAGCTAGCATTCAAACTAATACTGTTATTATTGTCCAACCTATTGTGATTTTTCCCTCCAGAACCAACTTACTGGGCCTCTAATAGAGGAAGGAGTCAGGCCAGGCCTCTGGCCCATCTGGCTTCTCACCTTGGGGTGATGGCCAAGCTCAAAAGCAAGAGACCTGGGACCCACACACCTCTCACTAAATGTGTGGTTTGGGGGAGCCCTGGCTTTCTTCTCCCTGAAAACAGATAGTCAGGAGGCCCCTTCCAGGTTGGGAATCCATGATTCCAGCAGCAAAACGGCCAGCCAGAAAGCCTCTCGGACAGCACGTGCCTGGCTCGGAGGAAGAAGCCCAGGTCGGGGACAAAGGCGCCCTGTGCAGGCCTGGCCCGGAGTTCTGCGGGTTTCCATACGCGGGCCCAGGGGCTTCCAGGAACCACAGTTTAAAGTTAATACTTGAAAGCTGTCAGTTTACTCTGTGTTCCTGGAAGCTGCAGTCCAGGAAAGGTGGGTGGGGGAGAGGGCAGAGAGAGAGAGTAGGCAGAGCATGAAAGGCAGTGAAGGAGGAGAAGGAGGGACAGGGGAGGGACAGCAGACAGAGAGGGCAGGTGAGAAGCGGGGCGGCAGGCAGGCAGGAGGGACAGTGGGACAGGCACAGAGACGAGGGGAGAGAGCAGGCTAGCAGCAGCTCTCAGCGTGGCTCAGACACAGGGCTCCGAACACCACAGCTTGTGACTCCTTTTAACCCGTGACATTCTGCCCCGCCACAAACCTGAAGCAACAAAGTGCTTTCTTAACAGGAACTTCCTCACCCATGTGGGTGGGCAGAACCCCTGGGTGGTCATCTGGCTGCTCCCTTGAGGACTCAGCCCACACCCCCATTTCCCAACCGCCCAGAGATAGCAATGTTGGTTCATTTTCTTTTTTTCTTTTATTTTTTTAATATATAGTTTTTTGTTAATTGAATGTACTGGGGTGACACTGGTTAAAATAATTGTACAGATTTCAGGTGCCAAATTCCACAACACACCTCTGCACAGTGTGTTGTGCACTCACCTCCTCCCAAGGGCAAGTCTTTGTCCTTCACTGTTCCTGGCTGATTTTCTGTAAGATAGCACCACAACCTTCCCCTGTGGAGCAGCACCCTTCGCCTTCACTGCCCGGCACTAACACACACCAAACTGGGCAGGAGCAGGCTGCTGCCACGTGCCGCTGTGCGTGCCAAGCTCTTCACACGCCCCGCGTAATGAATCCTCATAGTGGCGCTATGGGACACCATTTTGCACCTATGGTGGGGAAACCAGCAGCCTGGCTTCGGAGCCCATGTCTTAACCAGTGCTCTACACTGAAATAAGACAGAACTGCTGCCTGACCAGGTGGTGGCGCAGTGGATAGAGCGTCGGACTGGGATGCGGAAGGACCCAGGTTCGAGACCCCGAGGTCGCCAGCTTGAGCGCGGGCTCATCTGGCTTGAGCAAAGAGCTCACCAGCTTGGACCCAAGGTTGCTGGCTCCAGCAGGGGGTTACTCGGTCTGCTGAAGGCCCACGGTCAAGGCACATATGAGAAAGCAATCAATGAACAACTAAGAAGTCGCAGCGCGCAACAAGAAACTGATGATTGATGCTTCTCATCTCTCTCCATTCCTGTCTGTCTGTCCCTGTCTATCTCTGCCTCTGTAAAAAAAAAAAAAAAAAAGACAGAACTGCTTATGAAGCACAGTGCAGTGGGAAAGGCCCACCCCGCGCTGGTTCTTCCACGTAGAAGCAGAGTGACCTCGGGGGAACGGCTTGTTTGCTCAGTACTAGTTTTCTCATCTCCAAAATAACAACGTTAGAGGGTTGTTCTGAGGATTAAAGGACATCTTATGAAGCACTTAGCGTAAGCCCTGGCCTAGGCGGTGCTAAGTAAAAGCTTTGCTACCCAGTATGGGGCCCTGGCAAACCTCCAGCTCAGGACTATGTCCCTCTCGCCACGCTCCACATGCAGGAACCAAACAGAAGGACACGGCACTGACGGAGCATCAGCTGGTGCCTGGAACTGTGCCCAGGTGCCCGGAGGGCGAGCCAGCGAGGGGCCTGTGCCCTGTGAGGTGTTAGGATTCTGGCCCCTGGTCTCAGGACTCGTTTGTAACCTCCTCTACCCCATCAGCCCCTGCTCTTCCCCACCCGCAGCCGCCTGCAGGGCCCCTTGGGTGAGGCTGGCAGGGCAGAGCAGGACAGGGCAGGGCTGAGCGGGAGTCAGTAGGGCGTAATTATCGCTCCCAGCACAGGGCTGGAGACAGAGTTAAGCCGGGCCTTCTTATCAGCTTCCCAAGCCTTGTGCCTAAATGCAGGGCCTGGCTCTGAGGCATGGTGCTGGAAGGCAGGGCCCTGTGGCCACTGCCCAACCCCCCCCCCCCCCCCTCTGAAATGGACCCCTGAGCAGGAATGAGAGAAGCAGCCTGGGGAACAGGGCGTGCCACCTGCCTCAGAGACCACGTCACTCTAAGCAAGCCCTTCCCCCTCTTGTTCTCACCTGTCAAATTGCTGGATGAGGTGACCCCCAAGTCTCTGCTAGCTCTAAAGAGTGACCACCTGTGAGGTAGCCATGATCACCCTGTTTATAGACAAACCTGAGGCCAAGCAGAGAGAAGAGACTTGCTCCCACAGCACTAGTTGGTAGCACAGCCGATAACTGACTGTCAGTTCATTGCTCTTCCCACCCCACATGCCCTGAGCTTCCAGAAGGCCCATGGAGGACAGGTCTAGAGGTAATGAGGGAGTGGCTGCTTCTAAGAGAAGGACTCGGGTAGTGACCACAGGGCCCAGGATCCAACTACCGCCATCACATTCCAGGAGTGGGCTGGGAACCTCTCAGAGGCATTCCAGAGCTGTGGGCACTTGGTGGTCCTGCAGGGTAGGGGTCTTGGCTGTGGCCCAAGGGAAGGCAGGGTGTTGGTCAAATAAGTTTATAAATATGATATATATGTTTGCTCACTTATAGCTTGTATTGGGTGTGGGGGACAGGCTGTAAGCAGTCATGGTCATTATAGCCTAAGGCTTAGTTTTAAGGCTAAGCTTTTTCCCACACCCTTGACTGTTGCATGACGTGGGTGGTGCACTCTCATGAGGAATCCCACTATGCCTCAGATAAGTGACTTTGTATCAGGGACTTCCTTGTTGGTATATTGGATTAAAGGTTTTGATTTCTACACTATAAAATGGGGTAGACTGGGAGCTTGCTCTCTTGGTTCCTAAGATTAGCATTAGAGGAGAGAGCAGAGAAAGGAGAGCAGATAAAGGCCACGTGGAGGAGAGGGGAAGCAGCCAAGATGGCGGAGTGCTGAAGGAGAAGCCAGTTTGTGCAGAGAGAAGGAGATGGGAAACAGAGGTGAATAAGGTTGGTGAGCTAGAAACCTTTGATTCTAGGAAACTCGGATGAGTCAGTGGCTTTGGGAGCCTTGAATGGAAAGGGAAGTGTTTTCCCACTGTGTGTATTTCTTGCCCACCGGGTGCAAGGTAGGATTAAAGCTAATGACCCACCAGTTCTTGGCTCTGTTGTTTCATTACCGTCTGTCTGAGTCAAATGCGAACTTGCATGGGCCAGGCGGCTGTGATGGTGGTGGCCATGGCTACTGCCTTACACGGGGATAGCATGGTTTCATGATGTGTGGAGAGTAGGTCCCATCACTAGGCCTTGATAACACCCCTCCTTTTATCAGTGGGCCAAAGACTTTGATAGGTCTGTCTGAGAATCAAGGGCAAGTTCAGCAGAAATAGGGAGGGAGCAGAAAAGGTAAGTGGATGTAGCCTCCAACCTGGCAGAAAAGAATCTCTGAGGGGAGTCCAATGCTTAATAGTGAGGTGGCATGATGAGGGTCAAAGGAAAGGTGGGCTAGGTACCACTTACCCCTAGAGGAGCAGAAATCATAGAAATCTCAGGCTAGTAGGGACTACAGTGACCTAGAATCTACATCCCAGAGCAGGAGAGGTCATGGCCTCCTTTGAGAATCTGAGGAAAGTTACATCTGTGTCCAGTGCAGAAATGGAGGACCAGACTATCAGAGGAGTTGACTCACACTTGACTTAAGACTTAGAAAGCCTTGCCTGAGACCAAGTGAAGCCCCTATGAAGCTGGAGGCAGGGACCTGGTATTAAAGAGAAAACCACAGGCTCAAAATGGCATCACTTACACTAAAAGTTCATGATACCAAATCTAGATTTAAGACCTGATCTAAGTGCAGTTTTAACCTTTCCCCAAAATAAAATCTTAACCAATCTGGAATTTTCTGATCAAGCACCAATAACATAATCTGTCATAGAAAGAAAAAGCAGTCTGGATGACAAAAACCTTCCCCTTCCTTTTGCCCCCAGAAGACAGAAGACTGCAAAATAACCCTTTCTTTTCTTTAGCTAATAGCTCCCGTGCCCCACCCTTCTTCCTATAAAAACCTCCTGTTTCGTACCACCCCTCAGAGCGTCCTTCTAGTTGCTGGCTGCGATGCTGCGCAACTCACAAATCATGTGATAAAGCCAATTAGATCTTCACATTTACTCAGTGAATTTTGGGGTTTTTTTTGTTTTGTTTTGTTTTTTGAATTTTGTTTTTTAACACCAGTAAGTGCAGTCCTGGTGAGCAGCCACCTAGCCCTGAGCCAGTCAGGGCAGAGAGGGATAGGCACCAGGCAGGGCAGGACTAGCACCCCACCCCCACCCCCACACCCCCCACCCCTGCCCTGAGACCTAGCTCTCCCAGCCCCCTGCAGAGCTGAAGCTCCAGGTAGACACCATTCCTGCAGCAGCCAGCTCCATGAATATCTCCCCATCCAAGTCTTGGCCCAGGTTCCTGGATCTCTTCCACTGTGGCCCAGGCCCAGGCCACCCCAAGGACTCCAAGGACTCCCTTTGGAGAATGAATCTGAGAGCCCTATGGGTGCCCCATTTCACCAGCCTGGGCTGAATCGTGCTCCCTGGACACACACAAGGGACTCGGATTCATGATCCACATACACACCTGGGCGCAGGGGCGGAAAAGGCCTCACACTTCCCTTCCTTCACCATGCAACCACACCCAGTGGGCTTCCCAGACTCCCTGAGGCTGCTTCAGCTTCACTTGTAGATACGGGCCCTAAGACTTTTAAATGTGGCCACCTAAGCCATTTACAGCAAAGCTCAAACGGGGCTGCCTTCTTGTATGCCAAGGTGTAGTACTCTGCACCCTTGCCCAGAATCCAAGGGCAATGCTGAGCTCAGCAGGGATGGGAGCTGAGAAAAAGCATGAACCCCAAGGGGGATCGGGACTTGGGGAGACACTGGGGCCAGGGCAAAGGGGATGAGAAAGAGCTGGAGGCCCTGGGGTTGAGCAAGGCTGGCCAGGAGCCCTGAGAACCAGAGCCAGAGCGGCAGGTGAGGCTGGTGCTGGACACGGAAGGCCCGAGGCTGCCACAGCCGTGGAGGTGCGAGGAGAGTGAAAGGCAGCCTCTCAGGGAACTCAGCATTTGAGAACTGGACGCACATCCTGCACTGTAGGCACCGATCTCCTTGGGCTGGGCTGGCACCGCTGAAGAATGACTTTCTACCCCCAATACACAAGCACATGCAGGCCACACAGGCACACACACCTCCACAGGCCCCTGGGTGTTCATCTGACCCCCTCACCTTCACCACAGCCCAATTTCACCTGGATACAAGGGAAGCAGTGTGCTTGGTCCCCGTCCTCATCCTAAGGCCGCAGTTCTTAAGCTTCAGGGTGGCAGGATCACATGTGGCACTTCATAAAAATTCCAATTCAAATACCTGCTCTCCCACACCCCGCCCTGCAAAATTTTGAGTCAGTGGTCTGGGGGCCCAGGTGATTCTGATTGGGTGGTCTGTTAGCTGTGTGATGGAGAAAATAATCATTATCACACTGTACATTCTCATGCGCCTACTGTGTACCGGGTGTTTTGCAACGAACCACCTCACTCACTTCATCCTCTGACAATCTCTCAGGAAGGTGCCATTGGTTCCACTCCCAATGTCACACACTGGCTCCTAGAGGAGCCATTTCATGTGCACTGCCCCACCCCCAAGGGGCCCGCAGACTCCCAGGGTTTGGAACCCAACCCAAGGACAGGACCTGATTCCCCAGCAGGAAGAAGGGACCAAGGTGAGATCCGCTAGCAGGAAAGAAGCAGGGCTGGACTATGATGGAGAAGACCCCCACCGTCCACCCCTCAGAGATGAGGCAGCAGGAGGGCCCACTCCCAGACTGAAGGCCAGCCCCAGCCCATCCAGGAGGCTCTAGTGCCGCTGGCTGGACCAGGCCAGGCTTGACAATTCCCAGGCAGCGGGCGCCCCCTGCAGCCAGACAGGGGTGCGGCAGGGCGAGGGCGGGGCCTTTCCAGAGGCTGACATCCTTGACAGTGCTGGGTTTTCTCTTCCGTTGTCTCCAGGGAGGTAGCCAGGACAACCACTGTGGTTTTTTATGGTTGCCCCATTTTAAGGATGAGAGAAATGCTGACTGTCTTACCCAAGGTCGCAGAGCCAGCTAGTGCTGGACCCGCCTCCCTCCCAAGGTCTCGGTCCCAACCCCTTGGCGCACCCCCTACCCCCACGCTCTCAGACACCCCGGACAGACGCACCAGCAGGGCAACTGTAGGAGGCAGGAAAAGGGTATTTAATGGGCTTTGGGGGGAAGGGTCTTGGCAATCCCACCAGCAGAGTGGGCAAGGGCGGGGTTCAGGTGGTACAGTTCAGGTGATGGGGTTCCTGGCATCAGGGTATGAAGGGGCAAGCCTCATCTGGGGGGCCTCCCTTGGCAGGTGCAGCATTGGGCCTAGGTAGAACTAAACAAAGTGGGGGTGTTGGGGCTCTTCCCAAGCGCCTGCCCACAGCTCAGGGCCCACCTGCTGGGGAGCAAGAACCTGTTCAAGTGGCCACCACCCATAGGCAGAGGGAAGAGAGTGGGTTATCACCAAAAAATGTCACTCCACCTCCAGTCCATTCCTAATGCTTCACCTCCATGTTTCATATACTCGACATCAGAGTAAAAACTTCCTTTAAATAAAGGAATTGGACCTCCCAAATTATAAACTACTGGACTAGTTTCAGTCCTCACTGGAGAGGAGAAAACTGAGGCCCAGAAAGGGTAAGTGTTCCCGGCTAACTGCAAGCGAGTGCTGTGGTCTTTGTGTCTCCAGGAACCCCAGGTGCATTCTGGAGGGCTGTGACTCCACTTCTTACACTCTTCAGGTCTATAATCCAGCCCCGTGAGCTCTAAGTGCTCTAGCTTCAGAGGTAGCCGACCCGGGAGACTCCCCCCAGCACCTGTGCAATCCGCCATGCCCCTCCCCCAACACAGACACACACTACTCACTTCCTGGAGAGCTGCAGCCTCTCCACTGCCTGGGGGAGCCTCTCCCGGTGTGCGGAGAGCCAGAGGTTGGGGCTGGCGGCCAAACCCAGGCCCAGGGTGGCCTGAGGAGTTGAGCGCAGACGGGCACACTGGGAGGGGCAGGTTCTGCACCGGCACCCAGTCCGGCTCCACCACTCTCTGCAGCAAGACGGCGTTGGCCATGTACCTGGTGAGCAATAAGCCAGATGCAAGGGGTAGCGGCCCCCTGGCCCGGTCCCCATGCCTCGTAGGGTTGGGGAGCACAGAGCCCAGGGTTTGGTTCTGCAGGGAGCTAGGGCCAGTCTCATCTAGGCTGCAAAGTCCCTCTCTACTCCATTTCTTGGGGCAAGAATACACAGAGACAAGAAAGTAGGGAGGCTCCCAAGGTTCCCACAATGCCCTGGAGGAAACCTCAGAGGAATAGGAAGAGTGAGCCTGAGGGTCTGGGAGCTGTGCTAAGAGGCCAGGGTAGATGACCCAGCTCATCCCCACCACACCAGGCCCAGGGTTCGCTGGACCTGTTTGCCAACTCACTTGGGTCCCAGTGGTGCACAAATTGTTAAATACCAGTTGCTGGCACAGCCATGGTCGAAGGGGTTGTATCCCTGAAGGTATTGGCACTGGAGGGGGGTAAGGGCAGGAAGAGGAGCTTAGAGTCAGCTGGACTGGGCAGACCAGTCCCACCGGCCCTCCCTCCCGGAGCCGATCAGCCCAGCCCAGCCTAGCCCAGCCTAGTCCAGCCCAGCCTAGTCCAGCCCAGCCTAGCCCAGCCTAGTCCAGCCCAGCCTAGTCCAGCCCAGCCTAGCCCAGCCTAGTCCAGCCCAGCCTAGTCCAGCCCAGCCTAGCCCAGCCTAGCCCAGCCCAGCCTAGTCCAGCCCAGCCTAGTCCAGCCCAGCCTAGCCCAGCCCAGCCTAGCCCAGCCTAGTCCAGCCCAGCCTAGTCCAGCCCAGCCTAGTCCAGCCCAGCCTAGCCCAGCCCAGCCTAGCCCAGCCTAGTCCAGCCCAGCCTAGTCCAGCCTAGCCTAGTCCAGCCCAGCCTAGCCCAGCCCAGCCTAGCCCAGCCTAGCCCAGCCCAGCCTAGTCCAGCCCAGCCTAGTCCAGCCCAGCCTAGCCCAGCCTAGTCCAGCCCAGCCTAGTCCAGCCCAGCCTAGTCCAGCCCAGCCTAGTCCAGCCCAGCCTAGCCCAGCCTAGTCCAGCCCAGCCTAGTCCAGCCCAGCCTAGTCCAGCCCAGCCTAGCCCAGCCTAGCCCAGCCCAGCCTAGCCCAGCCCAGCCTAGCCCAGCGTAGTCCAGCCCAGCCTAGCCCAGCCTAGCCCAGCCCAGCCCAGCCTAGTCCAGCCCAGGGCTGCAGCAGAGAAGCCCAAGAGGGAGCGGAGGCTTCCCCCAACCCACTTCCGAGTCACTCTCTCCAGGCGGCCCTGGCACTGCACCCACCTCTCCTGCCTTCTGAGGGGCCCTTCCCGTCACCTCATACCCCTTCTGCAGCATCTTCCCCGTCTGTCTCCTTTGGCCACACATCCTCCTGCTAATGTCCTTCCAGGGAGACACTCAGATCTTCCTTTTCCTGACAAAATGCTTCAAGGACAGTTCCACGCACACATCCTGCTCCCCTACTTCTCTACTTTCTCCCCTCTCACGTTTTTCCCAAACTTGTGTCTTCATTGAATTTCACTCTCTGGAAGGGCAGCTGTATGGAACCCTATCCGATTTCCCTAATCAAAACCACATGGGCCTAGAGAACCTGGGCTGGAGGTCCTGAGCACCCAATGCAGTAAAAGTCAAGCCCAAAGGTCAGGTCCTCCCTGGGCATTCGTATCCAGGTTCTCCTCCTCTTCCTTCCCTCACCCTCCCTCCATCCATGGGCCTCAGGCCTTTCCGAGCCCCCTCCAACTCCTCAGTGCCAGCCAAGTGTCAAGAGCCTTAACTACAAAATGTCTGTCATAATCAAAAGTGGCCCAGCCTGACCAGGTGGTGGCGCAGTGGATAGAGCGTCGGACTGGGATGCGGAAGAACCCAGGTTCGAGACCCCGAGGTCGCCAGCTTGAGCACGGGCTCATCTGGTTTGAGCAAAGAGCTCACCAGCTTAGACCCAAGGTCGCTGGCTCCAGCAGGGGTTACTCGGTCTGCTGAAGGCCCACGATCAAGGCACATGTGAGAAAGCAATCAATGAACAACTAAGAAGTCACAACGCGCAAGGAGAAACTGATGATTGATGCTTCTCATCTCTCTCTGTTCCTGTCTGTCTGTCCCTGTCTATCTCTGCCTCTGTAAAAAAATAAAAAAAAAAAGTGGCCCAGTGGCACCTCTGCCCACCACCAACTCCTCTGTACCCTCTGCACCTGTTGGCAAGATCTTGACCTTCAACAGTATCTCCAAGGACAGCTGACTCCTGGGGAGCCCCAAAATGGCTTCAGAAAGCAACACTGACCTTGTGATATTTTTAGAGTTGCTGACCTAAAAGTGTTTAAAGCATTTAAGGGAAACAGACATTCTATTCACAATTTTAAATGGTTCAAAGAATTTGATCAGATTTATAATCAGAATTTTAGAGAAATAAATATTGATTTATCAGCTGTATATAAAACACAGGAAAATGTTGATGGTTCAATGTTTAAAGGAATGACAACTTTGATAAATTACAAGAACTGACCATTAAAGACCAGCGAGTTCCTCTCCGCCCACATGGAACCCTCTGAGATGGGAATGGAATCCAACAGCTCTGAAGTTTCCAAACTGTCCTCTCTCACTGTCTCCAGACATGGGTCTTCCCCCCCAATCCCACATTTCCACTGCCTTTACAGTCCACAGGACCAAAACCAAAGTGGGCACCTTCTCACCCCATCTCCCTGCTGCCTAGGCTCTCCCCCTCCCTCAGGGATCAGGGCATCAGGGTTCTCTCTCTCTTTCCTTCTCTCCCAAAGCAGTATTGATTCCTTTGCAGGTTTACTCATTTACTCATAAATATTTGGGGGCCTCAGGCACTGTGCTGGTGGAAGAGCAGGCACAGGCCAAGACTGCAAGGTGCAGGCAGAGCAGCAGCTGGGCCCAGAGAGACTGGGGTAGAGGCACTGCAGGTGGGTTCAGTTTCAGACGCTACTGTGTATGCAGTCAGGAAGATTCGTCTGAGGGCTGCCTGCCAGCTTTGGCCACTTGGAGAGTGCAGCCTCAGTGTGACAGTGAGGAAAGAGGCTGGGCTGACCTGGGCCGAGGAAGATGAAGAATGGCACTAGTGAGCACAGCCAATTCTTTCAGGAACTATGGCTGAGCTGGAGGGGAGAGTATAGCAGGTGGAGTGGATGCCTGTGATGTTAAGGGAGCGTTTTACTTTGCTTTTAAGATGAGACAGACATGAACATGCATAAATGATTATGAGAAGGAAGGGTAACAATATTAAGTGTATACAGCACCTCCTTGTACCAGCCACAGTTCTATGTGCCTTATGACTATTAACCCATGCTGCACCCCCTTTACAAATGGAGAAACTGAGGTACCAAGTGGCTAAGCAACATACCCAAGTCTCCCTGCTGGTATGTGGTGGAGCTGTGATTTGAGTCTATGTGGCTGACTCCAGAGCCCTTGCTATCTACCACCCGGCAAGTTGTGGTCAGGGTGGAGATAAAATGGAGGTACCCGAAATGGGGTGGGCAGGTAATGGGAAAGAGCCTTGCCCGGTGAGTCACAGAGTGCAGACCACATTCAGGTTTCTTAGGCTGAAGATCCTGGATTGGGAGGGCCCCATTCTGAGCAGTGGAAGGAGGGCCAGCCTATGGCCTGACCTGGGGTTGGAAGAACCACAGGAGTGGGAAGGGAGAGAGGCTGCAATGAGGGCCTGAGGCCTGAGAGAGAAGACACAGGGAGCACATGGCACTAAGGAGTGAGGGCTGAGCAGAGGCATCACAGGAGGGCTAGGAACCCAATGTGGGTGGAGTGGAGTGACTGAGTGGTGACTGGATGGGAGGAGGTGGGCTCCTCTGTCCTTTTA
The DNA here is from genome assembly GCF_036850995.1 of Saccopteryx leptura. Classification (NCBI taxonomy): domain Eukaryota; kingdom Metazoa; phylum Chordata; class Mammalia; order Chiroptera; family Emballonuridae; genus Saccopteryx; species Saccopteryx leptura. The sequence goes on from NC_089510.1 coordinate 56,102,600, forward strand.
GCTGTCTCAGTGACTCCAGCCCCTCCCTCATTAAAGTGGCACACTACATACAATCTTCCCCAAACAGCTTTTAGAAGTCATTGTCCTACTGAAGGAATCCCATGGCAAGAATGTTCGCTTTTACCACTCCTCCTCAACATTGTACAGGAAGTTCAAGACAGGGCAGTAAGGAAAGAAAAGGAAATAAAGCACTGGGATTGGAAAGAAAGAAAGAAAATTGCCCTGGCCGGTTGGCTCAGTGGTAGAGTATTAGCCTGGCGTGCAGGAGTCCCGGGTTCAATTCCCGGCCAGGACACACAGGAGAAGTGTCCATCTGCTTCTCCACCCCTCCCCCTCTCCTTCCTCCCTGTCTCTCTCTTCCCCTCTCGCAGCCAAGGCTCCATTGGAGCAAAGTTGGCCCAGGCACTGAGGATGGCTCTGTGGCCTCTGCCTCAGGCACTAGAATGGCTCTGGTTGCAACAGAGCAACGCCCCAGATGGGCAGAGCATCGCCCCCTGGTGGGCATTCCAGGTGGATCCCAGTTGGGCGCATGCAGGAGTCTGTCTGACTGCTTCCCCGTTTCCAGCTTCGGAAAGATAAAAAAAAAAAAAGAAAAAGAAAAGAAAACTATCCTTATTCACAGATGGCATGGTTTTCTATGTAGAATCAACAAAAAAAGTTATTAGAACTAATAAGTGAGTCTAGCAAAGTTGCAAGATTCAAGACCAATATACAAAAATACACTGTATTTTCTTATATGGTAATGCACCACATAACGTTTGGTCAATGGCAGATGCATATGTAATAGTGGTCCCAATTAGATCATAATAGAGATGAAAATTCTATCACCTAGTGATGTCATAGCCATTGTAACATCATAGTGCAACACATTACAACTACCTACACTATTCAGTACAGTAACATGCTGTACAAGCTTAAAGCCTAGGAGCAATAAGCTATACCATGTAACCTTTATGTAGTGGGCTATGCCACCTAGGTTTGTGCTCTACGTACTCTATGCCACCTAGGTAGTATACTCTATGATGTTTGTACAACAACAAAATTACCTAAATATATATTTCTCACAATGTAGTTAAATGATGCATGACTGTAATAAATGGAGATGAAATTTTTAAAAAAATTAAAATACTTAAAAAAATCTAACACCATATATGCAAGATCTATATGTGGAAAACCCCAAAAACACTAATGAAAGAAATCAAAGAAGACCTAAATAAATGGAGAGGTATATACTATGTTCATATCAATTTTCCAAATTGATCTAGAGGTTCAACACAATCCAAGTGAAAACTATGAGCAAACTTTTGTGTAGAAATTGACAAGCAGATTCTAAAATTTGTCGAAAATCAAAGGAACTAGGATAGCCAAAAGGACTATGAAAAAGAACAAAGTTGAAAAACTCATACTGCATGATTCCAAAACTTAACATAAAGCTACTAATCAAAATAGTGTGAAGCTGGCAAAAGAACAGACATCCCAAATATACCCACACCTATATAGTCAGCTGATTTTGACAAGTGTACAAAAACAACTCAATGGAAGAAAGATAGTCTTTTCAACAAATGGTGCTGGAAAAACCCATATGCCAAAAAAAAAAAAAAAAATCTTGACCCATACCTTGCATTATATGCAAAATTTAACCCAAAATGATTATAGGCTTAACTATAAAATCTAAAACTAAACCTTCGAGAAGAAAACATATTTTAAAAATTGTTGTGACTTTGAGTTAGGCAAAGATAACCCACAATAGAAAAAACTGATAAAGAACTTAATCAAAATTTAAAACACTGAATCCAGAATATATAAAGGACTCTTAAAACTCAAAAGCATGCCTGACCAGGCGGTGGCTCAGTGGATAGAGTGTTGGACTGGGATGCGGAAGGACCCAGACCCTGAGGTCGCCAGCTTGAGTGTTGGCTCATCTGGTTTGAGCAAAAGCCCACCAGCTAGAATCCAAGGTTGCTGGCTCCAGTAAGGGGTTACTCGGTCTGCTGAAGGCCTGCAGTCAAGGCACATATGAGAAAGCAATCAATGAACAACTAAGGTGTTGCAACGAAAAACTAATGATTGATGCTTCTCATCTCTCTCCGTTCCTGTCTATCCCTCTCTCTGACTCTCTCTCTGTCCCTGTAAAACAAACAAACAAACAAAAAAACAAAAAATTCAATAGCATGAGCCTGACCAGGCAGTGGCAAAGTGGATAGAGCATCGGACTGGGATGTGGAGGACCCAGGTTTGAGACCCTAAAGTCACCAGCTTGAGCGTGGGCTAATCTGGTTTGAGCAAAGCTCACCAGCTTGGACCCCAGGTTGCTGGCTTGAGCAAGGGGTTACTCGGTCTGCTGGAGCCCCATGTGGTCAAGGCACATATGAGAAAGCAATCAATGAACAACTAAGGTATCGCAACAGAAAAACTGATGATTGATGCTTCTCATCTCTTTCTGTTCCTGTCTCTTCCTATCTATCCCTCTCTCTGACTCTCTCTCTGTCTCTGTGAGAAAAAAAACAAACAAAAAAAACAACTCAATAGTATAAAACAATCCAACCTTTTTTAACAGGCAAAAGATTAGAACAGACTTTTTATTTTATTTTTTAGGAAAAGAGGAGGGGAGGAGAGGGACAGACAGGGACAGACAGGAAGGGAGAGAGATAAGAAGCATCAACTCGTAGTTGCAGCACTTTAGTTTTTCATTGATTGCTTTCTCATATGTGCCTTGACTTGGGGCCACCAGCTGAGCCAGTGACCCCTTGCTCAAGCCTGTGACCTTGGGTTCAAGCCAGCGACCATGGGGTCGTGTCTATGATCCCACACTCAAACTGGTGACCCTACACTTAAGTTGGTGAGCCCACACTCAAGCAGGCAACCTCACAGTTTTGAACCTAGGTCCTCAGCATCCCAGGCAATGCTCCATCCACTGCACCACCACTGGTCAGGCTAGAACAGGCTTTTAATCAAACAAATTCATATGGCAAAGAAGAACATGAAAAGATGCTCAACAGCCTGACCTGTGGTGGCGCAGTGAATAAAGCATCGACCTGGAAATGCTGAGGTCACTGGTTCGAAACCCTGGGCTTGCCTGGTCAAGGCACATATGGGAGTTGATGCTTCCGGCTCCTCCCCCCTTCTCTCTCTCTGTCTCTCTCTCCTCTCTCTCGGTCTCTCTCTCTCCTCTTTAGAAATGAATAAATAAAATAAAATTTAAAAAAAAAAGATGCTCAACATTACTAGTCATTATAAAAATGCAAATTAAAATGACAATGTGATACTTCTGCACATTTATTAGACTAGTTAAAATTAAAAAAACAACTGACAATGCCAAATGTTAGTGAGGATGTAGAACAACTGAAATTCTCACGCCTTGCTTTAGGAATGCAAAATGGCAGTTAGTGAATGGATAAACAAGCTGTGATACATCCGTATGATGGAATACTGCACAGCAACAAAAAAGAAGAAACTACTGATATGGACAATAACAGAGATGAATGCAATATGCTAAGGGGAAGAAGCCAGACTCAGAAGGCTTTAATTCCATTTATATGAGGCTCCAGAAAGGAAAAACTATGGGGATAGAAAGCAGGTCAGTGGTTGCCAGGTTAGCAAGAAGAAAAACTGACTCCAAAAGGCCATGAAGGGCCCTGGCCGGTTGGCTCAGTGGTAAAGCGTCGGCCTGGTGTGCGGAAGTCCCGGGTTCGATTCCCGGCCAGGGCACACAGGAGAGGCACCCATCTGCTTCTCCAACCCTCCCCCTCTCCTTCCTCTCTGTTTCTCTCTTCCCCTCCCGCAGCCCAGGCTCCATTGGAGCAAAAAAATGGCCCAGGCGCTGGGGATGGCTCCTTAGCCTCTGCCCCAGGCGCTAGAGTGGCTCTGGTCGCGACAGAGCGACGCCCCGATGGGCAAAGCATCGCCCCCTGGTGGGCGTGCCAGGTGGATCCCGGTCGGGCGCATGCGGGAGTCTGTCTGACTGTCTCCCGGTTTCCAGCTTCAGAAAAATACAAAAAAAAAAAAAAAAAAAAAAAAAGGCCACGAGGGGTTTTTTTTAGGTTGATGAAAATGTTCTAAATGTTGGTGATGGTGGTGGTTACAGGACTGTTTGTGTTTATCAAAACTCATACAACTGTGCACTAAGAAAGGGTGAATTTTAATGTATGTTAAAAAAAGAATCCTGATCGTGATAGGTTGGTTCAGTGGATAGAGCGCTGGCCAGGGTATGGATGTCCTGAGTTCAATTCACGGTTAAGGCACTCAAGAAAAGCAATCATCTGCTTCTCTCCCTCCCTCTCCCTTCTCTCCCCCTTCTCCTCCTACAGTCGCAGCCAGTGGCTAGGTTGGTTCCAGCGCTGGTCCTGGGCGCTGAGGATAGCTCAGTTGGTCTAAGCATCTCTTCAAGTGCTAAAATAGCTCCATTGATTGGAGCATCCTCCTCAGTGGGGGTTGCCGGGTGGATCCTGGTCCAGGGCACACGCGAGAGTCTATCTCACTATCTCCCCTCCTCTCACTTAAAAATTAATTAATTAATTAAAAACGAAAAACAATAACAAAAAGAATCCTGTCATGGCTCCCAGGATTCCACTGCACCAAGACCAAATTCTCCACCTGACTTTCTGGGACTTTTAAATACGGCAACAACCCCGACAGTTCACTTGACTTCTATAATATCTTCTGCTCTAAGACTATTTCTTCACCATTCTATCCCTATGCCAGAGACTTTCAGGCTTCCCTGCCTTTTTTGCAAGCTGGCCCTTCACTGGCAAAGCTCTCCCGTTTTCTGCCCATCCAAACCACTAAGTGGTGCGTCCTACCCTACACTGTGGTCGTCCCTGAACTCTCAATTTCCTCTCTGAGTCTGTGCGACACAGTATAGGACAGGCCCCTCAGAGTGTTCACAGGTGTCTGGCGGGAGTTATTCTGATTCTAGGTTATCAATACAAGCGCAAGATGTAGCCTTCCTTAGTCTTACCTGTACGCCCACCGCTCAAAATAATGCACACGAGGCCCAGTACACAGCAGGCTCTAGATACAGTGCATCCAGGAGGGAGAAGGACCACTAAGCTCCAGGAGGAGCCAAGATGTTAGCTCAGTCTGGGTCTTTAAGGGCTAACCGGACACTTTCGAGGGAAGTCAGGCCATAAAAGACCAGGGCAGTGGAGAAAGAAAGGAAAGTGCGGAGGTGCCTGAGGCGCAAAGTGACCTCCAGAGCCCTATACGTGTACGGTGGCGCCCCGCTTGGGCCCGCGTACCTTGCTCTCGCAGGAGCGCTCGGCCGCGCTCACCGAGATGGCCTGGACCAGCAGCAGCAGGAAGAGCGGCACCAGGAAGCCAGCGGCAGTGACCGCCACCACGACGCTGCACACCAGCTAAGGAGCTGCACCACCGACCGGCCTCCTGGCCCCGCCCCTCATCCCTTTCCAAAGAGCCCTGCCCACAACCACCCTGCCCATCAGCTCTCTGTGCTCCACGCCCGAGTAAACTCACCCCACCCGGCTTCCAAGCCCAGGTGCCACCTTTAGTTACTTACCCTCATGACCCTGATTGATTCTGCACTCCTTACTGTTTTGCCTGGCCCCGCCCATTTCTGGCCCCGCCCACCCTCACCTAGTCCCAGACTGGTCCTTCCAAACTCTTTCTCACTCTGACCCCTCCCATCATTAGCTCTGCCCCCGGGACCCCACCTCTCGGCTGTCACTGCGGTCCCTACTGCTCCCTACTTGGGCCCAGTGGCCAGGCCGGATACGCGATGATCTTGTCGATGTGAAAGGGCTGGTGAGTGGTGCGCAGCAAGAAGCTCAAGCAGGTGACCAGCATGGCGCCGGAGTAGAGGCACAAGGACAGGACGAGCAGTAGAAAGAAGCGGAAGTTGCGGTGACCGATGCAGTTATTGACCCACTTGCAGTGATGGTCAAAATCCTGGACAAGAGGGAAAAGGGGCAGGCCTCTAGAACCCGACTACTGGCCCATCCTCCCTTGTTCCTAAATCTGACGCCTTACCTTCCCACCCTAAGCACCTGTCCTTGGCCCCAGGCACTGTGGCCCCCCCTAACCTCAACTGAGCCACAAAGTCCTTTTAATGCTGGCATTTCAGTGGTTAAAGCACTACTGGGACTCCGGGGCTCACAAGGTGGCCTGTCATGAGGCCTTTAGAGACAAGCTTGCCTGGTCTTCTGTGGGACACACACTGGTGTAACTTTAGATAGGACAGTGTATCTCTGGCATCAGTCTTCTCATCCATGGGATGAGGATAACAATAACACCCTGCCCAGCCAGCCTCCTGGAGTTAGAAGGACCACATAAGACAGCACATTTGTAAACCTTTGTGGGCTGTGCAAGTGAAAAAGGCAAGCGTTCAGGTCAGGGTTTGAGCCAGTGTTAGTCTGAGCGCCTTAAGGATCTACTATCAGCAAGCCCGGAGCGGGTGGGGGGTAAGACAAGGGTACCTTCCCTTCTCTGGGCCTGACAAGGCCAGCATGGAAGTGGATGCCCCTGTGTATGTCATCACCTGTGCAGGCAAGGGCCAGCCTCCCAGGACAGGTGCAGGCACAGGCACAGAGGCAGTGACTGCATGAATGACCAACAGTGACTGGGAGGTACTGTCACCCCTGGCCTTTAGCAGTCTCTGAAGTGGTTTCATAGCTGCCACTGACTCCTGTAGGAGTGAGCCTCCTGGTCCCCACCAGGTGTTGGGCAGGGCGGGTGGGCAAGCAACAGGGGCACTCACCTCCACACAGATGTTGCACAAGGGGCAGTGGTATGTCCGGGGCGGGCGGTGGAAGCAGCACTTCGGGCACCACTGCAGGCGGAAGGCCCTGTGGTTCACCCATACCACATGCACCGTCATGGGACCCTGTTCGTTGGAGCCTGGCATTGGAAGAAGATTGGGCAGCACCAGGGAGCTCTGCCATCACTCTTGCTGATGTGTGTGTATGGCGGGGGGGGGGGGGGGGGGGGGGGGATGACAACGACACAGTATTATTACTCAGCTCCAGGAAGTTGGGTAAGAGGTGGACAGAGGAATCCCTAGTCCCCACTGAGCAAGCCCATCAAACTTGATAGTCAAAGGGAAGAATGGTTTCCTCCAGAGGAGTTCTGTAAGAACTTGGCCCTTTGGAATCATGACTGATGCTTCAAGGATTGATTGTGCTGTGGGAAGGAGGAAGAGAAAACTGAGTGCAAAGAGCTAGCTGGCTACTCTCCCAGCTGGAGCCCGTTTTTCCACATCTCAGGCTTTGAGAAATGAAGTGCCAGAAGTAGGGCCCAAGCAAATGAGGACTTGGGTGAAGAGGTCTTGAGGCCATAGCAAAAGAAATGGGAGGGACACTTTAAGAATCATCCCTAGAGCCTGACCAGGCAGTGGCGCAGTGGATAGAGCATCAGACTGGGAGGCGGAGGACCCAGGATCAAGACCACAAGGTGGCCAGCTTGAGCATGGGCTCATCTGATTTGAGCAAGGCTCATCAGCTTGAGCCCAAGGTCGCTGGCTTGAGCAAGGGGTCACTCAGTCTCCTGTAGCCCTCGGTCAAGGCACATATGAGAAAGCAATCAATGAGCAACTAAGGTGCTGCAACGAAGAATCAATGGTTCTCATCTCTCTCCCTTCCTGTCTGTCTGCCCCTATCTATCCCTGTCACAGAAAAAAAAAAAAAAAGGAATCATCCCTATAGGCAAGGAGCCCTTAGGGTGCTACCTCTTTCCTCCAGGGTCTCACCTTGATGCAAGATGCCAGGGTCTGAGAAGTTGAGTGAAACGAGACTGAAGAAGGTGAGGACAAAGAGGGGACCCGTGATGATGAGAAAGGCCCACTCCTCGTTCTGGGCCAGCCACCTGCAACTGAGACCAGAGCAGGACTCAGCCTCGATGTGGGGTGGCCTGGGCTCCCACCAGGACCCAGTTCACCTCTTAAAGACCCTCACACCTTAAAGCCTGCTCTAAATATCTAGGCTAGTGACAGATATGTAGAGGCTCTAACCAAATGTCCCCCAGTATTCCCAGCCACCTGCAGCTCCCAAATGCACCAAGTACTCTACTCCTCTGTGCTTTTGCACACTTGAATCTCTCTGTCTAGAATATTCTCCCTTCCCTGACCCCCTCTTCTGAACTTCCCTGTGTCTGTACTATAATTATCTTGTTTTTCCTTTCTCTTTCTCTGTAATAAAGCTGCCATTTTGTATGGTAGACTCACGGGAATGTAAAGAAGAGGGCACTGAATACCACCAGCAGCACGACATTGAAGGCAGCAAACAGGCTTGGGAGGATCCAGGGAGGTGAGGCCTGGGGTGGGGGGTATGGGTCCTTCAAGAGCGCCATGGCTGGACCTCCCGTGCCCCCAGGGGAGATCAGAGCCTCCAGGCTTCCTCTCCCCTGCTGGCTCCAGGCACCCCATGGCCACAGCAGCCTCAGAAGCCACAGACAGGTGGAAGGACAGAAGTCCCAATGTGACATCACAGAGGCTGAGGAAAATGGGGGCCAGGGGCTCTTCAGCAGAACTGTCTGCAGCCTGTGGCTGTCACTTCCAACAGCAAACCCACCCACTCCCATTTTGTGCTGGGGACTGAGAGGTCCTGCTCCTGCAAGAAAATTAGCTTCAAGACCACATGAGACTAGAGAAACACGTGGGGAGAAGGTAGGGTGATTCTAATCACCCTTTCAGGTTCATCGCTAATTGAAAGTTCATTGCTCACTCTATTCCCATTTGTTCCTTTTTGTTATTACAAAATTTCACTCTTGGGCGGGGCAGCTAAATCATTTTACAGCATCCCTCACTTCATGGTTGGCTGATTGACACAATTCTGGTCCAGGAGACATAAGTGGATGTCTGCTGAGGGTTTCTAGAAAAGCTTTTGTTTTCCTGATAAAAGGGGAAAATGACACGGTTGGCACAGCTCTGTCCCTTTCTTCCTGTCTTTTTTTTATATATATATATATATAATTTTTTTTAATTAATTTTTTTACAGAGCAGAGAGTGATACAGAGAGAGGGACAGACAGGGACAGACAGACAGGAACGGAGAGAGATGAGAAGCATCAATCATCAGTTTTTCATTGCACGTTGCAACACCTTAGTTGTTCATTGATTGCTCTCTCACATGTGCCTTGACTGTGGGCCTTCAGCAGACCGAGTAACCCCTTGCTGGAGCCAGTGACCTTGGGCTCAAGCTGGTGGGATTTTGCTCAAACCAGATGAGCCCGCGCTCAAGCTGGCGACGTCGGGGTCTCGAACCTGGGTCCTCCGCATCCCAGTCCGACGCTCTATCCACTGCACCACCACCTGGTCAGACTCTTCCTGTCTTTAATCTAAACTTGCTGGCTGGGGCTGCCATCTTGGACCCATTACACAATAAGTCAGCCTGCTACACAGACAGAATGACATTGATGACATTGTTGAATCGCTGCCTCGGCCTTGAACTGCCTACCTCTGAGTTGCTTATCATATAAGAAAACTGGGTTTTCTGCTACCTGCTGCTGACATTTGTCATTTGTTTTAGCTACTGAGCATCTGAACCCCTATGTGTTTGGAGAACTCCTTACGCCAGGGGTCCCCAAACTTTTTACACAGGGGGCCAGTTCACTGTCCCTCAGACTGTTGGAGGGCCGTACTATAAAAAAACTATGAACAAATCTCTATGCACACTGCACATATCTTATTTTAAAGTAAAAAAACAAAACAGGAACAAATACAATATTTAAAATAAAGAACAAGTAAATTTAAATCAACAAACTGACCAGTATTTCAATGGGAACTATGCTCCTCTCACTGACCACCAATGAAAGAGGTGCCCCTTCCAGAAGGGGGGGCTGGATAAATGGCCTCAGGGGGCCGCATGCGGCCCGCGGCTGTAGTTTGGGGACCCCTGCCTTACGCTATAAGACTTGACAAAGGGTCAAGATTATTTCCCTGTTCCAGTTGAAGCTGGAAAGCCCAGATACTTGCATTCAAAGCCTCTCTTGCAGCTAGTACATGGGCCTATGACCCAGGAGCCACCACTGTCCTCAAAGTGGCTGCCACAGTGTCTGCTGGTATGCAGCAGCTGCACATGTCAGAGCTCCTATGTATTAAAGTGGAACGGCCTTTTTAAATGTCACTTTAATTTCAACAGAGATTACCATATTTTTCGCTCTATAAGACGTACCTGACCATAAGACAGACACACCTAGGGTTTTAAGGAGGGAAATAAGAAAAAAAATATTCTGAACCAAATGGTGTGTTAAAATATTTAATAAGCCTGACCTGTGGTGGCGCAGTGGGATAAAGCGTCGACCTGGAACACTGAGGTTGCTGGTTCGAAACCTTGGGCCTGCCTGGTCAAGGCACATATGGGAGTTGATGCTTCCTGCTCATCCGCCTTCTCTCTCTCTCTCCCCCTCTCTAAAAATCAATAAATAAAATATTTTTTAAAAATGTAATAAAATACCATATTTTTCACTTCATAAAATGCACAGGCATTTTCCCCTCTACTTTTGAGGGGAAAAGAAGTATGTCTTATGGAGTGAAAAATACAATATATTATTCTTTAACATGAATACAATTTTTAATTCCAAGATTCCTACTTTGAATCGGATTAAATGAACCAGAACATTTTAAGGAAATTAATTTGATTAAAAACAAAGAGAAAAAAAGAATCCCTCATCAACACACAAGTATTGTTACTTTTCTTGTTTATAGACATACTTTTCTTTCATTCTTTTTTTTTTTTTTTTTTTTTACTGATAACCAATCACTTCTACTTATTTATTTCAGGACATAATATACTTTTTAGATCCACAGATGATACTAAATTATAATCCTATTTAAACAACCATAGAGAATTTAATTTTTTCAAAGGTTCTAAAAATCATAAAACCAGATAGATTAATCATAATACACATCAAAATTAGATTTAAGGCCCTGGCTAGTTGGCTCAGTGGATAGAGCGTCGGCCTGGTGTATGGATATTCTGGATTTAATCCCCAGTCAGGGCACACAAGAAAAGTGGCCATCTGCTTCTCTTTCCCTCTCTCTCTCCCATCTCTCCCTTTTCCTCTCCCGCAGCCAGTGGCTCAATTGGTTTGAGCATCAGCCCTGGGAGCTGAGGATAGCTTAGCTGATTCAAGCATCGGACCCAGATGGGGGTTGCTGAGTAAAACCCGGGTCAGGGTGCATGTGGCAGTCTGTCTCTCTGCCTTCACTCCTCTCACTAAAAAAAATAAAAAAATTTTTTAAAAAATTAAAAAAAAATAAATATATATATATAGACACACACACACACTCACGTGGGTCATGGCTCTCATCCACTGTCCTGGCATGGAAGATGTTATACAGATGCAGACTTAGAATACCACTGAGTACCCCAACATTTACAGACATAGGTGTTGTCAAAAAGGTCTCTCTCCAATTTTAGCAAAAAGAAACCAACCAAATTTTATTTTTTTAAGATTTTTTTAAAAAATTCATTTTAAAGAGAAGAGAGAGAGAAAGGGGGAAGGAGCAGGAAGCATCAACTCCCATATGTGCCTTGACCAGGCAAGCCCAGGGTTTTGAACTAGTTGACCTCAGTGTTCTAGGTTGATGTTTTAATCACTGTGCCACCACAGATCAGGCACAAATTTTATTTTTTAACTACTGAATAATTTAACTTTGGTATATGGCATTACTATTTCTACCACTGTAGCAAATTCTAGTTTTCTCAAAGCCTTTTCCCCAACTTTTCTGGAAATAAAATACTATATTTCTAAGCTTCAAATCAAAATGTTATGCTTGCCCTGTCCTGTGGTGGCACAGTGGATAAAGTGTCAACCTGGAACACTGAGGTTGCTGGTTAGAAACCCTGGGCTTGCCTGATCAAGGCACATATGGGAGTTGATGCTTCCTGCCCCCCCTTCTCTTTCTCTCTCTCTTTCCCTCCTGTAGCCATGGCTCGATTAGTTTGAGAGAGTTGGCCCTGGACGCTGAGGATGGCACCCTGGCCTCCGGCCTCAGGTGCTAAAAATAGCTCAACAGAGCAACAGCCCCAGATGGGCAAAGCATCGCCTGGTAGGGAATTGGCTGGGTGAATACCCATTGGGAAGCATGTGGTAGTCTGTCTCACTGATTCCCCTCCTCTCACTTCATGAAAAATAAAAAAGAAGTGATATTAGAATATCATTTAAGTCACACCCCAAATGTCTAAACCTATAAAAATTTTAAAAAGGGAAAATCAGCAAGGTTGACAACATGGTGGGCTCTTAAAAAAAAGGGGGGGCCTGTGGCTTTGCTGGTAAATTCTACCAACCATTAAAGAATGAACATCAGTTTTCCTCAAAATCTTGCAGAAAATAGAAGAGGAAAAAATACCTCCTACCTCATTCAATGAGGTCAGTAGTAGCCTGATACTAATGCCAGACAAAGACCTCATAAGAAAAAACTAAAGACCAATATCCTTTATGACTATACATGCAAAAATTCTCAAAATACTAGCACACTGAACCCAGAAGCATATTAAAAGGATTATGCACCATGACTGAGTGAGATCTATGTGGAGAATACAAGAATGGTTCAATGAACAAAAATCAATCAATGTACTACATCACATGAGTGAAATGAAAAAAATACAACATGATTATCTCAAAGCAGATAAAGCAGTTGACAAAATCTAACACCTTTACAAAATAAAACACTACATAGACTAAGACTAAAAGGGAACTTCCTCATTATAATAAAGGGCATGTATAAAAACCCCACAGCTAACTTCATACGTAATGGTGAAAAACTGAAAGCCTTTCCTGTAAGACCAGAAACAAGACGAGTATGCTTGCTTTTGTCACTTCTATTTAAGGTTGTACTGGAAGTTCTAGCCAGAGCAATTAAGCAACAATTAATTAATTAATTAATTAATTAATTAAAAACCATCCACGTTGTAAAGGAGGAAGGAACACTATCTCTATTTGTAGGTGACATAATCTTTTATGTAGAAAACCTCAGAGAACTGTTGGCAATAAGTTTATAACAAATGCTTTTTGAGGTTTGCTCGCTTGCATGGGGCAGTGCCATGTGTGTATAGTTTATGGACACTATGAAAGGCTGCAGGTGCTTGCCCTCAGGGCAGGAGATTACAAATTGCTGATTGCCTTTCTGCTTAGGAGGGGCCATTGTTTGCTATTGTTTGCTGGAGAAGGGTTCTTTTTTCTCTCCCAACCAGTTTTGGCTGGAGTGTACAGAAAGTGCAGAGAGCGAGGTGAGGGGCATTTGGAGCCCTGCTGAAGCTGGTGGGGGCCAATGAGTCTGGCTGAGTCTAGAATACTGCGGGACTTGGGAGCCCTAAGAGAAAAGGAAGTGGTCTTCCCTGACTGTTTTCTTGTATTCCATTATGAGACTTTAATAAAGGAATGCTGGCCCTGGCGGTTGGCTCAGCGGTAGAGCATCGGCCTGGTGTGTGGAAGTACCGGGTTTGATTCCCGGTCAGGGCACACAGGAAAAGCACCCATATGCTTCTCCATTCTTCCCCCTCTCCTTCCTCTCTGTCTCTCTCTTCCCCTCCTGCCAAGGGTCCATTGGAGCAAAGTGTGCCCGGGTGCTGAGGATGGTTCCATGGCCTACACCTCAGGTGCTAGAATGGCTCCTGTTGCAACAGAGCAACACCACAGATGGGCAGAGCATCGCCCCCTGGTGGGCATGCTGGGTGGATCCCAGTCGGGTGCATGTGGGAGTCTGACTGCCTCCCCATTTCTAAGTTCAGAAAAATATCAAAAAATAAAATAAAATAAAATAGCCTGACCAGGCAGTGGCGCAGTGGATAGAGCGTCGGACTGGGATGTGGAGTACCCAGGTTTGAGACCCTGAGGTTGCCAACTTGAGCGCCGGCTCATCTGGTTTGAGCAAAGCTCACCAGCTTGGACCCAAGGTCGCTGGCTCCAGCAAGGGGTTACTCGGTCTGCTGAAGGCCCACGGTCAAGGCACATATGAGAAAGCAATCAATGAACAAGTAAGGTGTCACAACGAAAAACTGATTGATTGATGCTTCTCATCTTTCTCTGTTCCTGTCTGTCTGTCCCTATCTATCCCTCTCTCTGGCTCTGTCTCTGTAAAAAATAAATAAATAAATAAATTATATATATATATATTTGAACAGCCCACAATTTTCTGGCTCCACTGTTCCTTTACTGTCTGCCCAAATCCAATGAGAACCTCTACATGGCCATGATGGCAACGACCACTGGCCCTACAAGAACACACACACACACACACACACACACACACACACACACAGCTAATACATGAGTTCAGCAAGGTAGCAATATTATTCATAATACCCCCCAAAATAAAAACAACCCAAATGTCCATTAACTGATCACAGGAATGAAGTACTGACATTTGCTATGACATGGATAAAACTTAAAAAAAAGTATGTTACATGAAAGTCAGACACTAAAGGTCACATATAGTGTGAGTCCATTTAGATGAAATATCCAGAACAGGGCCTGACCTATGGTGGCACAGTGGATAAAGTGTCGACCTGGAAACACTGAGGTCGCCAGTTTGAAACCCTGGGCCTGCCTGGTCAAGGCACATATGGGAGTTGATGCTTCCTGCTCCTCCTTTCTGTCTGTCTGTCTCTCTCTCTAAAATGAATAAATTTAAAAAAATATTTTAAAAAAATATCCAGAATAGGCAAACATAAAGACAGAAAGGAGCTGAATGGTTGCCCAGGGATGGGAGGAAGGAGACATCAGGAAGTACAAGGCTGCTTGTAGGGGTGATGAAAATGTTCTGCAATTAGATAATAGTAATAGTTGCACAACATTATAAGTATACTACAAACCATTTAATTAAATACCTCAAAATGACTAAAATGGTGGATTTTGTGTTATGTAAATTTTTTCTTAATAAGAGTTTTTTTTCTGTGACAGAGACAGATAGACAGGAAGGGAGAGAGATGAGAAGCATCAATTCTCTGTTGCAGTTCCTTAGTCTCCTTAGGGAGCAGGGCAGGAGGGGGGCGCTGCAGCAGAGCGAGTGTCCCCTTGCTCAAGGCAGTGACCATGGGGCTCAAGCCGGCAACCTCGGGTTTTGAACTTGGGTCCTCCTTGTCCCAGTCTGACACTCTATCTGCTGCACCACTGCCTGGTCAGGCTTTAATTAAGAAATTTTTTTTTTTTTTTTTTTTGTATTTTTCTGAAGTTGGAAACAGGAAGGCAGTCAGACTCCCACATGTGCCCTACCGGGATCCACCCAGCATACCCACCAGGGGGCGATGCTCTGCCCATCTGGGGCGTTGCTCTGTTGCAACCAGAGCCATTCTAGCACCTGAGGCAGAGGCTATAGAGCCATCCTCAGCGCCCGGGCCAACTTTGCTCCAATGGAGCCTTGGCTGCGGGAGGGGAAGAGAGAGACAGAGAGAAAGGAGAGGGGGAGGGGTGAAGAAGCAGATGGGTGCTTCTCTTGTGTGCCCTGGCCGGGAATCGAACCCAGGACTCCTGCACACCAGGCCGACGCTCTACCACTGAGCCAACCAGCCAAGGCCAAGAAATTTTTTTTTAATTTTTTTTAAACAATTTATTTTTTATTTATTTATTTTTTTACAGAGACAGAGAGAGAGTCAGAGAGAGGGATAGATAGGGACAGACAGGAACAGAAAGAGGAGAAGCATCAATCATTGGTTTTTCGTTGCGCATTGCAACACCTTAATTGTTCATTGATTGCCTTCTCATATGTGCCTTGACCATGGGCCTTCAGCAAACCGAGTAACCCCTTGCTCGAGCCAGCGACCTTGGGCTCAAGCTGGTGAGCTTTTGCTCAAACCAGATAAGCCCTCGCTCAAGCTGGCGACCTCAGGGTCTCGAACCTGGGTCTTCTGCATCCCAGTCCAATGCTCTATCCACTGTGCCACCGCCCGGTCAGGCTTTTTAAATTTTTTATAGAGAGAGAGGGATAGCTAGAGACAGACAGATGGGAACGGAGAGAGATGAGAAGCATCAATCATCAGTTTTTCGTTGTGACACCTTAGCTGTTCATTGATTGCTTTCTCATATGTGCCTTGACCGCAGGCCTTTAGCAGACTGAGCAATCCCTTGCTTGAGCCAGCGACCTTGGGTCCAAGCTGGTTGCTCAAACCAGATGAGCCCGCGCTCAAGCTGGCAACCTCGGGGTCTCGAACCTGAGTCCTTCTGCATTCCAGTCCGATGCTCTATCCACTGCGCCACCGCCTGGTCAGGCTAATTAAGAAAATTTTTAAAAAGAGAGAATGGCCTTTAAATATCAAATGATGGAGGAGCCCTTGTTATAAAGTACCCAATTCACAATTCCATGGGTTTTCTAGAGGCACCAAGTCCAAATAAGTTATTATTATTATTATTTTTGTATTTTTCGGAAGTTGGGAACGGGGAGGCAGTCAGACAGACTCCCGCATGCGCCCGACCGGGATCCACACGGCACGTCCATCAGGGGGCGATGATCTGCCCATCTGGGGTGTTGCTCTGCCGCAACTAGAGCCATTCTAGCGCCTGAGGCAGAGGCCACAAAGCCATCCTCAGCACCTGGGCCAACTTTGCTCCAATGGAGCCTTGGCTGTGGGAGGGGAAGAGAGAGACAGAGAAGAAGGAGAGGGGGAGGGGTGGAGAAGCAGATGGGTGCGTCTCCTGTGTGCTCTGGCCGGGAATCGAACCTGGGACTCCTGCATGCCAGGCCAATGCTCTACCTTTTTTTTTTTTTTTTTTTAACAGAGACAGAGAGAGAGTCAGAGAGAGAGATAGACAGGGACAGACAGGAACGGAGAGATGAGAAGCATCAATCATTAGTTTTTCGTTGCACATTGCAATACCTTAGTTGTTCATTGATTGCTTTCTCATATATGCCTTGACCATGGGCCTTCAACAGACTGAATAACCCCTTGCTCGAGCCAGCGACCTTGGGTTCAAGATGGTGAGCTTTTGCTCAAACCAGATGAGCCCACGTTCAAGCTGGCGACCTCGGGGTCTTGAACCTGGGTCCTCAGCATCCCAGTCCAACGCTCTATCCACTGCGCCACCGCCTGGTCAGGCCAAATAAGTTTTTTTTTAATTACTTTTTTTTATTTTTAAAGATTTTATTTATTCATTATAGAGAGGGGGGAGAGAGAGAGAAAGAAGGGGGGAGGAGAGGAAGTATCAACTCCCATATGTGCCTTGACCGGGCAAGCCCAGGGTTTTGAACTGGCAACCTCAGTGTTTCCAGGTTGATGCTTTATCCACTGTGCCACCACAGGTCAGGCTAGGCCAAATAAGTTTTTGAAAAGTTTTATTAAAGGAGGAAATTTATTAAATATGCCAGCTGCATATATCTTACACAGGCAGCAGTCCTAAATTGTGTGCATCTATAATATTCTAGGGGCTGGTTATATACTCTTAATTATACATGGGCAAGGGAAAAACCTGACATCATGGCAGCGTAAGCTTATAACCTTTGTTTTCACCTATACAGGTTTGAGGAAAGGATGAAGGGAGGGGGGATGGGACACAATTCATTAGCAAGTTTATAACATCTGTCTATAGGATTCATAAAAAGACGTTTCTTCACATTAAAACTTATAAGGTAACACATTGGTAAAAATGTCACTTTACATATTAAAAGACATTCCTATATTTTCTAGTGTTCATTTGCTATTCCTTTGTCCAGAGATACATACATTAACTACATACGTTCAGGAGAGGAGAGGTAGTTTCCATGGGGACTAATGCCTGTAAATGGCCCATTAATATAAGAAAAGGTTTAATTTAATCTTTCTTTGCCTGCACCTGGCTAGCTATTCACCCATTTCCCCACAGGTGTGGGGAAAGTCAGAGAATCCAAGTCTCCTTCCCCTTTGCATTTACAACACAATGCCATCAGCCATCTTGGTTTTATGCTAATCACACAAGCATAGAAATCCCATCTACAAAATCTCTCTCTGCACCTAGCCCAAATTAATAAAATATAATTTAATCTTTCTAAAATATTAATATTAATTCTGTAACTTTTGATACCTTACAACAAACACCTCGAAGAAAACTAATGACATTCATGGATTGTTTTTCTTTTGGGGGTGGGGTAACGATTTCATTTATTCATTTTAGAGAGGGGAGAGAAAGAGGAAGGAAGAAGGGGGAGGAGCAGGAAGCATCAGCCCCCATATGTGCCTTGACCAGGTAAGCCCGGGGTTCTGAACCAGCGACCTCAGCATTCCAGGTCAACACTTTATCCACTGCGCCACCACAGGTCAGGCAACATTCGTGGTTTTTATAGAAAACATTTTGATTTTTCAAAAAGGTTTTTTACACTGAGAAAGCCAAATGTTATCATACAATTTTGTGGGGGGAAATTAAGCCTAAAAAGTGAGGAGTGATTTGTTCTTGATTCTCAAAATCGGTGTTTGACAGTTAGAAGTCCAAAATTAGCAAGAGAAGAATCTGATTGGCTGGTTCAGCTCATCTCCTCTTGCCACAGTTTAGCTACAGGTGACTGGCCTTGAGTCAGGGTAATGCCTTGGACTAATCCATGGGTCACACTTATAAAAAATAATCACTCGGGGACTTTGGGTGGAGCAGAAGCTCCCATCAGAGCTAAAGCCTTCCCTCTCACCAACAACTTCCCATTCCTTCATCCACGTCCAGCCTGAGAATTACCCTGCCTCTCCTGGATCTCCCAGCTGCCAGGTTATAGAAGTCTGAATATCAGCCCAGTCACCTTCCCTTTCTGACTCCCTCCTGCTCTTCAACACCCCTGTTCAGAAATGATGACATCGGATCATTTACAATAAAATGGATGGACCTTGATAACATTATGCAGAGTGAAATAAGTAAATCAGAAAAAACAAAGAACTATATGAATCCATACATAGATGGGACATAAAAATGAGACTCAGAAACATAGACAAGAATGGGATGGTAATGGGTGGCGGCAAGGAAGGAGAGAGGGATTGGGGGGAGGGGAGGGGCACAAAGAAAACCAGATAGAAGGTGACAGAAGACAATTTGACTTTGGGTGAGGGGTATACAGCATAATCAAATATACAGCATAATCAAATGTCAAAATAATCTGGAGATGTTTTCTCTCAACATATATACCCTGATTTATCAATGTCACTGCATTAAATTTAATAAAAAAAAAAAACCCACCACACACACACACACACACACACACACACACACACACACACACACACACGCCTCTTCAGCTCCTCCTGTTATAAAGTACTTGTAAAGCCAATAGCCACAGCCACCATCACAGCCGCCTGGCCCATGCAGGTTCGTACTAGATTCGGACAGTTGGTAACAAAACAATAGAGCCAAGAACTGGTAGGCCATTATCTTTAATCCTAGCTTGCACCCGGTGGGGAAGTATTAAAAACACACACTGGGCTTCAAAACCCACTCATTCAGTGCTCACAAAGCTACTGACTTATCCGAGTTTCCTAGAATCAAAGGTTTCTAGCTCACCAGGCTTATTCACCTCTGTTCCCCATCTCCTTCTCTCTGCACAAACTCTGCACAAACTGGCTTCTCCTTCAGCACTTCGCCATCTTGGCTGCCTCTCCTCTCCTCCAGCATGGGCTCTTCCTAGTATGTAATCACTCTTCTCCGGAACAATGTGATGTCTCCTCTAATGCTAATCTCAGGAACTGAGAGAGAGCAAGCTCATGTCTGCCCCACTTTATAGTGTAGAACTCAAAACCTTTAATCCAATATACAAACAAGGAAGTCTCTGATACAAAGTCACTTAGGGTGGGAAAGGCTTAGTCTTAAAACTAAGCCTTAGGGTATAACGACCCTGCCTGCTTACAGCCTGTCCCCCACATCCAATGCAAACTATTAGCAAGCAAACCTATATATCACATTTACAAACTGATCTGACTAACATTCCACCCCTTTTGCTCGCTTCACAATCTAAAGCACAGGTATTCCTACACAAGG
The DNA here is from genome assembly GCF_036850995.1 of Saccopteryx leptura. NCBI lineage: Eukaryota > Metazoa > Chordata > Mammalia > Chiroptera > Emballonuridae > Saccopteryx > Saccopteryx leptura. Next base: position 56,122,468 of record NC_089510.1, read on the forward strand.
AAATTAGGCACACTACACAAATTACAACAACATGACAAATCATACAATTTCAACAATTACAAAGATACACTTCACCAGTCTCTGAGCACTTTGCCCAAAAGCGCAAAATGTCCTTGGACTTCTTTCTAGACATGGGAAAAGCTTCCCAGGGCATGGGAGTGCTTCCAGCAAAGCCGCCCCCCACCCCTATCAGAGTATTTCACATTGTCCAAAATCTGTAAGTCCATCCAACAAAGGAGCCAGTGCCCACTCCGGTCATAGTCCAGGAAATCAGTCCACGCACATGGGGCCTAAGCCAAACCCTTCATCCCTGTCATCCTGGCAGGTCTTACACTGTCCCAAGGAGGAACACGTGGCAATGGCAGTCAGCATTTCCATCTCTGCTCTGGAGAGCATGATGGCATTCACCCCTATGTGCCAAAATCGCAGACTTACCAGGGGCGTAGAAGGTACTCCTTGCTGCTGGGCTCTCACCTTCTGGAGACTGCAGATTGCAACTCCCAGCCCGATTCTCATCATCCTCCAAAGAGGAACTAAAAACACCAGCTGCACTGCCGGGCTTAAGCTCTGGGCCACTGCCACCTTCTGCTCTGCAGGCCTTGCAGCTCCGGCCCTGACCTCCTGCCGCTGCTGGCTCTCCACAACGTCCAGAGCAATCTGCAACTCACGAACCTGTGAATCTTCCTCCAGCAGCTGCTCCATTTCCAGGCGAATCTCGCAAACCTGGTCCGCCTCCTCCTCCAGTGCTTCTGCCAGCTCCAGGGTCAGCATCCGTTTCTCCCACGTTTGCTCCAGCTCCTTCCACTGCTCGGTTTGCAGATCTCCGGCAGCCTCTTCCACAGAGCTCTTGGTTTCCTCATGCATGGCTGTAAAAGTCAGCCAGCCTACGACCCCCAAAAGGACAGCCATGGGGAACCATAACAGCAGCCAGTCCTCTACTCCACCACTCAAAGGTGGTGGTGGCTCCATACTCATCTGTATCAAATCCTGCCACAGATTACGCCAAATGTAAAGCTAATAGCTATGGCCACCATCACAGCCACCTGGCCCATGCAGGTTCGCATTTGATTCGGACAGATGGTAATAAAACAACAAAGCCAAGAACTGGTGGGCCATTATCTTTAATCCTAGCTTGCACCCGGCAGGCAAGTAAAACACACACATTGGGCTCCAAAACCCATTCATTCAGTGCTCACAAAGCTACTGACTTATCCAAGTTTCCTAGAATCAAAGGTTTCTAGCTCACCAGACTTATTCACCTCTGTTGTCCATCTCCTTCTCTCTGCACAAACTGGCTTCTCCTTCAGCACTCCACCATCTTGGCTGCCTCTCCTTTCCTTCACGTGGCCTTTCTCTGCTCTCTTCTCTAATGCTAATCTCAGGAACTGAGAGAGAGCAAGCTCACGTCTGCCTCACTTTATAGTGTAGAACTCAAAACCTTTCATCCAATATACAAACAAGGAAGTCTCTGATACAAAGTCACTTAGGGTGGGAAAGGCTTAGTCTTAAAACTAAGCTTTAGGGTATAACAATCCTGCCTGATTACAGCCTGTCCCTTACACCCAGTGCAAACTATAAGTGACCAAACCTATATATCATATTTACAAACTTATTTGACCAACATTACTGCACCCCAGATTCTGAAAGTCACTGTATCTCACTTCATTGAGTCCATGTAGAGACACCCAGTCCAGATAAATTTTGAAGTTTTATTAAAGGAGATTTATTAATATGCCGGCCGCATATGGCTGACACGGGGCATCAGGCCCAAATCATGCAGCCCCCAAAATAGTTCAGGGGCTGCTTATATACCCTTGATCACACGCAGGCAGGGGAGAGAATGACATTATGGCACAATCATTAACAAGTGTAAGGTATTTTTCCCCGCCGAGAAGGAAGGAAGAGGGCTCGGAGCCACAAAGTGTGTAATAATAAAAGGCTTTATTGAGTACAGAGTGCACATCCTGCCCGGCGAGGTTCCCTGGCCCTGAGGAAAGATGGAGGCCAGGGAAGTCGCAAGGATTAAACCACGTGGGAGATATTTAAAGGGGTCCCTCTAGGGAAGTCGAGCTAATATGACGTGGTGAAATCTCACTGGCTGGTAGACGGTCGCTTTTTCCCAAACGGTTCCTGTGAAGCCTCCTTTGGCGTGTTTGGTTGTGGGCGGTCCTAGCCAAAGTTCGTGGGTCTGAGTTCCCCACGTGACCATCCCCCATTATCCACCGACCTTACATTCTGACCTTTTGTGTTAAATAGAAAAGGGGGCGCCGTTTATTCATCTGGCTACTTCCTGCTGAATAGGGGCATCATGGGGAGGGGGAGATTGGAAGGTGGTGGCTTGGAGGGATGTCAGGAGGAACATCTGTGTGGCTGTGGGTTGAGAAACTTCGTGGATGCAGTCCTGTAAGGATTTTAAAAAAAAAGAGGAGTAATAGGGGGATTTTCAGGGTCCAGCCTTTCGGTGAGCTGGAGATGGATGGAGTCCAGTGGTTCTGACTGCCAGTGGTCCTGTAAGGAGGCAAGCTTGAGGCAAAACTGCATGTCAGGAATGGCGTAAAAAGGGGAAAGGAAGGGGTCCCATCCACTCCCGTAACCGAGACCTGTGAGGGAACTAGAGGTCCAGAGTGTGATGGCAAAACAGAGAAGGTAGCCTGTGTCCACAAGAAATGAGATGGACTTACCCACTAATTGCAGCATACCCTGGGTTCTCCGAGTCCAGGCCATGTCCTAGGAGTTTGAGTGATGCACTCACCTGGCTGGACTGGCCTTCCATTTGGGAGGCTTGTCCTCCACATAGAGACGCTGAGGAAAAACCTGTTGCCCAAAGGGGCAATCACTCTGCCAGTGACTGGGCTGCTTGCAGTCAGGGCAGGGCTCAGTGGGCAGCCGCGGGCAAGGGCCCTGCCGGGACCAGTGATCCTGCTTGCCACACTTAAAGCAAGCTGCTGGTGGGGTTTCTCTTTGTGGCTTGGATTTGGGTCGGGCACTTCCTGTGCCTTGCCCCTGTTGTTTTACGGGCCTCAGGGCTGCCACAAGAGCTGGGGTTTGGAGCGTTACCTTCTGCTGCATGCAGGCCTGGTGAACAGCCTTGGCCTGTTTCTACTAGTTGGGACCATTAAAAACTTTAAATGCCGTGTTCACAGGTTCTGGATAGGGGTTTGGGGGTTGAGAATAAAATAAGGAGGGCTCATGCAGAGCCCAGCACCCAGATCCTGCAGGAAACACTGGAGCCAAAGGCAGGACAGGGCCAGAACTTACTGCAAGAAAATTGGGGTTGGACGTCCTGAAATCCGGTGTAAGAGCCAATGCCAGGCTGAGAATGGCCTGATGGAGGAGGGGCTTAAGAACACAGTGGAGAAGGAAGGGGGCCCTTTGGCCAGCAGGGGAGGAGAAAGAGAATGGTAGTGGTGATAAGAAACAGGTTTTTGCGAAGGGAGGGGAGGGGGCTCTCAGAGGGAAGAGACCCGAGCACAAAAGAGATCCGCAGAGGGACCAGAGAAAAGTCCCGAGAGAGGGGCGCCCCCAGGGGTCAGACAGGAGGGAGAGTTGGGAGTCCATGGAGAAGGAAAGATCAGGAGTGGAGGTTTTAGGTGAGGTTTCTCTGGCCAGAAAAAGGCCTGAGTGGTGGAACAGGCGGCACAGTTATTAAGGACGGGTGCACGAATAATTAGAAGCCGTGTATGTAAGAGATCTCCAATCAGTCCCAGCTTTTTTGGCGATAAATTGGCGAGGGTGTTAACACCAAAAGTCCCTTCAGGAGGCTAATTCAGTGGGTTCTGTGGCCTGGCCACAGCGGAGAAGAAGAATAGTTTCTTCTTCTTTAAGGAGGGAGATTCCTGTGCCCCCACGGCCGCCCTCAGTCCTTAGAGTGGTCAGATTTGAGTATTAGCATCCTAAATCTCAAGGTCTGGCCACGGACAGAAAAGGTAAAGTGGATGTGCTTGGGGAGGTCTCCACAAGCACACGCACTCGTATGGATGGAAAAGAGTTCCCTGACGTAGCTACAGTTTCGGACAGGGAGTCTCAGAGGAAAGAACTGAGAGGAAGGCTGGAGGCAGGGGACTTACCGCACCGTGCGCCGAAGTGGGTGGAAGGTCGAGATCCTGGTTCTTTCTGGGAGGGGATGAGGAAGAGGAGCGGTACTTGCAGACTTCTAACTCCTCCCGGGTTTTCGGCACCAAAATGTAAGGTATTTTTCCCTGCCGAGACAGAAGAGGGCTCGGAGCCGCAAAGTGTGGAATAGTAAAAGGCTTTATTGAGTACAGAGCGCACATCCTGCCCGGCGAGGTTCCCTGGCCCCGAGGAAAGATGGAGGCCAGGGAAGTCGCAAGGATTAAACCACGTGGGAGATATTTAAAGGGTCCCTCTAGGGAAGTCAAGCTAATATGATGTGGTGAAATCTCACTGACTGACATACGGTCACTTTTTTCCTAACGGTTCCTGTGAAGCCTCCTTTGGCGTGTTTGGTTGTGGGCGGGTCTGAGTTCCCCACGTGACCACCCCCCATTATCCACCGACCTTACAACAAGATTATAACATTTGTCTAGGGGATATACAGAAACATTAAGACTCTCAAAGTAACACAATCAAATACATTTACAAATCTTTCAGGGTTCCTCTTTCCTCACTAGCCTAGAAGTATTTTACTCTCAAGACTCCAGGAAAGGGAGGAACTACAATCAATGCAGGCTGGTATGTAAATTCTGCCTCCTATTGAAAGAGAAGTTTCTCAGTTAACCTTAATCCTTTCAGAAAATTTAAAACCAAATGACCCTAGTCGTCCTTGTAAGTCAGGAGACTTTTATATTCCTTTTCCTCCATTTTCCAAGAAAAGGACAGGAAAGCCTGACCTTTTCTTTCTAGAATATCAATGTTAATTTGCAGCTTTTTGGTACCTTACAACACTCCTACCCCCCAGTTTGGAGAACATCCTTAGGCCTTTTTCTGCTCCATGGTAATCTAAAGTTCAGGGCTTTGGGCAATTAAGCTCAAGGCCTCTCCCCTGGCTAGAGGTGAATGACCCAGGGAGCATTCTTGTGGAAATGGTTTGAGGAAGCTGAGTCAGCTAGTGTCTCTGTCAGGGCGGAACCCAGGCAATTGACCCTCGGAGGTCAGTACCCTTGTCTTCCGGTTGTGCCCAAATCTCCACCTTAGGAGGTAATTGGGCCCTTGAGATTCCTGGATTGCTATATTGTCCTGCTTTGAGAATTATACTTCAGGAGGAAAGTTTGAGAGAAAAAGGACTCTGCTTGACCCTTGGAAGATATTTTGAGGTGTTTTGAGACAGGAGCAAGGAGGTTTTCTCCTACTCCCTCTGATTGTATCTACCCACCAGCCCAGTCAGGGAGCCTCCTATGCCCTCCACAAATGACTCTTTTTGACCCTGTCATGGACCCCTCCCTTACTATCAAAGATCTTCACTTAAACCTCAACAGAGTCTTAACCTTTTTGCCTCTCTCCATACCTCCATGGCTTTCAACCCAACTTCATGTCATAAGTTCTGTGACCTAATGTAAAACCAGAAGCCAGGGCCACCATCACAGCCACCTGGCCCATGCAGGTTCGCATTGGATTCGGACAGTCGGTAAAGAAACAACGGAGCCAAAAACTTATGAGCCATCTTCTTTAATTCTAGCTTGCACCCGGCGGGCAAGTAAAAAATACACAATAGGCTCCAAACCCACTCACATTCAGTGCTCACAAAGCTACTGACTTATCCGAGTTTCCTAGAATCAAAGGTTTCTAGCTCACCAGACTTATTCACCTCTGTTCCCCATCTCCTTCCTTCTCCCTACACAAACTCTGCTCTAACTCGTTTCTCACTCAACACTCCACCATCTTGGCTGCTTCTCCTGGCCTACTCCACGTGGCCTCCTTCTGCTTTCTGCTCTGCTCTCTCCTCTAATGATAATCTCAGGAACCAAGAGCGCAAGCTCCTATTCTGCCCCTATTTTATAGTGTAGAAATCCAAACCTTTAATCCAATATACAAAATAGGGAAGTCTCTAATACAAAGTCACTTCTCTGAGGCATGTATGGATTGTACCACCCCACATCAAAAAGGGTGGGAAAGGCTTAATCCCAAAACCAAGCCCCAGGCTACAAGGATCCTGCCTGCCCACAACACACATTAATATCACCTGGGCAACGGCCTTACGTGGGCAGCGCCATCTTTAACAAAGTGAGCATAATATATTTTATCTGCCCAACATCTCAGTTTCCTTATTTATAAAATGGAAAGATCGCACCTTTAAAGAGAGATTGCAGGCTTAAATGTGATAGGGACATGCTGTGTTTTCTTTAGCACCTGGTGCACCACAGGTGCTCAATAGACATTAGCAGCTGCTGCTGCTGTGATTCTCACAAAACTTAGGGGATATTTCAAAATGAATATGAAGTGATAAAATATCCCCTAATTTTTGTGAGCAGTGTATTATTTTATCAGCCATGCAACAAGCCTAAGGAGCACTTAGTGTGTGCCAGGCCCTACGCCGGGAACCCAGAGGTACTGTGCTTGGCCTCAAGCCAGAAATCTATTTGGAAAGACAAGAAAAATCACCAATCAATAAAATAGTTCATAAGCAATTGGGCAGTTTTTAAAAATTCATCAATATGCTCAGAAATCTCACAACTCTGCCTCTTTTTTTTTTTTGGTTTTAGATTTTTATTTATTCATTTTTAGAAAGAGAGGGGGAGAGAGCAAGAGAAAAGAAACAGAAGGGGAGAGGAGCAGGAAGCATCAACTCCCATATTGCCTTGACCAGGCAAGCACTGGGTTTTGAACTGGCGACCTCAGTGTTCCCAGGTTGATGCTTTTATCCACTGCACCACCACAGGTCAGGCCTCACAACTCTGCCTCTTGAGTACAGCTGCGCCTCCCCTTTGGGGCATCTTCAGCTGCTGTTTGGGTAGATAAACCTGTCATCAAGATGTGGTGGGCTGGGCTTTGGGAAATGCACAGGGGCCTCATCTGACTTTTCCAAGAAGTCCTTCACATGCCAATCCACCAGCACCAACACGGTCAGGGCCCCAGAGCCCGAGTTCCAGCCAGGTTTCCGGGGGAGGAAGTACTATAGTTGTTGACCAGGAGGCATTGAGGGGAGATTGAGAACTTTGTACCTACCATCACCCTAGAAGACTCCTGGGGGATGTGGAAGGGGCATGTGACAGGACGGGCCAAGAGCACAAGATGGCTAAAGGTATTTATGGGAGGGAGGCAGGAGGGACCACACCCCGGGGACTGGGAGGAGTCAGGAACCTGGGAACTGAGCCAGCTGAGAGGATCAAATTTCAAATTCCTCAGGGATGAACTCTGAGATAGAAACTGTGGCCGAGGAGGTTGAGGAGGGAGAGAGCCGGAGGGGACAATCGAACTACTCTACCTCCCCTCTGCCCGAGGCCTTGGGTAGAAGCTGACAGCCAGCAGGGCCGGAGCCACCTGCCTCAGGACCCGAGCCACCTGCCTCAGGACCCCTGCCTGCCGGCCCCTCCTTGCCTCTCAGAGCCACCAACTGAACTGAGCGGACTGAAGAGGGAGAGAAGATAATGGAGCCAGACAGGACGCAGATAAAGCTTGACCCCAGGTGAGTGAGGGCGACAGGCTCTGAGCCAGGAGCCGGTTGCTAAGCAGCAGGTGGCCTCTGTCACTCCGGCTTGTCCCAGCCTCCCTCCCGGGACCCTTGGCTCCTAGCACATACAACCAGGCAGGGCTGATAGCGGCCTGGTTGTCCCTTGGGTCTTAGGGACACTGCAGTTGGGCCAGTGCCTGACCCCTTAGGCCTAGGCTTTCCCTCCCCATTTTAGGGTAGAAACACCCCAGAGTTGGGAGCTGGGGGAGAGGGTGCATGCACGGAGCCCTCCCCTTCCACTCCCACCCCACCCTCGGCCCGCTGGGGCCCATCCCCAGTGCTGAGGGTCCGCTCTTCCTCTGTGCTGAGGGTCCTGCTCTCTCTCCCCAGCCAGCCCCTGAGCTGCTGCCCCAAGGGAAGAGGAGTGAGTGGACTGTGGGCTCTGTGGGAGAGGAGTGAGTGGACTGTGGGCTCTGTGGGAGAGGAGTGAGTGGACTGTGGGCTCTGTGGGAGAGGAGTGAGTGGACTGTGGGCTCTGTGGGAGAGGAGTGAGTGGACTGTGGGCTCTGTGGGAGAGGAGTGAGTGGACTGTGGGCTCTGTGGGAGAGGAGTGAGTGGGCTGTGGGCTCTGTGGGAGAGGAGTGAGTGGGCTGTGGGCTCTGTGGGAGAGGAGTGAGTGGACTGTGGGCTCTGTGGGAGAGGAGTGAGTGGGCTGTGGGCTCTGTGGGCACCGCAGCCGGCCCTGGCCCTGGCCCTGCTCTGGGTGACGGGCTGCCTGACACACTAGACTGGGTCCATTCTCCGTGCCCTCCAAGAATCAGGACCTTGAGGGGAAATGGACAAGTTCTCTGAAACCAGAAGTGTTTGAGGGAGTGTCAAGTACCCGGTGTCCCTCCTGGTACCCTCTCCTCTCTCCAAGTGCCCGTGTCTGAGTGCAGGCTGGTGTCTCCCAGGTACTCGGCAGAACTCCTGGAATTACTGAAAACCAACTACAGCGTCCCCTCTGCCTGCTTCTCTCTCCCTCCCACTGCAGCTCAGCTTCTGAGAGGTGAGTCGGGGGACTCTCCCCAGAGGGAACTAAAAGGATGAAATGAGCGCCCAGTGGGAAGTCAGGGCAGCTGAGAGGAGAGGTGGCCCTGAGCTGGCCAGCCTGTAGAGCCTGGGAGCATGGCTGGCCCAGTGTCTGTCCATCATGGTAAGGCCTTGGAGAAGAATAACTGCTCAAGGAGCCAACAGGCAAAAAGAGGGGTGTGACAAACTAGCCCAGGAGACAAATCTGCATGTTGGGCCTTCCACGAATCCTAGCTTATTCAGGGGACACTGGCCTAGAGCTTCTTTTTTTTTGTTTTTTTGTTTTTAATTTTTTTTTTTTTTTGTATTTTTCTGAAGCTGGAAACCGGGAGAGACAGTCAGACAGACTCCCGCATGCACCCGACCGGGATCCACCCTGCATGCCCACCAGGGGGCGATGCTCTGCCCCTCCGGGGCGTCGCTCTGTTGTGACCAGAGCCACTCTAGCGCCTGGGGCAGAGGCCAAGGAGCCATCGCCAGTGCCCGGGCCATCTCTGCTCCAATGGAGCCTCGGCTGAGGGAGGGGAAGAGAGAGACAGAGAGGAGGAGAGGGGGAGGGGTGGAGAAAAAGATGGGCGCTTCTCCCGTGTGCCCTGGCCGGGAATCGAACCCAGGACTTCTGCACACCAGGCCGACGTTCTACCACTGAGCCAACCGGCCAGGGCCTGTTTTTCATTTTTGAGAGGGGGAGAGAGAGAGAGAGATAAGAAGGGAGAGAGATGAGAAGCATCAACTTGTAGTTGAAGCACTTTAGTTGTTCATTGATTGCTTTCTCATATGTGCCTTGACTGGGGAGGGCTACAGCAGAGCTAGTGACCACTTGCTCAAGCCAGTGACCTTGGGCTCAAGTCAGCAACCTTGGGGTTTCAAACCTGGGACCTCAGCATCCCAGGTCGATGCTCTATCCCACTGTGCCACCACCGGTCAGGCTGGCCTGGAGCATTGTTTAGACCCCGGGACCAACCAGGGACTCAAGATGGTGCCCACATGACCCAGGCCCCACAGAATCGCCTTGAGGCCTGCACAACAGCCTTCTTGAGGAAGAGCCTGTATCATCTGAGAGAATGGTTATCGTGAACAATGTTCTTAAAACTTGGGTGAACCTATGAAAGTATGCTGACAGTGCGGCCAACTATATGGGCTCTTATTCCTGAACTGCTTTTAAAAGGGAAAGGCTGAGGAGACTGTTTATTCCTTGGATACACAAAACACGACAATCTGATGACCCCAGGTTCTTCATAGCAAATGTGGTTCACCTACATTTTCCTTTGTATTCCTACTGCGTGATTGCATGATTAAACTGCCTTTTAGACACCGATGAGTAGGATCCTGTGTCTCTACCTGAATGGTTTTCCCAGCCTCCTTCCTGATCTTGTCACCCCAAGGAGTAGATGCTTTCTGAACAGGATGTGGTCAGTGTGCATTAGGAGCCACACGCGGGCATGTCCTTGGATAATGTTCGGCCTCGTTTCAGATGCTGTGAACTAGAGTGAATGCCAGCTGCCAGAGTGTCCCGAGAGACCTCTCAGCTGCTCTGTGGGTCGTGCCAGGAGGCAGCTGCTACGTCGAGCTCCAGGAACCTCTTGTTCACAGAGTGCAGCTGGTGATTCAACTCTATCCTGACCCCAGTGGTTGTCAGCCAGTCAGTTTTATCCCCCAAGGGACTTTTGGCAATGTCTGGAGACAGTTTCAGTTGTCACAACTAGAGGGTGCCACTTGGCCCCTGGTGCACAGGCCCGGGATGCTGCCCTGGAAACAAAGGAAAACCTCTCCCAAGGGATTTTCTTGGCCAAAGTGTCAGTAGTGCTGAGATTGAGAAAGCCTGTCGCACACAGTGAAAATAGTTCTCACACTGCTTGGCAACAAAATGTGCAAATAGAAGCACCAAAGACGTTCTAAGTAGGGAGACCGTTCTGGGCCTGGGAGACTGGCGAGCTGCCTTGGTCCCAGGTGGGACTGTGGGGGTGGGCAGCAGTTGGAGAGTGGCAAGTGGAGGGCGCTGCTGGGGTGGAGATGAGGTAGAGAGCAGGCAGGTTCCCCAGACACCGAGGAGCAGGCAGGTTCCCCAGACACCGAGGAGCTAGACTTGGCAGGATTCAAGGTAGCTGGTGGGAAGTAGGGGGCAATTGAGAGGCTGGGCAGGTAAGGTGGGGCTCAGTGAGTGTGGAGCAGAGGAGTTGTACTTTATCCTGTAGACTCAAGGAGCCTGGTGAGGCTCTGAGATTGGGAGGGGCTGGATCGGGAATCAGGACCATTAATTAGTAATCAGAATGGATTTCAAGGAAGAAGAACCTTGAGAAGCAGGGATATAACTTGGGGGTTATTGCCCTAGCCCAGCATGGGGGACAAGGGTCTGAGCCAGAGCAATGTCAGGGAAAGGAAGGGAAGTTGAAAAACACAGGAAATCCAAATGAAGAGCTGGCCATCTGGTAAATACATAGCTAGACAAGATAAGTAAAGGAGCAAAAGGCTACAATGACTGGGGAGCTGGGCAGTGGCGATGGTGCTCATAGAAAGAGGAGAGGCAGGAAGAGGCGCCCATTGGAGGGTGTGCGGAAAGCTCTTCCTTCTTCATTGGGGAACTGTGTTGTTCCTTACAATAAAAGCCATTTAAGGAAGAGCTATTCTGGAAGAACTGTTAAATCTTTCAATAATCCATATTTGAAATGCCCATGATATGATTGCAATTATAATCCTTACAGGATTTTTTAAATGGATTGATCCAAACATTTATATGGAATGGTAAAGGACAATAAAAAGCTAAGACAATTATGCAAAAGTATAAGGAGGGCACCTGCCCTACCAGAGGTTAAGGCTTATAAGAAGACTAGAGTCATTAAAGTAATGAGGCAATAATGACAAGGGGTCTGACAAGCAGAAAAATGGAACAAAATACAGGGCCCGGAAACAAACCCATGCCCACTTGGGAACTTGCTCCAGGAAAGGGTGCAATGCACATCAGTGGAACAGGGTGGACTCTTCAAGAGGGGATGCGGGACTATTGCCTGTTCCTGTGGCAAATCAATAAACAGAAAAATAGCTCCAGCATAGCTTTAATCAAGGTAGATTAAATACCTAAATGTAAAATGCATTTTTACAAAAGAAAAAATAGACATCTTTATGAGAGTAGAGAATAATTTCTTAAACACAAGAAAGCATAAGTTATCATGGAGATTGACCTCATAAAGCAATCAAACTTCTGTACAACTAAAAACACTATAAGGAATGTTAACAATTAAACCACAGACTGGGAGAAGATATTTTCAAGCCTATAACCAACAAAGAATGAGTAATCAGTATGAGAAAAATTACCCAGTAAAAAATTGGATAAAATATATGAACAGGCAATTCATAGAAGAGGAAAGCTAAATGGCCAGTAAATATACAAAAAGATTGACTATTTCCTTAGGAATTAGGGAACCAAGAGTTAAATAATAAAATATCATTTCACTACACTCATATAGGCAAAATAAAAAGCTTGATAATCCCAAGTGAAGATGAATTTGAGGTGAGCTATGAACTCTCAGGGGGGTTATAAATTAGTATAGCCACTTTGGCGAGTAATTAGATATCTGTACCATGAAGATTCTCATCTCTTACAACACAGCAATCTATTTCTAGGAATACAAATAGAGGAACTTTCCAGTATGTACCAAGGAGACACATCCAAGAATGCAAGAACTCACACAACTCAACAAAAACAATCCAATTAAAAAATGGGCAGAGACTTGAACAGAAACTTCTCCAAGGAAGACATATAAATGGCCAACAGATATATGAAAAGATGTTCAACTTCACTAGCATTTTGGAGAAATGCAAATCAAAACTATAATGAGATGCCACCTCACACCTGTTAGAATGGCTATTAAGACAAGTAATAATAAGTGTTAGAGCAATTGCAGAGAAAAAAAAAAACCCTCACCACTGGTGGGAAGGTAAACTGGAATGGCCACTATGGAAAACAATATGGAGGGTCCTCAAAAAATTAAATGTAGGGTTACCATATCACCCAGCCGCCTCTCTTTTGGGTATCTACCTGAAAAATTATAAACATTAATTAGTAAATGTATATGTACCGCTAGTTTCATAGCAGCATTGTTCACAGTGGCCAAGACATGAAAACAACCAAAGTGTCCTTCACTAGAGGATTGGATAAAGAAGATGTGGTACATATATACCATTGAATACCTCTCAGCCCTAAGAAAAGATGAAATACTGCCATTTGTAACCATATGGATGGTCTTGAGAACATCATGCTAAGCAAAATAAGCAGATGGAAAAAGTCAAGAGTCATGTGATTTCACTCATATGTGAGATATAAAACTGAAAACAAGTGAGCAAACAAGACATACAAACAAACTCATAGACACAGACGACAGTATGGTGGTTACCAGAGGGGTGGGGGGAGGGGGAGAAAAAGGTGCTAAAGGAGATCAAATGTATAGCAATGGAAGGAGATTTTACTTTGGATGGTAAACACATAGTGCAATATACAGGTGATATATTATAGAATTGTACACTTGAAACCCAGATAATTTTATTAACCAATGTCATACCAATAAATTTATTTATTTAATTTATTTTGTATTTTTCTGAAGTGAGAAGCAGGGAGGCAGAGAGGCAGACTCCCACATGCGCTTGACCGGGATCCGCCGGCATGCCCACCAAGGGGGCGATGCTCTGCCCATCTGGGGCATTGCTCTGTTGCAACCAGAGCCATTCTAGCACCTGAGGCAGAGGCCACAGAGCCATCTTCAGTGCCCAGGCCAACTTTGCTCCAATGGAGCCTTGGCTGCGGGAGGGGAAGAGAGAGTTAGAGAGAAAAGAAAGGGGGGAAGGGTGGAAAAGCAGATGGGCACTTCTCCTATGTGCCCTGGTTGGGAACACGCCAGGCCAATGCTCTACCACTGAGCCAACCAGCCAGGGACACCAATAAATTTAATTAAAGAAACAATGTTGGGTGGAAAATCATTTTGCGGGATGATACCATTTATATAGATTTTTTTAAATGCAAAACAATTGAGTATGTTGAGTATGTACATATACTGTGAAACATTAAAACATAAATTTCCTGGCTAGGCGCCTCAGTGGATAAAGCATTGTCTCAGAGCACCAGAGGTTGCAGGTTCGACCCTGGTCAGGGCATGTAGGAGAAGCAATCAATGAGTACACAACTAAATAAAAAAAGTTGATGTTTCTTTTTATCTCTTCCCCCCTTTTTTCCTCTCCCTGTGTCTCTCTCTAAAATCAATGGAAAAATTTAAAAGAAAATTTTAAACATAAGTGGAAAAAATATACACTAACTTCAAAATGGTCCTGTGAGGTGAGGTAGGGGAAGGAAAAGAATCCAGAAGATGTGTACTGTACAGGGACCTTCAAATGTATCTGTAATGTTTAATTTTTCTAAAAAAAAATTTTTTTTTTGTATTTTTCTGAAGTTGGAAATGGGGAGGCAGTCAGACAGACTCCTGCATACACCCGACCAGGATCCACCCGGCATGCCCACCAAGGGGCGATACTCTGCCCATCTGGGGCGTCGCTCCGTTGCAACCAGAGCCATTCTAGCGCCTGAGGCAGAGGCCACAGAGCCATCCTCAGCGCCCGGGCAAACTTTGCTCCAATGGAGCCTTGGCTGCGGGAGGGGAAGAGAGAGACAGAGAGGAAGGAGGGGGGGTGGAGAAGCAGATGGGTGCCTCTCCTGTGTGCCCTGGCCAGGAATCGAACCCGGGACTCCTGCACGCCAGGTTGACGCTCTACCACTGAGCCAACCAGCCAGGGTCAATTTTTCTAAAAACTTTTGAAACAAAATCAGCACTATCTTAACACTCTTTAAAACGGGTTATTGGTATAGTAATGTTTGCTTTATTATTGACTTTTTTTTTTTTTTAGTGAGAGAGGCAGACAGACAGGAGGGGAGAGTTGAGAAACATCAACTCCTAGTTATAGCACTTTTAGTTGTTCATTGATTGCTTCTCATATGTTCCTTGACCCATGGGTCTCTAGCCAAGCCAGTGACCCTTGCTCAAGCTGGTGAGCCTGCACTTAAGCCAGATGAGCTCATGCTTAAGGTGACAACCTCGGGGTTTCAAACCTGGGACTTCAGCATCCTAGGTTCGAAACTCTATTCACTGTGCCACCACTGGTCAGGGTATTTTTGAAATATTTATCCTTATTTTTTATTTATTTTTATGTACTTATTTTTTATTAAATTTAGTGGGATGACATTGGTTAATAAGATCACAAGGGTTTCAAATGTACATTTCTATTATACATGATCTGTATATTGCATTGTGTGCAATAAATTTTAAAATAATTATAAAATTGTTTTTCATAGGTTGTGATGAAAGGTTAGATTAAAATAACAGAATAAAAATTTTACAGTATGGCCTGACCAGGCAGTGGCACAGTGGATAGAGCATTGGACTGGGATGTGGAGGACCCAGGTTCGAGACCCTGAGGTTGCTACTTTGAGCAAGGGGTTACTTGGTCTGCTGAAGGCCCACGGTCAAGGCACATATGAGAAAGCAATCAATGAACAACTAAGGCATCGCAACGTGCAACGAAAAACTAATGATTGATGCTTCTCATCTCTCTGTTCCTGTCTATCCCTCTCTCTGACTCTCTCGGTTTCTGAAAAAAAAAAAATTTACAGTATGATTGCAGTAATATAATATGTATCACTTTAGCATGTTTTTTTAAAGCTACTTTTTGTTAAGCAAATATTACACACCAGATGTTGTGCTAAGAGGTTTAGTGAGAGGATAAGTGACCTGCCCGAGGTCATAGAACAGTAAATGAAATTTTACTTTGAACTCATGTGTCTGACTCCAGAGCCTATGCTCTTAATCTCCATGGAAACAAATATGCAAAAATAAAATAATTGACTAGGAACCAGTTAGGATCATCGATGATACTCTTTCTTCAAAATTTAAATGTTAGCCCTGGCCGGTTGGCTCAGTGGTAGAGCGTCGGCCTGGTGTTCAGGAGTCCTGGGTCCGATTCCCAGCCAGGGAACACAGGAAAAGCGCCCATCTGCTTCTCCACCCCTCCCCCTTTCCTTCCCCTCTGTCTCTCTCTTACCTTCCCGCAGCCAAGGCTCCATTGGAGCAAAGTTGGCCCAGGCACTGAGGATGGCACTGTGGCCTCTGCCTCAGGCACTAGAATGGCTCTGGTTGCAACAGCGACGCCCCAGAGGGGCAGAGCATCACCCCCTGGTGGGTGTGCTGGGTGGATCCTGGTCGGGCGCATGCGGGAGTCTGTCTGACTGCCTCCCCGTTTCCAACTTCAGAAAAATAAAAAAAATAAAAAATAAATAAAAAGTTCTTTTAAAAAAAATTTTTTTTAAATGTTAGCCCTGGCCAGTTAGCTCAGTGGTAGAGTGTCAGCCTGGCATGTGGATGTCCTGGGTTTGATTTCCGATCAGGGCACACAGGATAAGCCCCCATCTGCTTCTCCACCCCTCCTCCTCTCGCTTCCCTCTCTTTCTCTCTCCCCGTCCTGCAGCCATGGCTCGATTGGAGTGAATTGGCCCTGGGCACTGAAGATGGCTCTAAAAATAGCTCAATTGCTAGCATGGCCCCAGATGGGCAGAGCATCAGCCCCAGACAGGGGTTGCTGGTGGATCCTGGTCAGGGTGCATGCAGGAGTCTATCTCCCTTCCTCTCACTTGGAAAAGAAGAAAATAAATAAATAAATAAATAAATAAAAGTTTCGAATGTTAAGTATTTTTTAATTTTTTTAGTAAAGAACTGTAACCAGAACTTGCAGAATTTGCAGGGCCTACTATTCAGGGAAAAGTAATTGAGAAAGAAATAACAGAGCTAAACAGTAGCAGCAATGCCAAATCAATCATTAAAAATAAATAAATAAATGCATAAAAGATTTTATTTACTGATTTTAGAGTGGAGAGAGAGAGAGGGAGGGAGGGAGGGGAGGAGCAGAAACCATCAACTCATAGCAGCTGCTTCTCATATGTGCCTTAACAGGGCAAGCCCGTGCTTTCAAACCGGCGACCTCAGCATTCCAGGTCAATGCTCCATCGACTGTACCACCATAGGTCAGGATATGCATTTATATAAAAAAAATTTTAAATTAATGTACAGTTGGTATACCACATTGTATTAGTTGTATTAATTTTAGGTGTACAATATAGTGAATTGACATTTTTATATACCCAGGAGTTCCATCCTAACTAAATTGCGTGGAGAAAGGGTGGGTGGGAGGGAAGAAAAACAGCACAATTCTGGCTTTTATAGCCTGTGCTAGAACAAGTTGACCATTCACTTCAGAAGTGGTGCTTGGGAGCTGGAATCCAGGGGCTACCTTCCCCATGGCAGGTCCTCTGGATTTTCCATTAGATCTGGTTGTGATCAGAGGTAAAGCAAACAGAGAGAAAAACATGTGCCCCCAAAAGCAACCAGGGTCACCATGACATTTTTGGACAGATTCACCTTTGACCTGGTTGCTCCTTGTGGTGCCACCAGGCCTGACTGATCCAGATGACAACTCAAGTCTCTACTGTGGTGTGATCTCCTTGCTCCTGGTCTGGTTTCAGCAGTATCATCTCTGACTGAGCTGCCCTGTCACCAGACCACAGGCGGACTAGCCACTGCCTTCCTCTTACTTTACTCCCAGTGCGAGAGGACAGTGGACTGGCCCTGGCAGTCTTCCTGTCCCCCTTCTTCCTCTCATCCAGCCAGTTAGGTGGTGGAGAGGAGAGAGTCTGCCAAGGAGGTAAGAGACTTGGATAGACGAGGGTCCGGGCTTAGTCATGAAGGACACACGACCCTTTAAAACTACTGTTTCAATGATGAGTCCCATATTCAGAAACTCATACTGTAACTAGATTAATTTTTTTCCTGTGAGCAACGGGGAGGCATGAGGGGCCTCACTGGTGTTTGTCAAAAATGTTTATCCGCCTGACCTGTGGTGGCGCAGTAGATAAAGTGTCAACCTGGAATGCTGAGGTTGCTGGTTCAAAACCCTGGACTTGCCTGGTCAAGGCACATATGGGAGTTGATGCTTCCTGCTCCTCCCATCTTCTCTCTCTCTCTCTCTCTCTCTCTCTAAAATAAATAAATTCTTAAAAAAAAAATGTTTATCCCCTGACCATTTTCAGGTGAGCTTGTTTAAAAAATGTAGTTACTGCCTGAACAGGTGGTGGCGCAGTGGATAGAGTGTCGGACTGGGATGCGGAAGGACCCAGGTTCAAGACCCCGAGGTCGCCAGCTTGAGCGCAGGCTCATCTGGCTTGAGCAAAGAGCTCACCAGCTTAGACCCAAGGTCACTGGCTCCAGCAGGGGGTTACTTGGTCTGCTGAAGGCCTGCGGTCAAGGCACATGTGAGAAAGCAATCAATGAACAACTAAGGTGTTGCAACGTGCAATGAAAAACTAATGATTGATGCTTCTCATCTCTCTTCGTTCCTGTCTGTCTGTCCCTGTCTATCTCTGCCTCTGTAAAAAAAAAAAAAAAAAAAAAAAAAAAAGTTCTTTAAAAAATGTAGTTACTGGGCTCATCCCAGATCTATGAACAAGCATCTGTGAGGTCAGGGCCTGGGCAGCACTTTTAAACAGTTCTTCAAATAAGTGTGATGAACACTGAAGAGAGCTCCTGGACTACATTTAATGTGAGACAAAGTGTGAGGCCAGCACAGGTCAGAGGTCCTTGGAGTCTTGTATCCATTTCTCTTCTGTTAAAATCCCTTTCTAATGTCCTAGTTTCATGACATGATTTTGAAGTCAAATTTAAACAGCTCTAAAGCAGTGGTCCCCAACCTTTTTTGGGCCACGGACTGGTTTAATGTCAGAAAATATTTTCACGGACCGGCCTTTAGGGTGGGACGGATAAATGTATTACGTGACCGAGACAAGCGTCAAGAGTGAGTCTTAGACAGATGTAACAGGGAATCTGGTAATTTTTTTTTTTTTTTTTTTTTTTTTTTTTACAGAGAGTCAGAGAGAGGGATAGACAGGGACAGACAGACAGGAACGAAGAGATGAGAAGCATCAATCATTAGTTTTTCGTCGCACGTTGGAACACCTTAATTGTTCATTGATTGCTTTCTCATACGTGCCTTGACCACAGGCCTTCAGCAGACCGAGTAACCCCTTGCTCGAGCCAGCGACCTTGGGCTCAAGCTGGTGAGCTTTTTGCTCAAACCAGATAAGCCCTCGCTCAAGCTGGTGACCTTGGGGTTTCGAACCTGGGTTTTCTGCATCCCAGTCTGATGCTCTATCCACTGCGCCACCGCCCGGTCAGGAGAATCTGGTCATTTTTAAAAAATAAAACATCATTCAGACTTAAATATAAATAAAATGGAAATAATGTAAGTTATTTATTCTTTCTCTGCGGACCGGTACCAAATGGCCCATGGACCGGTACCGGTCTGCGGCTCGGGGGTTGGGGACCACTGCTCTAAAGTATACTACTAATCACATTCTGCTTTGGCTATACTGTTACTTGGTCCCTGTTTGCTAGCATGACACCAGGCACTGCAGTTAGGAAAGTGCATAGACCCTACTAAACTCTTAATCCAAAATTTTTGCTAATTATGTAAAAGCTTGTGTGGTGTCTATAACCTGGTTCAGGTAAGCCTCACCATGCCTAAAATCATCTGGTCTAGTCTTCCATCCACATGTTGCACTTTCTAGTTCTAAGAAAAAGCCATTCTTTGCATGGATGAGAGCCAGATAATTCTACATATGGTAAAGCAATTTAGATCCAAATAAGGAAGCCACATTTTTGTCCCTCCGTCCTGATCTTCAACTCACTGGAGTCTGCCCTCTTCACTCTAGCACTGGGCCCTGTGGAAACTGCCCTCACTGTCACCATGACCTTGCTTACCCTGGGCTCAGTGGCCATCTTCCTGGAGGACGCCATCTACTTGTACAAGAACACCCGTTGCCCCATCAAGAGGAGGACTCTGCTCTGGAGCAGCTCTGCGCCCACGGTGACGGCCCTGTCGCTGCCATTTGGGAGGGACTGGAGAGAATGCAGGGAACATTTTGAAAATTCTTCTAAACTGTTCAAGTCAGCAAAGGGTTGCTTGCCTCTTCCACCTTAGGGTAGGGGTTTCTAACCTGATCTCCTTTTGCATTCAGGACCCCATGCTTGGAAAGCCAACAGGCAGTGAGGTGGAGTGTTCAAATTCTTAAAGCAACAGAGACAGTTAAAAAGCCTCTCAGCCACCAGTGGCCCAATCACTAGCCGCCCCACCACCACAGTATTGCTGCTAAAATCAAGCCTCCTTTCTATACAAATAAGCAGTGGCTCCTCAGAGTGTAGGAGGGAAAGAATTTTTTCCCCATGGGGTCATTTATAAGTAGCTCTACCCTTACACTGTAGGCCTGTGTGACAGAGACAGAGAGAGGGACAGATAGGGACAGATAGGGACAGAAAGAAAGGGAGAGAAATGAGAAGCATCAATTCCTTGTTGTGGGACCTTAGTTGTTCATTGATTGCTTTCTCATATGTGCCTTGACCGGGGGGCTTCAGCAGACCGAGTGATCCCTTGCTCAAGCCAGGGACCTCGGGCTCAAGCTGGTGAGCTTTGCTCAAACCAGATGAGCCCGTGCTCAAGCTGGCAACCTCAGGGTTTCGAACCTGGATCTTCCGCATCCCAGTTCAACACTCTATCCACTGTGCCCCTGCCTGGTCAGGCACACTGCAGGCTTTTTTAAAAAAAGATTTTATTTCTTGATTTTAGAGAGGAGAGAGAGAGAGAGAAATGAAGGGTGGGGAGAAGCAGGAAGCATCAACTGGTAGTAGTTGCTTCTTATATGTGCCTTAATTGGGCAAGCCCAGGGTTTTGAACCAGCGACTTCAGCATTCCAGGTCAATACTTGATCCACTGCACCACCATTTGGCCAGGCAGATTTTAAAAACTCTCATAGCCACTGTACATGCCTTAGGCTTGCTCAGAGACCATACGACAGGACCTCTGTTTTCTCATGGTGAGCTCTAGTGTTCTGGGTGGAGAGGGGAGGCCCTTTCTTGTTAGACGACATCTCCTGGGCCATCTTCAGGCCATCACAGATGCTCTAACAACATGGGATGTTGAAAAAGAAGGATTGGATCTCTGAGACATTTATATCTATGAATGAATTTACATGCTCTACTCCAGGGATATAGCAGGAGACAGTCTTCAGAAAAGCCCCTGATTCAAGGTGACTTGCTGTCTCTAACCCTAGACGTAGAAGAAACTGACAGCTGAATTTCAGAACTTTTTAAAATTTGACTAGTGATGTTTCCCACTGGCTGCTTTTAAGTACTATTACCTCCAGTGTTTATGTCTTGCTTCCGTGAGCCCTTGTCACAACAGATTCAGAGGGTCAGCAAAAGTCTCCCTCCCTCCCTTGACTGGCTTCTTGCTCCTCTCCTCACCTCCAAACAGGTGGTGTCTGTGTTCTGCTGCTTTGGTCTCTGGATCCCTCGTTCTCTCATGCTCGTGGAAATGGCCATAACCTCGTGAGTGTCCGCCCACCCAGCTCTGGGCCCCGTACTCTTTCTGGGGTCCCCTTCTGCTTCCCACTCACCCACGACTCTGGAGTCCATGTCTTCTTTTATCCCCTATCCCTTCAATCCCACAAATCCTTGCAAACCAGTTAGCACTGATTATGAATCTAGCCCTTTCCAACTTGTGCTAACCCAGGTCTCTTGAACTTCTTCTGCATCTGTTCATCCTCAGCCACCATTTCCTCCCCACAGCCTGAAATAACCCCTCTTCCCAGGCCCCTGGGCCTCGTCCTCCCTCTCGTCCCTCTTGGGTCACAGCAGAAGGCCTCGCCCCATGACGATCTCCCCAGGAAGCCCCACCTCTCCCGCTCCCTTTGCGGCCCAGGGTGTCCCCTCGGCTGGCTGCTGCCTGCCCTCTGTTCTCTCAGGCCCACTTCTCCCTCGCTCCAGGTTTTATGCGGTGTGCTTTTACCTGCTGATGCTGGTCATAGTGGAAGGCTTCGGTGGGAAGGAGGCAGTCGTGAGGACACTGAAGGACACCCCGATGATGATCCATACCGGCCCCTGCTGCTGCTGCTGCCCCTGCTGCCCCAAACTCATGCTCACCAGGTAAGGCGGGAGGGGGAGGCGTCCTCAAAGAATAGACTACCTCTTCTTGTGCTCTCCCAAGGGTGCCTGCTGGCTCTCTCTGCCCTGCTCCAAGTCTCTGGGAGTTATTCTTGTGGGGGACAAACCCACTGATGAAAGGCACATGTTGGGCACCCACCCAGGGGAGCAGAGAAAGAAGAACTCTGAAGTTCCTGTTACTTCAGCCCGCTGCCCCCTACAAATTCAGCCACACAGAACGTCACTTGCCCCTCTGCTCATTTTGGTTAATGAGGTTGGGTCATCACTGATAGTTCTTGCTTAAAAGGCAGTGTTCTGATCTAGGAGCAAGTGGGAAGCAAGAAGAATGGTTGCCAGGCCCTGGCCAGTGGGCTCAGCGTTGGCCTGGCATGTGGAAGACCCGGGTTCGATTCCTGGCCAGGGCACACAGGAGAAGCACCCATCTGCTTCTCCACCTTCCCCTTCCCCTTCTCCTTTCTCTCTATCTCTCTCTTCCCCTCCCGCAGCCAGGGTTCCATTGGAGCAAACTGGCCCAGGTGCTGAGGATGGATCTATGGCCTCCGCCTCAGGCGCTAGAATGGCTCCAATTGCAGCAGAGAAATGCCCCAGATGGGCAGAGCATCGCCCCCTGGTGGGCATGCCGGGTGGATCTGGGTCGGGCGCATGTGGGAGTCCATCTGTCTGCCTCTCCCCCGCTTCTCACTTCAGAAAAATACAAAAAAATAATTTTTTTTTTTTTTACAGAGAGAGTCAGAGAGAGGGACAGACAGACAGGAACAGAGAGATGAGAAGCATCAACTATCAGTTTTTCGTTGCGCATTGCAACACCTTAATTTTCATTGATTGCCTTCTTATACGTGCCTTGACCGCGGGCCTTCAGCAGACTGAGGAATCCCTTGCTCGAGCCAGCAACCTTGGGCTCAAGCTGGTGAGCTTTTGCTCAAACCAGATGAGCCCTCACTCAAGCTGGCGACCTCGGGGTCTCGAACCTGGGTCTTCCGCATCCCAGTCCGATGCTCTATCCACTGCGCCACCACCCGGTCAGGGGAAAAAAAAAAAAAAAAATTAAAACATAAGCAAGAAGAAGGGTTGTCAATGCTCTCAGCATCCTGGCTTCTTCCTGTGATCATCCATTGAAATATTTTGGTGTCTCTGGTGGCAGCCAAGCCTCAGCCCAGGAGCCCAGTGAGGAGATGAGTGCCACAACCAGCTGGGGCAATGGGTGTGCACAAAAGGAAGGAGCTGCAGGATTTGAGAAAAGACACAACATAGAGAAGAGATGGGTACAAGGGACTCCCAGACTCTAGGACTGAGCCTCATCGTATTTATTTGTGTCTTTGCTCATTAAGCAAATAAGCAGAGCCTGGGTCAAATTAGCCTAGAATGGATTCAGGTGTGGAGAAGGCTAATTAATATCTTTCAGGCATGTAGGAAAATGGCCATAGGGATCAGCTGTTTCCTATAAACAGTCTTATCAGTGCTTGCAGGGGCAGTGTTCTGCCCCCACAGGACTTGGCGTTCCAAAGTCCGCACCAAAGACTTGTTTCAGGGCAATCTAATCTCCCGTCATTTTCCTACAGATGAGAGTCTTCTTGGGGTGGGGAGCCTGTGGGTCTGTGTTCCAACTCTCTTCTCCTTCAGGAAGAAGCTTCAGCTGCTGATGTTGGGCCCGTTCCAGTATGCCTTCTTCAAAATAATGCTGTGTCTGGTGGGCTTGTTTCTCGTCCCTGATGGCATCTATGACCCAGCAGACGTAAGCCAGGAGTAAAGGGCAGCAAAGCCTGAGACTCATTTAGTACCTTTGAGCTCTGGAAAGAATAGCCGGGGCCTATAACCCCTGATACCTGGGGACAGGGTGACTGTGGAAAACTAGAGGTTCAGGGACTATGGTGGAAGAGAGGACACTAGAATAGGCCAAGGCTATGGGGCTTTTTTATTACCTAGTCCACCTCAGGGGAAGAAATCAAAGATAAGGGCTTGCCTCCCCACTGACTCCTATTTGGTCTGCCACCAGATTTCTGAGGGAAGCACAGCTCTGTGGATCAACACTTTCCTCGGTGTGTCCACCCTGTTGGCTCTCTGGAGCCTGGCCATCCTTTTCCGTCAAGCCAGGCTGCACCTGGGTGAGCAGAACATAGGAGCCAAATTTGCTCTGTTCCAGGTAACTATACACTGAGAGGCAAAAGATGGCTCATAAGAGAGCTACAAATACTTGGGTTAGGAGGTGAGACTAATAAAGGCTAAAAGCAGGTCTGGGGATCTTCTTAAGCCTTAGGTTTCCTGTGAGATTTGGAAAATGATCCCTGTCCCTTCCCAGTTTTTGCTTTTTGCACTGTAATTGTTTGCTAGGTTTGCCATAACAAAATACTGAGTGGCTTAAAACAATGGAAACATATTCTCTCACAGTTCTGGAAGCTAGAAGTCCAAAGTCAAGATGTCAGGTGGGCCGTACTCTGAAACCTGTAGGGGGGAATCCCTCCTCGCCTCTCCCTGTCTTCTGCAGATGTGCCAGCATCTCAGCACTCCCTGGCTTGCGGCTGCATCACTCCGGTTTCTGCCTCTGTCATCACGTGGCCTTCTCCTCTCCTGTGTCTGTTTCTTGTTTCTCTTCCTCTTCTTATAAGGACACCAGTGTATTAGAATAAGGACCCATCTTACTCCAGTATGACTTCATCTTAACCAGTTACATATAATTAGTTAACCAAGACAATGATGCTGTTTCAAAATAAGGTCACAATGTGAGATACTGGGGCTTAGCACTCCAACATACATGTTTGAGGGACACAGTTCAACCCACAACACATGTATTATCAAATCTTAAATTCTTCTGCCTTTGTTTTTTATTTTCTTTTTTATGACTACTTCCTAAAACCCTGTAACCCATCACTACCAGTAGCATTAGCATTATAGCAGCTACAACTATGACCTACCTACATCACACCTAGGCACTTTTCATACATTACACTTTAATTTCCACAAACATCTTAGAAGCCATTAGAGTTTTTGTTTGTTTGTTTTTTACAGGGACAGAGAGAGTCAGAGAGAGGGATAGATAGGGACAGACAGACAGGAACGGAGAGAGATGAGAAGCATCAATCATCAGTTTTTTTTCGTTGCGACACTTTTAGGTGTTCATTGATTGCTTCCTCATATGTGCCTTGACCGCCGGCCTTCAGCAGACTGAGTAACCCCTTGCTTGAGCCAGCAACCTTGGGTCCAAGCTTTTTTGTTTTTTTCTCAAGCCAGCGACCTCGGGTCCATGCTGGTGAGCCTTGCTCAAACCAGATGAGCCCGTGCTCAAACTGGCGACCTTGGGGTCTCGAACCTGGGTCCTCCGCATTCCAGTCCGACGCTCTATCCACTGTGCCACCGCCTGGTCAGGCAAAGCCATTAGTGTTTTTATTTTACAAATAAAGAAACAGCCCCAGAGATGTTATGGGACTTGCTCAAAGGCGCATAGGGATAGGCTAGAACTTAAACCCAGGTCTAACTTCCCAACCCACTTTTGTTCTTCTCACACTGCCTCTCATCTTCACATCTCCTGAGAGTTCTCTCAAAGATGCGTTTATTCATATTTTACCCTGTCCATTCTCCAGGTCCGAAGACAGCTTTTTTTTTTTAATATTTTATTTATTGATTTTTAGAGGGGGGGGAGGAGGGGAGAGAGAGAGAAGGGGGAGGAGCAGGGAGAATCAACTCCCATATGTGCCTTGACCAGGCAAGCCCAAGGTTTTGAACTGGCAACCTCAGTGTTCCAGGTCGTCACTTTATCCCACTGAGCCACCACAGGTCAGGCCATGAAGACAACTTTTCCACCAAATGTAATATCTTGTTTTCCTTTTCTCTCCATTTCTTCTGTCTCCTTGCTGGACCCTTCCCCTACTCCAAAGAAATAATAACCGCCTTATAGAGTAGTTAGCAGGATGATTTCACATAAATTCTCTTTTGATCTAAGTGATGCCTCTGAAACAGGGAGTTCCAGGCACAGAGTAGGTAGACCCAAAAGGGCCGGGGAGAGGGAGAGGAGCCTGGAGTGGAGTCAGGGCCGCAGGGGCGGAAGGGACCTGGGCCCCAGAAGCACTTAGGGTCAGGCCACAGGGAGAGGCCAGGGATTGCCCAGCCTGCTGTCATGGCTCTGGGGAGGCCTGGCTGCGCATCTGCCGGGGAAGCAAGTCCTAAGCTAAGACAAATGGAGCTCTGGGGGCCTCTGCACAGAGATTATCTTTTTCTTCTTTTTAAATTGTGGTCTAATATACATTAACCACATAGTAGAAAATTTACAATTTTAACCACATAATATAAAATTTACAACTTGAACCATTTTTACGTGCACAGTTCAGCGGCATTACCATAAGTGCATTCACAGTGTTGTACAACCATCACTGCCTTCAGCCTCAGAACTTCCTCCTGTTCCACACACAGAAGCTGTGTACCCGCTGGACACAGATTCATTCCCCCTTCCCCTTCGCCCCCAGGCCCTGGCATAGAGAGGTTCTTCAAAGGGCACTTTAATGGTTCATCGTCCCCCATTCTATCAGCAGGGATCCCAGGTCCAGGAGGTAGAAGGACTGACTTTTCCCTAATCATCCACCCTTTTCATTCAGTGGTCATTAGCAGCCATGGCTAACATAGGGGAATGAACTTGAACCCCCAATCAGTTCTTGGTTTTTGTCAGGAACTCTCATAAAATACTGAGCAGAAGATAAGGTTGTAGGTTTCCTAAAGATTAGAAGCTCCACCAAATTTTAATCAAGTGTGAGTCTCAACCCTGTGGAACTGCACAGAGCTGAAGGCTGGCTGAATGCACAGCAGCGGGAGCGCAGGCGGAGGGCCCGAGGCCTCGGGCTGGAGGCGGAGGCAGGGGCGGGGCCTGCCCTGCCCGTGCTTCTCTTTTCCCTTCTGCAGGTGCTCCTCATCCTGACTGCCCTGCAGCCATCCATCTTCTCCGTCTTGGCCAATGGCGGGCAGATTGCTTGTTCGCCTCCCTTTTCCTCTAAAATCAGGTCTCAAGGTGAGCATACCGAAGCTCCCATCCGATTCCAGGATGGGTGAGAGGGGGAGGGTCAGGGAAGACAGACTTTATAACAGAGATTGTTAAAAGGTTGACCTTATAACAGCCCACGTAGGCTGCTGCTCCTAATACTCAGAAAAGGATCTCCAAGAATCCTAGCAGAGATTTAAGGAGACTGACTTCTCTGATCACACAGCTTGAGACCAGCCTTGATGGCCAACCCAGGAAGCCATGGGCTCAATCCTTAGCTCTTGGGAGAGGAATGGGTGTAGTTAGGAAGCAGAGGTCATGCTGATAAACCACAAAAGAAATGAGGTTTAATGTTAGCCTCGGATCGCAGAAGGTTGAGAGCCAAGTGATGGTTCTGGCTCTATCATTAACCTGCTCTGTTACTCACGACAACCTCCAGGTACTAGTTTGGAGTTAAACTGCAGAAAGTGTTATTCAACCCACATACCAGACCTATTAGTAGGATGCCACCTTGATAATTTACTATAACCTACACTGTATTTCACCTCCCCGCAGTGATGAACTGCCACCTCCTCATACTGGAGACTCTTCTGATAACTGTGCTGACACGGATATACTACAGAAGGAAAGATGACAAAGTTGGATATGAACCTTTCTCTTCTTGAGACCTGGATTTGAACCTCAAAGCCTGAGGTGGATGGCTTGGACCATGGACGGGACACTGTACTCATGAGATGGGCACAAGATTTCTTCACTGCCCCGACATTGACCAAATGTGGACGGATTCTGTTGTCAGCACAAGCTGGCAAATTACATTTGACCACAGAGATGAATTATGCAATAGGATGAAATTGTTTTGGATCTTGCCTGGGAAAGGTAATTTAAGTCTTATAATAGACTAACAGGATGGAGTTTGAAACTCTGTAACTGGACACATTATCCTGTGGGTGCCACTATCAGCCCTTAAAACTTGTTATATTGAAAGATCACTCTCAATTTTCTTAAAGCAAATGAAAGGGGGAAGAGTACATGGTAGTTTGTCTGAAATGAGAATGAGAGTAGAGCTCAGACAGGCAAAATAGTATAAGCCCAAAGCCTCAAAAATACCAGGCTTCTGAAGAATAGACCAAAGGTGTTCTTTTCCTTACGATGTGGTCAGCCTCTCTTTGTGGGACAGTGGCTTTCTAATTCCTATACCAAGCTGCAAAAGGAATCCCCCAATAATATGGTCAAGGAGCTTGATTTTTAAGAGCTAAATTAGGATGCAAAAGGTTGAGAGTATAGATAAAAGCCCCAAATACATAAACTGTATCATGCATTTATATATCAGGTCAAAAACACAGAGAAGAAAACATTAGATAAAACCACTTTGCTTTTATTTGGCTAAATGACAAAAGCCAAAATAACTGAACAAATTAACACTCAGACAGGAAAACAATAGACTGAACACCAGCTGAGGAAAAAGCTCTTGTGGACGTCGGCACTGGTGATGGGTTTACTTTCATGCCAAGGCCAGCATTTCTTTCCAAGACTGTATTTTCAGGTTCCTCAGCACAGAAAGCCTGACTAATCAAGTCTCTGTACTCAAAACAGTCAGTGCTTACCAAAAAGGGGGGGGGGACCCCACTTCACACCTATAACAACACAACCTGAGTCATCCGCAATGTTAAACCTCGCACTTTTGTTTCCTACTCCCATCTGAGCGCTAATGTATAAGATTGGCAGACAGAAAAATCTTTCTTTTCAAGAAAATTAACATTTAATAGTATAACCCAAGAACATGTTCTACTTATTTGGAAAAATAGAAGCTAGGGACCACTCTATCCCATGACAATCTGTTCTATGAGAGAAAACGAGAAGAATCATTGTATGACTTTGAAAAATATAACCTTCAAAAATACTTATATTGGTAAGCTTAAAAAAATACCATTAGTTAAAAACATTGATAAGGGAGTTTTAAATTTTTTTCTACATGTATTGTTTCAATACATATAGAAAATTTAGAAACTATGGCTTTTAGGGAATTAAAGAAAATCAGCAAAGTATAACTGATTTGGAAAGATTTTAAATATGAGATCTGTAACAGGATTAAACAGGCAGTGAGCTCCAGAGAACCCAAATGAAGCTCCCCACAAATGAAGATGACGAGACAGAACACAAGCCCAGGGAGAGCTGCTGTGGAGCCACCACCCCGAGACTGCCTGCCCAGCTGTGTGGTCGCAAGTGAAATTTAAAAAATGTAATTCAGGTGTTGCCTCAGAAGTTATCAGGAATCAGAAAAGGTCAAAAGTTCTCTTGACCTCACTCATATTTTTTCTCCTCTTCAGGATGTTCAACTTCCTCACATCCCCAACCTCCTTACCCGAGCGTCCGCAAATGAACGGTCTCTGACTCTAGCTGGCAGAGCAGCTGCGGCTGTGCCAACAACCCGTTTCTAGTCCCCTAAACTTTCAGCCTCTACTTCCAGTCTAGTGCATGGAAAGAGCAGGCGTCCTGCCCAGCCCGTCCTAAGGGTGCTGCTGCGGTGGCTCCGGAGCCCGGCGCGGGGCGCCCCCTCTGCGCGCCTCCCGCCCCCTGCCTCGCAGGGGCTCTGGGCCAGCCCCCTCCCCGGCTCTCCCAGCCGGGCCCCCTCTGCGCGCCTCCTGCCTCCTGTCTTGCAGGGGCTCTGGGCCAGCCCCCTCCCCGGCTCTCCCAGCCGGGCCCCCTCTGCGCGCCTCCCGCCCCCTGCCTCGCAGGGGCTCTGGGTCAGCCCCCTCCCCGGCTCTCCCAGCCGGGCCCCCTCTGCGCGCCTCCTGCCTCCTGTCTTGCAGGGGCTCTGGGCCAGCCCCCTCCCCGGCTCTCCCAGCCGGGCCCCCTCTGCGCGCCTCCTGCCTCCTGTCTTGCAGGGGCTCTGGGCCAGCCCCCTCCCCGGCTCTCCCAGCCGGGCCCCCTCTGCGCGCCTCCCGCCCCCTGCCTCGCAGGGGCTCTGGGCCAGCCCCCTCCCCGGCTCTCCCAGCCGGGCCCCCTCTGCGCGCCTCCCGCCTCCTGTCTTGCAGAGGCTCTGGGCCAGCCCCCTCCCCGGCTCTCCCAGCCGGGCCCCTATGGCCTGTTCAGGCTGACAGCTTTGTGTGCGGGATTCGGAGAAGCAGCTCCACAGCCTCAAACATTAATACTAGAAGCTTTACAAGTCACAGGTATGGCTGTGGTACGCAAACCACTAACCTCACCGAGGCACAAATGATCAAATATTGCATCATCCCCACAGCTGCCTCCACCCACCCACTCTTATCCAGCACCCAGGATCACACTCATCCCGAAGTATCTAACATGCCACACCATAAAACATTTTGCTTTCAGTCAAAATTATTTGAAGATATACTAGTGTTAGAAGACTGAGGCTAGAGGCTCACCAAAGGGAGTGAGAGTGTTCCAAGAATGTGTGCGCATGCTGGCCCTAGGAGTCTCACAGGGCTTATCAGCCAGAGGTCATATTCCAAGGGCCAGGCATGCCAAAACCAGCCCGCCGACAGAGATCGGACACCCAGACACGATACTTGAGAGGAGCGACTACAGGGAGCAAAACCACATTTTGGGTATCTCCCTTTCCAAATACACTGGATAACGTGTGTACTTTGAGGGAACAAGTTGGGGGCTTCAGTAGTGACTTCATTGCCTCTATACCGGAAAGAGTAAGACTGAAACAGGCAGAATTCCCAAAGAAGGAAGACTGAAGCAGAAAAGTTAAAATATGTGATCATAAGAAGCTGGGTATTGTAGGCAAACATTAACTTCACCTATTTCAAAACACACACAAAAAAGATTCCAAGCCAAAGGTCGTGTAGACCAGATTTGGTAGTAAAAATAGCACTTCATGAGAAGAAGTAGAAATGTAGCTTAATGTAGTTTTTATAGGCTATCAGGACAAGAGGTCCCCACCCCCTTGTCCCTCCACACTGCCATACTCTGCCTCTAGGAGATCTGAGTTGTAAGAAGTTAGGTAGTCCTGGGGCACAGCCAGGCAGGGTTTACCAGAAAGTGTTTAGGGAGATGACAATGAGATGCTCACAGCCCTAG
The DNA here is from genome assembly GCF_036850995.1 of Saccopteryx leptura. Lineage (NCBI taxonomy): Eukaryota > Metazoa > Chordata > Mammalia > Chiroptera > Emballonuridae > Saccopteryx > Saccopteryx leptura. Next base: position 56,153,201 of record NC_089510.1, read on the forward strand.
CAGAGGGGCAAGAAAAGATAAAATGTGGTTTTCTTAGCTGAAAACACTAAAACCCCACCCCCACAAGAGGCACTTATGAGCGACAGGGTGGGGCCAGGACAGAAGGAGCCTTCCCCTGACTCGGCTCCAGTACTGAGGGATGGTGACCTCTGGCATGTAGCAGTGGGATGCTGGAGGTTTAAAATGAGCTCGAGCTCAACAGCAAGTGATAAGCTTCAGCTTTCTCTGATGTGAAACTGAAGTGATGACTCCCCTTGGGCAACCTAACAGGGGAGGTGGGACCCTAACCACCAGACACGTGGGAGAGGGAGAGTACATACCATATCCTTGCAATGTGAAGCCTTGCTTTGTGGCTTGCTGGAGGGCCGTCGGAGGAAAGTAAGTCCCTGCCAGCTGCCACTCTCAGAGGAAAACCAACTCCGCGTGGAGCACTGGTTCCAGCCAAGAGCACTCTTAAGAGGGGCAGAGGTCAAGATAGGGAGGCGGGTGTTTCCTTATGCTTTACCGCCTGTCTTCAATGCAAATCTCTAACTATTCAATATGGCTCTGAGCAGCATGGATTAATAGGTCATGTTCAAACTGCAGACATTTTACAAAGTATCCTCTGCAGAAAGGTGGGCAATAAGTGTAGAAAGAGGAGTAGCAGGGCCAGGACCTACTCCAGGCGGAAAATGAATTTCACTGCCCTTGTATGGGACTGAGTACTGACTCACTCCCCTCCACAATCACAGTAAACCTGACTGCTCCTTCCGTTAACAGCAGATTACAGGAAAGAGACCGACAAGTGCTCCCAATAACGGCCACAGGGTTTTCTGGGATGAACCCCGCAGAAAAGCTGCAGTGATGCCCTCTGCTCTGGTTCCGTCCCGTCAGTGTCTTCATGGACCCCACCAGGTCCAACAAGAAACTCCGCAGGGAGTAAGAAAGTTAGGCTGAGATCTCCTTCCCACAGCCACATTGACACATGTGCCAGCAGTACCTTTAGATTTGTGACCATTACCCAGGTTTTAGCATTTTTTTAAGGAAACTAAACTTATACTCCACTACCCGCCTCGGAAATCACCCGTCAGCACGGCTCATTGCTTGAGGGACTTGGCAAGCCAGTCTGCCTCCGAACGGAAGGCAAACGCTACAGTGTATGAGGAAGAAAAGGCCTCTGGGTATTACACTACTTCCTTCTGCCCACTCCTCAGGAACAAAAAATTAGTTCTACTTACTGTATTTGAAAGACCAATTTTTAAAAATTAATAAAAATGACAATTTCCCTGTCCAGATCACATGAACATAAGCAGTAAAGCAAAGTCCAGGGGAGGGTACGCCGATGCAGAACAGGCTTCTGAGCTCAGTCAGCCTCCCTCCTGGTGTGGGTGGCTGACGTCTCGTGGAGGATGGGCTGTCTGGGTCCCCCACCTGAGGTCCTCTAGCCTCAGTTGTCTTTCCTTTCTAGTTGTCCTTAGGTTTATTGTTGGGATCACAATTTGGAATTCAACAGAGAGCTTCTGAAGGTGATGAGACAGAGGGAGTAATGAAAAATTAGTCTTCTTCATCCTCGCTGATATCATAGGCTGCAGCCTTGCGCCTGGAGAGGTTTGCTGGGGAGGAAGGAGGCGAAGTCTTGCCAGAGAAGGGCCATCGGAAGGAGGGGGAGGGGGAGCGCTCCCGAGTGGGGCTGCTGCTGGGACTCTGCTTTGGGCTGATGGCCTGCAGCATCCGACCTTTCCCCTCTTTCAGCATGTGTTTCTGTGGAGACCAAAAGGAAGGGTTAGAAGAACCTGCAGATCTTACTAAATCACCACTGGCATGTCTGAGACTTCAAATGGCACAAGTGCCCTCTGCAATGTCAAAACTGATCGAGTAAGCCAGACGAGGGACATAGCTATAATTCTAAGTAATTTTCTCCCTAAAGTGGTCTACATTATATAACTTATCTAAAGGGTCCCACCTGCTATCCAGTCACCCAGTGCTGACTTCTATGTCAAAGGAATTCTTAAAAGCCTACACGGCTTATAGTCTAGGCTCCAGGCAAGAACAAAGGAACTAACTCAAACAAGAGGATACCTCTCCGAGTTTTAGAGTTCTCTGAAAAGGAAATTCCATATTTACCCTGTTTTGTACCCAAGTCCCTCACAGTCAGATCCTTCCTGATACCTAACCTAGGGCTCACTTGCTGAATAGCTACACGTACACCTTCTATTTGGCTGGAAGGGATCTTGCTACTCCTCAAGGACAGAATTCCCACCTCACCCAGGGACCCTGCAGCAGCTGTCTGTAGTGAAGGCAGCTTTCTTTATACTTTCTTTGTTCTTTCCTCCCCTTCTATCTAAAACTATAGTGTAGAAGTGAGTAAGTCTCCTCCCTTATCTTGTCACCAGATCTGGACATTGGTAGAGAGCTGGCAAAATGATTTAGGAGAATATGTTTTATTACTTATTTATTTCATTAGAGAGAGGAGGGGAGGCAACTGGGATCCACCCAGCATGCCCACTAGGGGGCAATGCTCTGCCCATCTGGGACACTGCTCCATTGCAACAGGAGCCTTTTTTTTTTTTTAAGTGCCTGAGGTGGAGGCCATGGAGCCATCCTCAGTGCCCACCTGGGGCCAACTCACTCCAATTGAGCCATGGCTGCAGAAGGGGAGGAGAAGAGAGAGAGACAGAGACAGAGAGAAAAGTGAGAGGGGGAGGGAGGAGGAGAGAAGAAGATGGGCACCTCTCCTGTGTGCCCTGACCGGGAATTGAACCCAGGACTTCCACACACCAGGCCGATGCTCTACCACTGAGCCAAACAGCCAGGGCCCTCTATAATGATTTTAAAGAACTTTTTGGGGAGAACTGAAATATAGTTCTGCCTAATAAGGGGAACAGACTAGCTAACTTCTGAATGTTGATATCCCTTTCTGCTTAAGGATTCTATAATTCTTTCCATAGCATAAGAACTCCCTAAGTTTCTTTAAAATGCCCTAAATTACCTAGCAGAAAAGAACATACCAGCGCTCCTTCTGGACCAAACATTTCCAGGAAGCTTCCAATGAATTCCCGTGACTTCTCCTCCCACTTCTGAATGAGGTCAATGCTCTTCTCCTCTACCTTCTGAACAAACTCTTTTGACTTTTCTTCCACGTCTTTCACTTTCTTCTTTACTTTGTCAACCCGTTCCTGCAAGTGGTATTTCTTCTCCTACATAAAGAAAGAACTGTTTTGAGAAATAATATCCACTCTGACCGTTCATTCCAAAGGAGGAAAATCATGGTTTGGCACTCTTTGGACACTTTTTAGTCTTTAGAATTCTACTTCGCTTAATCTATCCAACACTTCTCTAGCATAATAATAGAGATAAGATATGCTCTGACCTGACGACCAGTGGTGGTGCAGTGGATGGACCGTCGACCCAGAGTACCAACGTCACTGATTCAAAACCCAAGGTCACCAGCTCCATCCTGAACTTGATCCCGAACTTGAGCAATGAGTTGATGCTTCTCTCTCTCCTTTCCTCTCCCCTCTTCTCAAAAAAATTAAATTAAAAAAATATGCTCTGTATGGTCACCTTATACAAAAGTGTGATGATTCTAACATTGTGGAAACCTGGACTAAACTAAATATATAGGGTAGGCCCAGTAATATGTTTGTAACCAAATGAAGTCACATTTTTATCTGTTTGTTTGTTTTTTGTTTTTTCTGAGAGAGAAACAAGAACATTGAGCTGCTCCTGTATGTGCCCTGACCAGGGAATTGAACTGGCAACCTTCACGCTCCAGAACAACACTCCAACCGACTGAGCTATCCAGCCAGGGCTGAAGTCACATTTTTAAAGACAAAACATAAACTTAGAACATAAACATGCCCAACATAACCCAACCCCCATTCTAGACGGAGATGTAAAGGGGCAACGAGATCACTGCACAGTATTGCCAAGAATAAGCCAACGATAATAGCTGGAGAGTGGAAGTAGTCCATCTTTTACTTAATTTTTTTTTAAATTATTTTTATTTATTTATTTTATTTTATTTTTTTACAGAGACAGAGAGAGAGTCAGAGTGGGGGATAGACAGGGACAGACAGACAGGAACGGAGAGACGAGAAGCATCAATCATTAGTTTTTCGTTGCGCATTGTGACACCTTAGTTGTTCATTGATTGCTTTCTCATATGTGCCTTGACCGTGGGCCTTCAGCAGACCGAATAACCCCTTGCTGGAGCCAGCGACCTTGGGTCCAAGCTGGCGAGCTTTTTGCTCAAGCCAGATGAGCCCGCGCTCAAACTGGCAACCTCGGGGTCTCGAACCTGGGTCCTCCGCATCCCAGTCTGATGCTCTATCCACTGCGCCACCGCCTGGTCAGGCTTACTTAATTTTTATTGTATTAGATTTTCCTCCTCTATAACTGGTTTTTCTATGACTTTAAGAGAGTTGTTTTTAGTATAGTATTTGGAAGTCTGTTAGCTCATTCACAAAATAAAGATGCTCCTCTTTGATCCTACCAGCTTCTCTAAAGATAAGAGAAAACGGTGAGACCTCTGTGGGGATGAGGAGTGAGGAGGAGAGTCTTTAGTCAAATGAAAAGTATTTTCATAATTTCCCAATCATAAAGGGATAAGGAAATATGTTTAAGACTTCTAAATTCCTGACTGTAGATAAAAGGTTCTGCAGTAGGTGGTTAACAACAGCTAGGGTTTATCTGCATAGATAATCATATTCAGACGAAACCATTTCACCTGTTCAGAATTCACAGAGTGGGGAACAGGTGAGGAAGCATGGTAAACCACTAATGTAGAAGGCAGAGTTAGCAGCTTTCGTTTTAAATGAACTTTACAGAGGCATTATTTATATACAAAATGATAACAGTTTGTTGCTAACGGACAATATTAAGCTAAAATAAACTTTGCTTCCATAAATCGAATTTTATTATTTATTTTATTTTTCAAAAAAAGTGGCTAGAGGACCTGGCTGGGTGGATCAATGGATAAAACATCGACCCAGCCTGACCAGGCGGTGGCGCAGTGAATGAAGCGTCAGACTGGGATGCAGAGAATACAGGTTCGAGACCCCGAGGTCGCCAGCTTGAGCACAGGATCATCTGGTTTGAGCAAAGCTCACCAGCTTGGACCCAAGGTCGCTGGCTTGAGCAGGGGGTTACTCGGTCTGCTGAGGACCCACGGTCAAGGCACATGTGAGAGGGCAATCAATAAACAACTAAGGTGTCACAATGAAAAACTGATGATTGATGCTTCTCATCTCTCTCCATTCCTGTCTGTCTGTCCCTGTCTATCCCTCCCTCTGACTCTCTCTCTGTTTTTGTAAAAAAAAAAACAAAAAAAAAACAACAACAACAAAAAACAAAAACATCGACCCAGTGCACCAGAGGTCATGGCTTTGACCTCCGGTCAGTGCACATACAAGAAGTAATCAATGAGTGCACAACTAAATGGAACAACTAAGTGAAATAATGAGTTAATACTTATCTCTCTTTCTTCTCCTCTCCCTTTCTTTCTCTCTCTCTCTCAAATCAATGGGATTTTTTTAAGCAAGAAACAGAGGCAAAAAGGGAGAGAGATGAGAAGCATCAACCCATAGTTGCAGCACTTTAGTTGTTCGATGATTGCTTTCTCATACGTTCCTTGACCGGGGGCCTCTAGCCGAGACAGTGACCCTTTGCTCAAGCCATCCCAAAGGTCCATGAAGTCATGTCTACGATCCCACGCTCAAGCTGGCAACCTTGCACTTAAGCTGGTGAGCCCACACTCAAGCCTGCATCATTGGGGTGTTGAACCTGGGTCCTCAGTGACCTGAGTCAATGCTCTATCCACTGTGCCACTGCCTGGTCAGGCGAGAAAAAAAAAATTTTAATGGCTGGAGTGGAGTGGGGAGTGGTGGAGTGTTTGAGGGTGAGGGCAAGCAAACAGGTTGGAGCCTCCATGTTCCACCTGTAGGCCAAGAAAGCCCCAGAATCTTGTTCCCAGTGAGATGGTGAGTCACTGGAGGGTTTTGGCCAGGGTGTGATGTGTCAAAATGGTATTATGTTTTAAAAAGATGATGATCTGCAAACAGATAGTATGGGGACCTTCTTGGAGACTGCACAGTCCTCCATACGGGAGACGATGGGACAGACCCACATGGCTATGGCACAAGGGTGCAAGGTGGGATGCAGGGTGAGGGAGGGAGAGGAATCCAGATCTTTGGTTTGAGGATTTGGGGAAATAGTGGTATCATCTTCTTCTTTTTTATTTTTTCTTATAAGCACCATTTTTTTTTTTTTCATTTTAGAGAGGCAAGGAGAGAGAGAGAGAGAAGGGGGAGGTGCAAGAAGCATCAACTCCCATATATGCCTTGACCAGGCAAGCCCAGGGTTTCGAACCAGCGACCTCAGCATTCCAAGTTGATGCTTTATCCACTGCGCCACCACAGGTCAGGCCAGTGGTATCATCTGCTGAGTGGAGAAGACCAAAGTTGGAGCACACTTGGGAGCAATCAAGAATTCTGTTTGGGACATGTCAGGTCAACCTGTCTGATACCCAGATGGGACATTTAGGAGGTGGCTGGATTTACAAGTCTAGAGTTCAGTGGCAGAGTTGGGCCTAGATGAGATCACTTCTAGAGCAGGTGGAAAGAGAAGAGGCCCCAGGCCTGGGCTTGGGGACCAAGCAGTGACAGAGGTAGAGTGTCAGAGAGGCTGAGGGGTCATGTATGTTAGAGCTTATGTGGTGGCAGCAGACAACCAAGAGGAGGATTAGAGGGGGACCAGGAACTCTGGCACCATGAGGGAGGGAGTGGAGAGAGGGCATCTGAACAGCCTTCCTAGGAGTATCCTGCCCAGGCCCACAGGGCAGGAGCTGAGGGCTCATAAATAATATTTTAAAACTTAGGTTTAATATCCTGAGAAATTGCACACAATATGTGTGTCGCTATCCACAGAGAGAGGGGTCCACAGCTTTCATTGGACTTTTTTTTTTCAGGGGAAAGTGCGAACTCAGTCCCCCACTACCACAAATTATGCAATCGAGTTTCCCACATTTGGGAAAATCGCAGGGGTCAGCACATCCGGAGTGCAATGGATAAGCCTCGCCCTGGGAAAACCACCTTCGTGATCATGGTATCTCCCCTTCCAGGTAAGTATGGACGTTTTTATTTTTTATTTTAGGTGAGAGGAGGGGAAATAATGAGGCAGGCTCCTGAATGCACCCTGACCAGGATCCACCTGACAACACCCATCTGGGACCAATGCTCAAAGACTGAGCTATTTTTAGTGCCTGAGGCTAGTGCTCTCAGACTAACAGAGCTATCCTCAGCGCCAGGGGCAATGCTCAAATAAACTTAGCAACTGACTGGGGGAGGGGAAGAGAGAGAGGATGGGGAGAGGGAATGGGAGAGAAGCAGATGATTGATTCTCCTGTGTGTCCTGACTGGGAATCGAACCCAGGATGTCCATATGCCAGGCCAATGCTCTATCTACTAAGCCATTGGCCAGGGCCTTTTTTTTTTAATGTTCATTTTATTGATTTTAGAGAGTGAGAAAGGAAGAGAGAGAGATATAGAAACATCAATTTGTTCCTGTATGTGCCCTGAGTAGGGATCAAACTGGCAACCTCCACGCTTCGGGACATGCTCAAACCAACCGAGCTATCCAGCCAGGGCATGATCAGATTTTTCTTTCTTTTTCTTTTTATTTTTATTTATTTATTTATTTTTACAGAGACAGAGAGTGAGTCAGAGAGAGGGACAGACAGACAGGAACGGAGAGAGATGAGAAGCATTAATCATTAATTTTTCATTGTGCGTTGCAACACCTTAGTTGTTCATTGATTGCTCTCCCATATGTGCCTTGACCGTGGGCCTTCAGCAGACCGAGTAACCCCTTGCTGGAGCCAGTGACCTTGGGTTCAGGCTGGTGGGCTTTTCCTCAAACCAGATGAGCCTGCACTCAAGCTGGCGACCTCGGGGTCTCGAACCCGGGTCCTCTGCATCCCAGTCCGACGCTCTATCCACTGCACCACTGCCTGGTCAGGCCATGATCAGATTTTCAAAAGACCATCAAATTTAAAAAAAAACGGGCCCTGGCCGGTTGACTCAACGGTAGAGCGTCGGCCTGGCGTGCGGGGGGACCCGGATTCGATTTCCGGCTAGGGCACATAGGAGAGGCGCCCATTTGCTTCTCCACCCCCCCCCTCCTTCCTCTCTGTCTCTCTCTTCCCCTCCCACAGCCAAGGCTCCATTGGAGCAAAGATGGCCCGGGCGCTGGGGATGGCTCCTTGGCCTCTGCCCCAGGTGCTAGAGTGGCTCTGGTTGCAGCAGAGCGACGCCCCGGAGGGGCAGAGCATCGCCCCCTGGTGGGCAGAGCGTCGCCCCTGGTGGGCGTGCCGGGTGGATCCCGGTCGGGCGCATGCAGGAGTCTGTCTGACTGTCTCTCCCCATTTCCAGCTTCAGAAAAATACAAAACAAACAAACAAACAAAATACAAAAAAAAAACGCTAAGAACTACTATTTTAAATGCATTTGATATACATATTATATTGTGTAAGTTACACATTCTTATTTATCTAATTGGCTATGTCTTTATATCAATGTGTTGATACTACCATAAAGGCAGAAAATGTCTCTCTGTTTTATTCTCTTTGTAAAGAGCTTAGTATAGTGTTATGTGCAGAGGATTCATTGAGCTTTAGGGGAAGATAACTATAGCAGACTGAAAAGCAAGTTCAGCTCAGATGAAGTGGGAAGCAACATGTGTCCTAAAGCCAGGGAAGTCTGGGATGAGGTTGATGAGTCTGGGATGAGGTTGGAACTCACGTTGATAAAGCTGACATTGAGCTCCTTTGCCGTGTAGCCCCTCTGTAGGTTCCGTCTGGCATACACATCATAGTCCCGGACAATTCGGGTGATGATATCTGATGTGGAGATACCTTCTGTCCTTTGTGTTGGAGCAAACATGCCTAACCCCAAAACAGACAAACACTGTGACATTCTGGTTAGCTCAGGCAGTAGGACTAGATGGAAACTGGAAACAACATTCCTGTCCTCAAAAAGCAGAATCATTGGCCCTGGCCAGTTGGCTCAGTGGTAGAGCATCAGCCCGGCATGTGGAAGTCCCAGGTTTGATTCCCGGCCAGGGCACACAGGAGAGGCACGCATCTGCTTCTCCACCCTCCTCCTCTCATGTCTCTCTCTTTCTCTTTCACCCTCTCTCTCTTTTTCTCTTACTCTCCCTTCCTGAAGCCATAGCTCCATTAGAGCGAGTTCTCCCTGGGTGCTGAGGATGGCTGCATGGCCTCCACCTCAGGCACTAAAATATGGCTCTGGTTGCAATGGAGGAAGGGCCCCAGATGGGAAGAGCACTGCCCCTGGTGGCCTTGCTGGGTAGATCCTGGTCAGGGCGCATGCAGGAGTCTATCTCTCTGTCTCCCCTCCTCTTGCTAAGATTAAAAATTAAAATTAAAAAAAAAAGTAGAATCATTTATTACTAAGGAAGTCTGGAGATATTGACATACAGAATAAGAATGAATCAAAAGTTAGGGGTCAAGGAAAGGAGGAGCCATATGGCCTTAATACAAAGAAAAACACAGGGCTGGAAAAAGGTTTCCTGAAATTAAAACAGGTATCAATAGTAGATGTTTAGACTGAGAATTGATGGATCTCTGTTTTGTGCTCACCTTAATCTCTTATCTGAAGTGGAACCTAAAAATGGATGTGGAATTTCTCAGTGTATAAACTTTCCTCGGGCCCTGGAGGTTGGCTCAGTGGTAGAGTGTTGGCCTGGCATGTGGATGTCCCGAGTTTGATTCCCAGTCCGAGCACACAGGAGAAGCGCCCATCTGCTTCTCTACCCCTCCCCCCTCTTTCTTCTCTCTCCCTTCTCCTCCTGTAGCCGTGGCTCAATTGGAGCGAGCTGGCCCCAGGGGCTGAGGATGACTCCATGGCTTCTGCCTCAGGCACCAGGAAGAGCTTGGTTGCTGAGCAATGGAGCAGTGCCCCAGATGGGCAAAGCATAGCCCCCTAGTGGGCTTGCCAAGTGAATCCTGGTTGGGGCGCATGTGGGAGTCTGTCTCTGCCTCCACTCCTCTCACTGAATTAAAAAACAAACTAACAAAAACTTCCCTCTGTAAAGTAGAGATGTGGTTGGATCTTTGTCACTGCCCGAGACTATAAAGTGAGAATACATATCAACTTACTCACCTGCTTCCTTGATGTGCTTATAAACATCATCACTTCCAGCAGAAGAATAAGGGATATCATCATGGGCCACAAAATCAATCTTAAAATAAGAAAACATCACTTAAAACCCAGGATATCTGCCATTCATAAAGAACTAGTACACACTGTCATGCCCAGAAAAAGGACAAAAAGGATACGCCAAGCCTCAAGGCCTTTTCTCTTTATCTCTCTTTGCTTTGCTCATAAATTCCATGATTCATATCAAGCCACTCAACCTATTCATTTAAGGATGATAAATATAGTCAGCAAGTTTCCTTTACTGGCTATTTCTCCTGGTCTACTGGAGGTGCTACCCTCACACTGCACCTGTCACAATGAGTGGAAAATTGACCTGGGAGTGCTAGTTAGTGGGGGGGGGGGGGGGAGAGATCTCCTCATCCTCCCAGTTCTATAAGCATTCATCAAGTGTGAACCTTTGTCAACTGGTTTCTTTCTCAGACCAGGAAGTGAATGGGAATATAAAAATAGCAACCAAGAACGCTTTCATTAGAATAGATACATCTAGACTCCTGAGAAATACAAAATCCAAAGCCATAAAAGACCATCAGGTCTCAGGATCTACCATTTTACTAGTGTCAACACCTCTTGAAACAGGTAAGAGTCCACTAGCACTGCGATCAATAATCTATCTGAGAAATATGCTCAACCTCACTCACTTACTCCTTCCTGAATAGGCCATATACCCTTTGCTAATATAATTGCTAATACCACCATACCCAACTCCCAGAAGGCACTGAGGTGTGAAGCATGCTCATCAGGACTGTCAGGGACTCTCAGCTAACATCTCAGTTACCCATAAACTATTTATTAGGAATCCATAGGCAGAAAAGCAAAACTAAGGATGGTGGGCAAAACTTGTGGTTGAAGATATGCTGCTAACAAGAAGAAAAGCAAATTAGAAGTTCCTCTAACATTTTCTTCCTGGGCCAGTCTGGTTGTGTTACTGGGCATACACTTACTCATTACTGTTGGTACCACTGGCTACTAAGTATTGACATAGAAAAGCTAGAGAACTATAAAAAGTGTGTCCTAATCCTCAAGCGTTATAACTGGCATTATGTATAGTCTAAAGAGACTGGCATGCTATGAGGATGAACACATATAGTGTGTTGTGTGCATGTGTGTGTGCATGGGGGCGGGGGATCACCTAACTGAAGCATTCTATTTCTACTGTGTGACCTGCTACAGTATGATCTGGACCAAGTTATTTGGTCTCTCTGGCTTTGTTGTCATATAAAAATGGAAATAATATTTACCCAACAGGACTGTTATGGGGAGCAAATGAAATATAATGGATGTAAAAGCCATAAACCATCAAACCCCATATAAATGTCAGTCATGCCTTTTATTAGTAGTAATGTCACTGTTATATCCCCTCTGTGTGAAATTTACACAGGAGGCAGAAGTGAAATAAGGCTAGTAGAAAACTAGCCCAAGTATCAGAAGTCTTAAGAGATGAAGAAATTTTGTACAGATGATGTATTGTAGAATTGTGCACCTGAAACCTGTATAATAATTTTATTAACCAATGTCACTCCAATAAATTTAATTAAAACATTAAAAAATAAGAAATTCTGGAACAGGGATGGGGACATGTGTCCAGTCAGTTCCTACCCGGTGTTCGGCCAGGAACTCAGGTGTCAGGGTCCAGGGGGCGTTCCTCACCACCTCGTCCACATAGCGGCAGTGCTGCACAGCATCGTAGCGCTCATTTTCGTTCATCACTGTGAAGCCTTTGAAGTTGTGCGTTAGCTCATCACTGCAAACTGAGTTCACACCATCAAGATGGACGTCAAAACCGTCAAAGCCACCACTCCTCGGTCACCAACCTCTCCCATTCCCTAGGGCTGGAATCATTCTCCCCACCTGGAGAAATTTCTGCTGGAGGTAGCTCAGTCTGGGTAACAATGCTTTTTGTTTTTAAATTAATTAATTAATTAATTAATTTTTATTTAATTATTGTGTTTACATTCTAGTGTCATCCCAAATGCATCCCCCCTCCCCCATATTCCACTCAACATCTCCCTTGCCCCTTTAAATCCAAGATACACCTTCAGGAGCAATACTCACTAAATAGCATGTTCACACTTTGAACAGAGGCTCCAACAGGGCTAAGATCTTCGGCTTTGAAATAATCCTGCTGTGTGTTTCTGCATCAATTAAGTTTTTAAAAATGTTTTCCTATTATGTATATTTGTATAAGACTGAACTGGACCATATAACATTTGTTTAGCTGGATTTTCTAATTCAGTTGATTTAAAATGATAAACTGAAATCCAGAGTAAATGTCATTCTTAAACAGGCATGACTCCAGAAACTCAGCTAAAAACAGTGAGATAAACATTGGACACCTCAGGTTAATGAGTTTGGAACTTCTCATTCCCTCATTTAAAACTTCTCTATCCCTCATTTTAAAACCAAAACAAGAGCCACTATAACTCCAGTTATAAAGACAGAAAAAAGGGCTACTGTAATATTTTCGTGGGCAGCACCTAAAGTCATCAGATGTTCTCTTACCTCCCACAATGAGGTATGTATTAGGGAAAAGGTTCTTTTCTTACCTCCCACAATGAGGTATGTATTAGGGAAAAGGTTCTTTGCTTGCATCAGAGCCCGGGCATGACCAGAATGAAATAAGTCAAATATTCCATCTGCATAAACTCTCACAGGTCGCTCATCTAAATCCAAAAGAAAATTTATCACAAAAACACACTGATTCAGTATCTCATATTTGACAAATGAACATGGCACTGTGTGACTATGCACTCTGCATACCCCTCTCCTAAGGTGTTCTCTGGATACTCACTCCAATTTGGGAGGTGGGAGGAATAATACCACTAATGCTGTTGGCTTACAAAGACCCTCTTGACGTCGTATCGGTTAAGTCTTTTTGTTAGCATGGTTGCATTAAACTGCTCAGGTAATTGAATTTCATGATTGCTTTTTCTTAATGTTATTTTGGAATTGAAAAGGAACAGTTGTACAACACATAAGTCCAAAACTTCAAATTCCTCACCTTCAGTTTGTGTTTAAACTTCAGTTACATATAAATAGATTATAGTTATACTATAATCTGGCTGCTCGCTCTCTCATTTTCAAGCTGCCTTTAATACTAATGACTACCTTATTTTTCGCTCCATAAGATGCACTTTTTTCCCCCCAAAAGTGGAGGGGAAAATGCCTGTGCGTCTTATGGAGTGAAAAATACAGTATTTTATTAAATATTTTAACATACCATTTGGTTCAGAATTTTTTTTTTTCTTATTTTCCTCCTTAAAACCCTAGGTGTGTCTTATGGTCAGGTGCATCTTATAAAGCAAAAAATATGGTAATGGCCTGACCAGGCGGTGGCGCAGTGAATAGAGCGTCGGACTGGGATGCTGAGGACCCAGGTTCGAGACCCCGAGGTCACCAGCTTGAACATGAGCTCATCTGGTTTGAGCAAAAGCTCACCAACTTGGACTCAAGGTCACTGGCTCGAACAAAGGGTTACTTGGTCTGCTGAAGGCCCGCGGTCAAGGCACATATGAGAAAGCAATCAATGAACAACTAAGGTGTCGCAATGTGCAACGAAAAACTAATGATTGATGCTTCTCATCTCTCCGTTCCTGTCTGTCTGTCCCTGTCTATCCCTCTCTCTGACTCTCTCTGTCTCTTAAAAAAAAAAATATGGTAATGCTTTGCTTTGAAAATAAAGCTCCCTACTATTGCCCAAAAAGTAAGGAGTGATTCAGAAAGGTGAATTAAAAAAGAAGGAAGGTAAGTACCAGTCATCAATTTATTGTTTCTCAGTCCCAGATTCACCCTCAATACCTGCTCTGGAATAACAGCGGAATTCCTTCAAGAATTTCTCCTTGACAGTGATTATGATCTTACCATTTCTCAACAGAAGGTGATATACTAAGTATTAGAAAATCAAATATAATTATTTTAGGACTTTATATTAGAGGTTTTCCTCTTCTCTCAATTAGTGAGAATAATAAAGAACGGACTGTCATTTTTGTGTGTGTGTGGTAGTAGACTATGAAAAAAAAAAGCCAGAAAATGATCTCTCAGGACACAATATTAATTCTAAATTCAAATAAACACATTAAGAATGAAATTGATTAATGGTTCATTATGCTTCAAATGATAAATCTAACAGTCCTAGTAACATACTCCCACTATGTGACTAAAGGAAAAAGCTATTTCACTGTAGCAGCAGAAAGTAACAGTAGGAGTGTCTACATTACTCTGGGAAAGAAGGGCCAGAATCTCATCAGATATATGATACTATACTGAAGACAGGGATAAGATACCTCTCTCTCCTGTCTTGTTTATCAAGATGGTAAATCAAGTGAGAGGAAACTGGTTCTCAGGAAGCTTATGGGCTTTTATTCTTTCTAGCTAGCTTTATCCATTACTGCTGACAGAAATATAAACTGAGACTTACAATGGGCAATTAGGCAATATCTATCAAAACAAATGACAGCCTGACCAGGCGGTGGCACAGTGGATAGAGCGTCGGACTGTGATGCTGAGGACCCAGGCTCGAGACTCCGAGGTTGCCAGCTTGAACGCGGGCTCATCTGGTTTGAGCAAAGCTCACCAGCTTGGACCCAAGGTCGCTGGCTCGAGCAAGAGGTTACTCGGTCTGCTGAGGGCCCCTGGTCAAGGCACATATGAGAAAGCAATCAATGAACAACTAAAGTGTCGCAATGCGCAATGAAAAACTAATGATTGATGCTTTTCATCTCTTCGTTCCTGTCTGTCTGTCCCTGTCTATTTATCTCTCTGTCTCTGTAAAAAAAAAAAAAAAAAAAAAAACCAAACAAATGACAACTGCTTATACTGTTTGGCCCAGTTATTCCAATTCTAGGACTTTATCTCACAGATATAGTTATAAAAAATATATGTTATTCATTGAAGCATTGTTTGTAATTCCAAAATTTTAGAAACAACCTCATTTTCAATGGAAGACTGAGTATGCTATGATACACCCATTAAAAGGATAGGAAGATACATACGTTATTTACTTAGATATCCATAAGAAACTGTAAAACTGGAGATTTCAAGATGGCTGCAGAGTAAGGTGGAAGCTACACTCACCTCCTCCTGGCACCAAACCAGATTTACAGCTAAATTATAGAGCAGTCAGCCTAAAAGACCAATTGAAGGACAGCTGAACAGGAGTTCAGGACTTATAGAAGAAGTTACACAGAGACTGGTAAGAAGGCGGAGACACAGAGAGAGCTGGTAGCTGAGAAACCAGAGGGATAATCTTGGCTGCAAAGGAACCCCCTTAGGAGTGTGGGGTCTCGACCACAGGCTGGGACCCCCTACCCAGAGCACCAGGGCCAGGAAGAGGAATGTGTATAGCATCTGACAGTGAAAATCAGCTGGGACTCTGACTTCCGGAAAGAAGGAAACTGCTAGAATCCCAAGTGCTCTCCTACAGGGTCAATGCATAGGAGCTTGCTCTTGGGCACTCGCCTGGAACTGCTGTAGACGGAAGGTGACTTAGGGTATACAGAAGTCGTAAAAAAGAAGATCTGGGTGGCATGGCGCTGACGAGAGATCTGGAAGGTCAGCTACTGAGGTCCTGGGTCCTGAGTCAATATCCCATACCACGCTCAAGTGCCATCTTCCCAGGGTTGGGCACTCCTATTCTTACAGCACCAGCCTGAGGAGTGCACTAACCTGGTCCTAGAAATATTGGCAACACCACCCTGCCAAGCTTGAATCTGGCAGAAAGGACTGTCAGCTGCACCCAACAGGAACCTTTGCTGTGCTCTTTCTTTGGAGAAACTATAGGCAGACACTCAGACAGACACTGAACTGTGAGGTTTTGGAATAGGGGCCAGTCTTCCCCACCACTGGCAGGCTTAGCCAGCACCCCCACCCCCAAGTCCTTGTGGCCCTGCCCTGCTGAGCTCAGTTTCTGCAGGGTAAGGAAGGGCTGCTAAGAGTTGGGGCTGTCGGAGTGTGTCTCCCTTACAGGCTCCGGACCTGGGCTCTAGCTGTGCCTATGGAACTGGGGGGAGGTGTGGAGCTTGCTCCCCTCCTGTGGGCTTGGCCAATGCCATCCCCAGCAGAGACTGTCTGATCTGTTTTACTAAGTCCCAGTGGCCCCATCCTGAGGAAAGGGAACAGCAGTCAGAGCTAGGAACTTTGGAGCACATCGCCCTAGAATCTCCTGTCTGAGTCTCTGACAGTGCAGTTGTAGAGCAAAGGGGCGATGAGCAGCTTGCCCCCTCCTGAGGGCTCAGCTGGCACCACCCCCAATGGAAGACTATCTGGATCTGTTTTTCCAAGTCCCGGTGGCCCAGCCCTGCTGAGCTTATTCCTGCAGGGGGACAGCTGGCTGCACCCAACCTGAACCCGTGGTGTGCTCCTCCTGGGGAAGCTAGAGTTGGAGACTCTAGCAGAGACTGAGTGTATGGCTCTGGAGTAGTGGCCACATTCTCCCCACCGAGTGCCTGACTCAGTGTGCTGCCCCCAAGGAGGGGACCCATCCTCATCCTCCCAAACTGGTCAACATGCCCTAGCTTGCACCGTGTGGAAGAAGCAGTGGGGCATAGACAGTCTTTTTTCAAAAGGCTCTGGAATAAGTCCAGGCAACCTCAGAGGGTGGTAGAGTAGCCAACAGGTGGACGCCAATCTCAGTGAGCCTTGGAACTTTTGTTGCTGCTCAGAGCTTCAGGAAGCTGACCCGTGTATACAGCTTGGCCACTTGCAGGCATACCCAAGCCCAACAGACACAGCCACAGTCAGTGAAGAGTGTGGGAGTTCCACACAGGTAGTCCAAGGCTGGTTACACATGACATCGACATCGACCTGCACCGGAACCCTGTCTAAGTGGACCTAGGACCAACACAACCAGTGATGGGTTTCAAACCTTACCAGAGTTCAACCCAACTAGTCAGACAGATAACACAGCCAAAGGGTAACTCCAACAGGCACCAGACCCTGCTGGGAACAACTGCCTTGGGGGACAGCCCCTGAATAGCAACTCATACATGCTGAACAAGGTCTGTTCTTCTAGTCAGCCAGCCTGAGAGTTAACTCCACCCATAAACGGGCCAACAGCATTCAAGACTCAACTATGGCAGGAGGGAGCACATAACACACACAAGAACACTTCTGGAGGACGTAGCTCAGGCGATCTAGAATATTACACCACTGAAACCCACGAGGCACCCACATCAGAAAGTCCTCATAACAATTTTGGGAGTCATAGCAGACCCACTTAATACACAGAGTCAAACACAAAAAGGCAAACAAAATGGGTAGACAAAGAAATATGCTCCAAATAAAAGAATAAGGGAAATCCCCAGAAAAATAATTAAATGAAATGGAAGCAACCAAAATACAGTGGCCCCTTGACTATCGTGGGGGTGAGGTTCCAGAACCCGCCGCGAAAGGCAAAAATCCGTGAAGTAGCGACCTTCTATTTATTTTATTATATATATAATATATATATATTATATATATATGGCTTTATAACCCCTCTCCACACTCTTATAAACCTTTCCCACACTGTTATTAACCTTTCCCACACACTTATAAACACTTCCTATGCTATTAAACACTTTCTACACTCTTAAACCTACGTAATTTTAATGACATATAAAAATATCTAGCCTGACCTGTGGTGGCATAGTGGATAAAGCATCGACCTGGAATTCTGAGGTCGCCGGTTCAAAACCCTGGTTTCCTGGTCAAGGCACATATGGGAGTTGATGCTTCCTGCTCCTCCCCCCTTCCCCTCTCCTCTCTAAAATGAATAAATAAAATCTAAAAAAAAAAAGAAAAGAAAAAATATCTATATACCACAAAATCCCACAATATAGTGAAAAATCCATGATACAAAATTAGATATATACAATTTAAAAATTCATGATACACTAAGACCGTGAAAAGTGAACAGCGATATGGCAAGGGATGACTGTATATAGAAAATACTGCCTGACCAGTGGTGGTGCAGTGGATAGAGCATCAACCTGGAATGCTGGGGTCCCAGGTTTGAAACCTCAAGGTCAACAGCTTGGGCCCACGCTCACCAGCTTGAGCGCAAGATCATCAACATGATCCCAAGATTCCTGGCTTGAGCCCATAGGTCACTGGCTAGAAACCCAAGGTTGCTGGCTGGAGCAAGGTGTCACTGGCTGGGCTTAAGCCCAACATACAAGAAGCACTGAATGAACAACTAAAGTGAAGCCAACTACAAGTTGATGCTTCTCATTCTCTCCTCTCTTTTTTCTCCCTTCCTTCTCTCTCAAAATCAATTTTAAAAAAGAAAATCCTAAAAGACTCCACCAAAAAAACTACTAGAATTTATAAATGAATTTGGTAAAGTAGCAGGATAAAATTTTTTTTATTATTATTAAGTGAGAGGCAGGAAGGCAGGGAGGCAGAGAGACAGAATCCTGCATGCACCCTGACCAGGATCCACCCAGTAAGCCTCCTACAGGGCAATGCTCTGCCCATCTGGGGCCACTGCTCCACTGCTTGGCAACCAAGCTATGTCAACCTGAGGCAAGGCCATGGAGCCATTCTCAGCGTCTGGTGCCAACTTGCTCGAACAAATCAAGCCATGACTGTGTGAGAAGAGAGAGACAGAAGCCCTGGCCAGTTGGCTTAGTGGTAGAGCGTCGGCCTGGCGTGCAGGAGTCCTGGGGGTTCTATTCCCAGCCAGGGCACACAGGAGAAGCGCCCATCTGCTTCTCCACCACTCCCCCTCTCCTTCCTCTCTGTCTCTCTCTTCTCCACCCGCAGCCAAGGCTCCATTGGAGCAAAGTTGGCCCAGGCGCTAGAATAGCTCTGGTTGCAACAGAGCAAGGCCCCCGATGGGCAGAGCATCGCTCCCTGGTGGGCATGCCGGGTGGATCCCGGTTGGGTGCACGCGGGAGTCTGTCTGACTGGCTCCTGGTTTCCAGCTTCAGAAAAATACAAAAAAAAAAAAAAAAGAGAGAGAGAGACAGAGAAGGGGGGGAGAGGCGGAGAGAAGCAGATGGTCGCTTCTCCTGTATGCCTTGACTGGGAATCGAACCTGGGACTTCTACACGCTGGGCCAATGCTCTACTGCTGAGTCAATTGTCCAGAGCCAGGATAAAACATTAAAATTCAGAAATCAGTGGCATTTTTATACACTAATAATGAACCATAAGAAAGAGTAATTAAGAAAATTCCAGGCCCTGGCCAGTTGGTTCAGTGAGTTGATACTTCTTGCTCCACCCCCACCCACCCTGTAAAAAAATAAATAAATATCCTTTAAAGAAAAAAATAATAAAACTGCCCTTTGACCCATCAATTCTACTTCTGGGAATGTATCTAAAGAAACACAAAACACTAATTTGAAAGAATATTTGCACCCCTATGTTCACTGCAGTGTTATTTACAATAGTCAAGATTTGGAAGCAGCCCAAGTGCCCATCAGTAGATGAGTGGATAAAGAAGCTGTGGTGCATTTAACCATCGAAATACTACTCAATGATAAAAAACACAAGGAAATCTTATGTTTTACGACAGCATGAATGGACCTGAAGAGTGTTATGCTAAGGGAAATAAGCCAGTCAGAGAAAGACAAATACCACATGATCTCACTTATATGTGGAATCTAATGAACTAAATAAACTAATAAATAAAATAGAAACAGAAGCATAGATACAAAGAATAGACTGACAGCTGTCAGAGGGGAGGGTGGTTGGGAGGTTGGGTGAAAAAAAGGGGAAGGGATTAAACAAGAAATATAAAATATATATTTTATTATGGTTGCCCATAAAAAGGATACTGAGTGACTGTGAGACAGTGGTGAAAAGAAATTTCACTCATACCTTTTTTTTTTTTTTTAGGGTTTTTTTTTTATTTTTAATTTTTAATTTTTAATTTTTTTTACAGGGACAGAGAGTCAGATAGAGGGATAGATAGGGACAGACAGACAGGAACGAAGAGAGATGAGAAGTATCAATCATCAGTCCCTCGTTGCGACACCATAGTTGTTCACCGATTGCCCTCTCATATGTGCCATGACCGCGGGCCTTCAGCAGACTGAGTAACCCCCTGCTCGAGCCAGTGACCTTGGGTCCATGCTAGTGAGCTTTTTTTTTTTTTGCTCAAGCCAGATGAGCTCACGCTCAAGCTGGCTATCCTGGGGTCTCGAACCTGGGTCGTTCCGCATCCCAGTCTGACACTCTATCCACTGCGCCACTGCCTGGTCAGGCCATACCTTTTTTTTTAATGCTTATTTTATTGATTTCAGAGAGAAAGAAAGGGAGGGAGGGAGGGAGAGAGACAGGAACACTGATCTGTTCCTGTATGTGTCCTGACCAGAGATTGAACTAACCTTTGCACTTTGGGACAACGCTCTAACCTACCAAGCTATCCAGGCAGGGCTCACTCATACTTTTTTGTTCTTTATGAATTTTAGTAATGAAAATGTACTAATTTTATAATACATAAAATAAAATGTTTTAAAAAATAAATAAATAGTCCTGGCCAGTTGGCTCAGTGGTAGAGTATCAGCCTGGCATGCAGGAGTCCCGGGTTCGATTCCCGGTCAGGGCACACAGGACAAGTGCCCATCTGCTTCTCCACCTCTCCCCCTCTCCTTCCTCTCTGTCTCTCTCTTCCCCTCCCGCAGCCGAGGCTCCATTGGAGCAAAGATGGCCCGGGCGCTGAGGATGGCTCTGTGGCCTCTGCCTCAGGTGCTGGAATGGCTCTGGTTGCAACAGAGCGACGCCCCAGAGGGGCAGAGCATCGCCCCCTGGTGGGCATGCCGGGTGGATCCCGGTCGGGCGCATGCGGGAGTCTGTCTGACTGCCTCCCCGTTTCCAGCTTCGGAAAAATGAAAATAAATAAATAAATAAATAAACAAATAAATTAAAAAAATAAAATGTTTTAATAAAATAAACACATCAGGACAATGAAAAAACTCAGAAATAATATGATGAATTAAGAGTTGGAAAGGTTATGGCTCAAGCTTAACCTGCCTCTTTCCTCTGTATCATTAACATTTTTAAACCTGTTTCCTCATCTATAAAATAAAGCAAAACCAAACCAAACCTGAGTAGTATATCTCATCTATATCCTAGAAACCATGATCAAGAATTAACTAACATACTTCCATCTTTTCTAAAAAAGTCCAGAGTAGCTATAAACCTCACTTTACTTGATTCTATAAAACAAAGGATAGAATACAAAAATTACAAATATTTTGTTGGGCCCTGGCCAGGTGGCGCAGTGGACAGAGCGTCAACCTGGCACATGAAGGTCATGGGTTCCATCCCAGGTCAAGGCACATATGAGAATCAACCAATGAGTGAACAACTAAATAGAACTAAGGTAGAATAATGAGTTGATGCCTCTCTCTCTTTCACTTTCCCCCTTCCCTTCTCTCTCTCTCTCTCTTCCTTTCCCTCTCTCCCTCAAATCAATGAGAAAAAAAAAAAGAATGTTTTGTTATTTTTTGCCATTAGCATCCATCAAGAGCAAAATGAGATTTCCTGATAGTGAAAATAGCATAGAATGTTGTTGAACTAGTGGCTGTTTGCCAGTAGCTAATCATCCTTTTTTTTTTTTTTTTTTTTTTACAGGGACAGAGAGAGTCAGAGAGAGGGATAGACAGGAACGAAGAGAGATGAGAACCATCAATCATCAGTTTTTTGTTGCGAAACCTTAGTTGTTCATTGATTGCTTTCTCATATGTGCCTTGACCACGGGCCTTCAGCAGACCGAGTAACCCCTTGCTTGAGCCAGCGACCTTGGGTCCAAGCTGGTGAGCTTTTTGCTCAAGGCAGATGAGCCCGCGCTCAAGCTGATGACCTCGGGGTCTCGAACCTGGATCCTCCACATCCCAGTCCAATGTTCTATCCACTGCACCACAACCTGGTCAGGAGCTAATCATCCTTTATTAGGCCATTATGTCACTACTGAATCCTTTCTCTCAGACCATCCCCAGATGTGCTTCTTGCCATCTTCAGTGTTTCCCCCAGCCTCCCAACTTCTCAATTCCCTATGACTTAATCTCGTCTTTGGTGAGCCTAGGCTAGTATATTAACCAAATGACCAGAAGGGGCCACTGTTGAACTAGAAAATCCGAGGAGGAAGCATAAGTTATTCATTCTTACACCAAATGGCTATTGGCCAGAATAACCATAACCTCTGATTTACATCTGTTGTCTCAGCATATTAATAAAAGTAAACCCTTTCGCCTGACCAGGCGGTGGTGCAGTGGACAGAGCGTAGGACTGGGACATAGAGAACCCGGGTTCGAAACCCTGAGGTCACCAGCTTGAACGCTGGCTCACCAGTTTGAGTGTGGGGTTGCTGGCTTGAGCCCAAGGTCACTGGCTTGAGCAAAGAGTCACCCTGTTCTGCTGTAGCCCCCCAGTCAAGGCACATATGAGAAAGCAATCAATGAACAATGAAGGAGCTGCGGAGAATTGATGCTTCTCATTTCTCTCCCTTCTGCCTGTCTGTCCCTCTCTCTGCCTGTCACAAAAAAAAAAAAAAAAAAAAGAGTAAACCCTTTCACTCTCAAAATGGTCCTGAATTAGATTACAAATTACAGTCCTTGTACTACTGCTGGCTAAGTAACTAGATGTTCTCCTTCAGGCCAAACAGACCTGAGTTTCAATGTATTATCTCTTTCGATACTTATCACCAAAATATTTTGTCCCTAAAAGATTTCTAATGCCCTTCACTCTGCTTTTTCTTCCTTTCTCCAAGAAAACATATCACTGTTTTGTTTTGTTTTCTAATCTTTCAAAAGAGATGATCTTCTCATCTCTCGCAAGCCACATTTCTTTTTTCTCTGGGTGGTGAGATTTCTCCTAGATTATACAAACTTCTCTCTCTTATACTACCTTAACCTCCCAAGTGGAAAATTATGGGCAAAGGGAGGAATGCTCCCTTATACCAATTATTTGTTTAAAATTCACTAACTATAGCATGTATGTGTAAATTCATTACTGGTTTATCCCTTGTCCAGCGCTAGCATGAATTCAGTCAGTTACTTGGCTATTTAACATAAAACTGGACAGAATGAGATAGAGGAGAAACACTGGAGATGGAATTAGACTGGCAAACGTTAAAGAATAATCCATGACTATCCATACCACATAAAATACAATCAGTTGGCTGATGGTCTTCTATTGTTCATAACTAACGTCTATGAAGAGTTGCACCACTCCAGGGTGAAAAGAGCACAAAGATGAAAAAACTGCCCTGGCCAGTTGGCTCAGTGGTAGAGCGTCGGCCTGGCGTGCAGGAGTCCCAGGTTCGATTCCCGGCCAGGGCACACAGGAGAAGCACCCATCTGCTTCTCCACCCCTCCCCCTCTCCTTCCTCTCTGTCTCTCTCTTCCCCTCCCGCAGCCAGGGCTCTATTGAAGCAAAGTTGGCCTGGGCGCTGAGGATGGCTCTGTGGCCTCTGCCTCAGGCCCTAGAATGGCTCTGGATGCAACGGAGCAATGCACCAGATGGGCAGAGCATCGCCCCCTGGTGGGCATGCCAGGTGGATCCCAGTCAGGCACATGCAGGAGTCTGTCTGACTGCCTCCCCGTTTCCAACTTCAGAAGAATACAAAAAAAAAAAAAAAAAAAAAAAAAAGATGGAAAAACCTAGGTTTTAGCTTCAATTCTATTACTAATTATTTGTTTTACTGTAGAGGAGTAGTTTCTATGGACCTTAATTCCTTCATGTATATAATAAAGACACTATAAAGTATATTATCTCAAAAATGAATTACTTATAAAATTCTATTATTTCTAAAAAAATTTTGAGAGAGGCAGGGAGAGAGAGAGTGAGAGAGAGAGAGAGAGAGAGAGAGAGACAGGAACATCGAGGTGCTCCTGTATGTGCCCTGACTGGGGAACTGAGCCGGCAATCTCCGTGCTCTAGGATGATGTTCCAACCAACTGAGCTATCTGGCCAGGGCTTAAAATTTTTTAAATTAGATTTATTAGTTAGTGCTGGTTAATTATAAGCTTCCAAACTTGTGAAAAGTACATCTACACACACCTACATTTTATAGTGTAGGTGATATAGACAGATTAGCAGCAATTGCCCCTAGCCAGGTGGCTCAGTTAGCATCAACCTGATGTGCCACGGTTGTGGGTCCGATTGCCAGTCATGGTCAGGGCACATACAAGAATGAACCAGTGGCCCTGGCCGGTTGGCTCAGTGGTAGAGCGTCGGCCTAGCGTGCGGAAGTCCCGGGTTCAATTCCCGGCCAGGGCACATAGGAGAAGTGCCCATCTGCTTCTCCACCCCTCCCCCTCTCCTTCCTCTCTGTCTCTCTCTTCCCCTCCCGCAGCGAGGCTCCATTGGAGCAAAAATGGCCTGGGCGCTGGGGATGGCTCCTTGGCCTCTGCCCCAGGCACTAGAGTGGCTCTGGTCGCGACAGAGCGACGCCCCGGAGGGGCAGAGCGTCGCCCCCTGGTGGGCGTGCCGGGTGGATCCCGGTCGGGTGCATGCGGGAGTCTGTCTGACTGTCTCTCCCCATTTCCAGCTTCAGAAAAATACAAAAAAAAAAAAAAAAAAAAGAACCAGTGAATGCATAAATAAGTGGAACAACAAATCAATGTTTCTCTCTCCACAAACTGTTTCTCTCTCTCTCTCCCCCTTCCTCTCTCTCTCCTCCTTCCTCTCTCTTAAATCAATAAATAAAAATTTAATAAACATAAATAGATTGGCAACAAGCTGAGCAATAAAACTAACATGGTCACATCTGAGAGGTACTGCATTCTAAATGTGTGTTATTACAGAGTACATGAAAAGTTCTTGCCCTCAACTGACTCTACTACCACATCTGAATGTGACCCTTGAACTGTTTGGTGGCATTTTGAAATTTGACCTGCCACCATTACACCCTGTTATATATAGCATATTTTTCCATGTTGTCATTTTACCTGCCCCATTAGCCTTGTCTGTTATTCAAGTAAGGGGAGCCAAACCCAAAACATCACATCATGAATCAGAAAGGTTATGATCAACACGTACGAACATTTTTGCAAAAGGAAAGCATTCTCTGGAATTTTGAGTGCCTAAAAACTATACTCCATATACCCAAGATATAGCCAAGGGGTATTGGGATCACTTGCCTGACACTGCCCAGCATTCATTTCTATTTGTATTAGCTACTCCCCAGCTACAACAGGGAGCAAATATACTAACACTATTAAGAAGTAACCACAAATATCTTCTACATAGATTTGTAGCTATAAATGCTTTTTATTCCTTAGTTCTTGCCTGAGTTTGAGTCCAAACCTATGTTTACAGAATAGACAGAATACTTAAAATAGTAATCAGAAAAAATAAAAAAGGACTGAAGAAAAGGAGAATTAAAGAACTTACAGAGAAGTAAGAACAGCTGCCTACAGGACTCTGTATGTACAACAAATGCTCATGGAAATTTCTATGTATGATGATCCCTAAAACCAATGGCCCAAAACAAGAAGAGCATCTAGATTACATACATTATGTAAACTAAGCATACAAATAAAGAGTATGGGCTTTGAAAATGATAAATTGAGACTTTAAAAAAACTGAAAAATTATAATATCAATAAAGATAAAAGTGATGAGCATCTCTGAACCTGGAATGTTCTTATCCTCTATCATCAACAGCATCATAGCTAGGGTACTCACTGATAGAAAGATTTGGGGAACAATTCTGAAGGTTATTAAAAATGTGACTGCTTGCCCTGGCTGGTTGGCTCAGTGGTAGAGTGTCAGCCTGGTGTGTGGAAGTCCCGGGTTCGATTCCCGGCCAGGGCACACAGGAGAAGCGCCCATTTGCTTTTCCACCCCTCCCCTTCTCCTTCCTCTCTATCTCTCTCTTCCCCTCCCGCAGCCAAGGCTCCATTGGAGCAAAGTTGGTTGGGCGCTGAGGATGGCTCCATGGCCTCTGCCTCAGGCACTAGAATGGCTCCGACTGCAAGGGAGCATCACCCCCCCCCCCCCTGGGTGGGCATGCCGAGTGGATCCTGGTCAGGCTCATGTGGGAGTCTGACTGCCTCTCTGCTTCTAACTTTGAAAAAAAAAATGTGACAGCCTGCTGGACCTGTTGTGGTGCAGTGGGTAAAGCATCAACCTAGAATGCTGAGGTTGCTGGTTTGAAACCCTGGGCTTGCCTGGTCAAGGTACATATGGGAGTTGATGCTTCCTGCTCCTTCCCCCCTTCTCTCTCTCTCTCTCTTTATTTTTACCCTTTAAAATGAATAAAGTCTTTAAAAAAATTTTTTTTTAAATGTGACAGCCTGACATATTATTTGACATATAACAGACGAGATTAAAATCCAGCTCAGGCTAATATCTTATTGTCTCTGTTCCACTCTATCTCATAACTATGACAACAGCCCAGGTTGCAAGTGTGTACTACTAAATCTCAAAGCTGTGACAACATACTGGAAAACAAGTTTATAATAATAAGAAAAAATGAAATTTTTTGGAGTACAAGTAAGGGAGATAAGAGGGACTCCTCCCCCTTGTCCCAACTGGCCTTTATAGGTAAACTGAGGGAAGAATATAAAAGTAGGTGTATATTTAATAAATGCATTGAATGCTAAAAACAAGAGCAAAACACCTGACCTTTGGTGGTACAGTGGATAAAGCATCGACCAGGAATGCTGAGGCCACTGGTTCAAAACCCTGGGCTTGCCTCTTCAAGGCACATATGAGAAGCAACTGCTAGGAGTTGCCCAATACCCCTTGGCCTCAACCCCCTTCTTTCTCTCTATCTCTCTAAAATCCATAAATAAAATCTTTTTTTTAAAGTCTAAAAACAATAGCAAAACAACAAAAAAAATGGGCATTTACTTACAAGGAGTTCCTCTGGTGGCTTCTTCCATAGTTACCCTGACATAGGGCCGACTAAAGTCTACTTCAATTTCATCAGAAAAAGGAGCTGGCTGCCGTAACCCCTTAAGAAAAGGAAAGTGAAGGGACAAAAAAACAGTTAAATTCAATGGTACAAACTGAAATACTCAAAAAATGGCAGTATTAAAGAACAATCAATTATTCAATACACTGTGACTACAATTCCTCCTAAAACTTCATAACAAAAAAAGAAAAAAAAGCATTCCTAAATGACAAGTGAATGTTGCTACATTTTACCGAATGGGTAAATCATGGGCTGAAAGACAAATGTCTGGCTGGTGATTGCAGGGTAAAGACTGAGCAAGGTGGCTGGCAAGTCACAATTAACTGGGTCCAGAATGACGGCTCCTCTGCTGCACGGTGAACAGCCAACCCTGTTCTATGTGACTAAATTGCCAAGGTTCGTAAGTGCATTTTCAAATCACCTCAACTAGGGAACTGGGAAGGCAAATAGCCCCCTTGTACTTTATTAAGTACAACTATCACTGTGTAATTCTTTGCAATGTAAGTATGTTCTAATGCTCATAATAGCCCTGTGAAGCAAGTAGTACAATAGTCGGTGTCCTCAATATTATTAAGATGAGGAAAACAAGGATCAACAAAGTTATATGAATTGTAAGCAACTGCTCAGAGGCAAAGCTGAAATAAGGAGTCAGGTATACTTTTTTCCTCTATAAAGGAAAGCCTTGATCAAGAGTTTTAACTTTTTTCCTATTTTATTCTATTTGATGATTTTGTGAATGCAACAGTTTTCTTAAAATTATTTTTGGATTGCTTCTTGCTAGTATATAGAAATGCAATTAATTTGTGAGTGAGTGTGTGTACGTGTATGATTTCAGTTGCTTCTTGCATATTGACCTTATGTCCTTTGACTTTGCTAAACTTAATGATTAATCCCAGCAGTTTGTTTATTTGGCAGATTCTAAAGATTTTCTACATATAAGATAATGTCATCTTGAATAAAGACTGCTTTACTTATTCCTTTCCAATCTGGATGCCTTTATTTTCCTTTTACTATCCCTTCTTGCACTAGTTGGAACCTCTAGTACAGTGCTGAATAGACGTGGGAAGGACAAACATCCTGTCTACTTCCCAGTTTTAGGCAATCTTTAACCATTAAGTACTGTATTATGTTACCTGTAAGCTTTTTATAGATGCCCTTTATTAGGCTGAGAAATCTCTTCTTTTTGTAGTTTGTTGAGTTTTTATAATGAATAAGTGTTGGATTTTGTCAAATGCTTTGTCTGTATTATTGAAACCATCATATTTTGGTTTTGTCTTTTATTTTATTATCATATATTAAATAAATTGATTTTAATATGTTAAACCAACCTTGCATACCTGAGTGAAATCCTTCTTGGTCATGTTATGTAAATAATTTTATATGTTTCTAAATATATTGTTAAGGACTTAAATTTTTTTTTAATTTATTCATTTTACAGTGGAGAGAGAGAGAGAGAGAGAGAGAGAGAGAGAGAGAGAAGGGGAGTAGGAGCAAGAACCATCAACTCCCATATGTGCCTTGACCGGGTAAGCCCAGAGTTTCAAACTGGTAATCTCAGCATTCCAGGTCGACATTTTATTCACTGTGCCACTGCAGGTCAGGCCTATTGTTAAGGACTTTTGCACCTAAATTTGTGAGGGATTTTGAACAATGATTGTCCTTTCTTGTGCTGTTTTTGTCTGGCTTTGATATCTGGCCTCATAAAATAGGTAAGTGTTCTCTATTTCCTGGAAGTATTTGGGATTGGTACTTTTTCTTCCTTAAATGTTTTACGGCACTTACCAATGAAGCCATCTGGGCCCAGACTTGTCTTGCAGAAAGACTTTTAAAGACTAATTCAAGGCTCTGGCCAGATAGCTCAGGGATAAAACCCTGACCTGACATACCAGAGGTCATGGGTTCAACCTGGTCAAGGCACATATGAGAAACAATCAATGAGTACATACTTAATGGAACAGGTAAGTGAAACAAGTTCTCTCTCTGTCTCTCCTTCCTTCTTCCTTCCTTCATTAATGGAAAAATTAAAGACTAATTCAATTTTTTAAAAATTTGGGATAGGTCTATTCACAATTTATATTTCATTCTGGCTCAGTTCTGATCATTTGTCTCTTTCTAGGAATTTGTTTATTAAATCTCAATTGTCAACATTTTTGGCATGAAGTTGTTCATAATATTCTTTTATAATTCCTTTAATTTCTGTTGGGATGTAGTAATGTTCCCTAAGAATTTTAAATTCTAAACAGACTACATCCTGATTGGGCTAATCCAGAGACTGGGAAAACACAGTTTTGTTCTGTTTTCAAATAAGGATTTTTTTTTTTTTTTGGACAAAGACATAGAGTCAGAGAGAGGAACAGATGAGGACAGA
Organism: Saccopteryx leptura; assembly: GCF_036850995.1. Taxonomy (NCBI): domain Eukaryota; kingdom Metazoa; phylum Chordata; class Mammalia; order Chiroptera; family Emballonuridae; genus Saccopteryx; species Saccopteryx leptura. The sequence goes on from NC_089510.1 coordinate 56,182,630, forward strand.
CAGGAAGGGAGACAGATGAGAAGCATCAATTCTTCATTGCAGCACCTTAGTTGTTCATTAATTGCTTTCTCATATGTGCCTTGACCCAGGAGCTACAGCAGAGCTAGTGACCTCTTGCTCAAGCCAGCAACCTTGGGCTTGTGCCAGTGACCTTGGGCTTCAAGTCAGAGAACTTTGGGATCGAGCCAGTGACCATGGGGTCATGTCTGTGATCCCATGCTCAAGCCAGCAACCCTGCACTCAAGCTGGTAAGCCCATGCTCAAGCAGGCGACCGTGGGGTTTCGAACCTGGGTCTTCTGCGGCCCAGTCCAATGTTCTATCCATTGTGCCGCCACCTGGTCAGGCAAAATAAAAATTTTTTTAACTGATTTTTAAAGAGAGGAAGGGAGAGACAGAAACATCAATCTGTTTCTGTATGTGTCTTGATCGGGGATTGAATCAGCAACATTTGTATGTCAGGTGACACTCTCACCAACCAAGCTATACAGTCAGAATAGATAAGGATAGATTGTTTTTAATTAAGTTGGGTTTTTTGTTTGTTCGTTTGTTTTTTAAAGAGAGAGAGAAAGAGAATGGGAAAGGGATGAGAAGTCTCAACTCATAGTTGTGTCATTTCAGTTTTTCTTTGATTGCTTCTCATATGTGTCTTGACCAAGGGACTCAAGATGAGCCAGTGACCCCTTGCTCAAGCCAGCAACCTTGGGCCTCAAGCCAGAGACCTCTGTATCATGTCCATGATACCATACTCAAGCTGGCGAGCCTGCACTGAAGCTTCATGAGCCCACGTACAAGCCAGCAACCTCTAGGTTTTGAACCTGGGACCTCAGTGTCCCAGGTTGACACTCTACCCCCTGCACCACCACTGGTCAGGCTCAATTAAGTTTTAAAATTAAAATATATTTATCTTTAATATCACTTACATAAGCTAGTTTAAAATATACTAAAGCTATAAAATAAGTAAAAACATTTATTTTTAGATGTGTGTGTATGTGTTATCCCAGGGGTCCCCAAACTTTTTACACAGGGGGCCAGTTCACTGTCCCTCAGACCGTTGGAGGGCTGGAGTATAAAAAAACTATAAACAAATTCTTATGCACACTGCACATATCTTATTTTAAAGTAAAAAAACAAAACGGGAACAAATACAATATTTAAAATAAAGAACAAGTAAATTTAAATCAACAAAGTGACCAATATTTCAATGGGAACTATGCTCCTCTCACTGACCACCAATGAAAGAGGTACCCTTCAAGAAGTGCGGCGGGGACTGGATAAATGGCCTCAGGGGGCTGCATGTGGCCCACGGGCCGTAGTTTGGGGACCCCTGTGTTATCCTTTTTAGAACTTTTTATTTATTTATTTATTTTTAATAAGCTTTTACTTATTGATTTTTCTGGGGCGGGGGAATGAGAAGTATCAACTCATAGTTGCTTCACTTTAGTTGTTCCTTGATTGCTTGTCATATGTGCCTTCACCAGGTAAGCCCAGGGTTTTGAACCAGTAACCTTAGGGTTCCAGATCGATGTTTTATTCACTGCACCACCACAGGTCAAGCAGAACATTTTAAAAAGAAGTAAGAATATCCTCAAGAAATTAAAAATCGAACTGCCTTTTGACCCAGCTATACCACTGTTAGGAATATACCCCAAGAACACCATAGCACTGTTTGAAAAGAAGAAATGCACCCCCATGTTTATGGCAGCACTGTTCACAATAGCAAAGATTTGGAAACAGCCCAAGTGTCCATGAGAGGACGAGTGGATTAAAAAGCTTTGGTACAGATATACTATGGAATACTACTCAGCCATAAGAAATGATGACATAGGATCTTTTACAACAACATGGATGGGCCTTGATAACATTATACTGGCCCTGGCCGGTTGGCTCAGCGGTAGAGCGTCGGCCTGGCGTGCGGGGGACCAGGGTTCGATTCCCGGCCAGGGCACATAGGAGAAGCGCCCATTTGCTTCTCCACCCCCACCCCCTCCTTCCTCTCTGTCTCTCTCTTCCCCTCCCGCAGCCGAGGCTCCATTGGAGCAAAGATGGCCCGGGTGCTGGGGATGGCTCCTTGGCCTCTGCCCCAGGCGCTAGAGTGGCTCTGGTCGCGGCAGAGCGACCCCCTGGAGGGGCAGAGCATCACCCCCTGGTGGGCAGAGCGTCGCCCCTGGTGGGCGTGCTGGGTGGATCCCGGTCGGGCGCATGCGGGAGTCTGTCTGACTGTCTCTCCCCGTTTCCAGCTTCAGAAAAATATAAAAACAACAACAACAAAAAAAAACAAAACCACATTATACTGAGTGAAAGAAGTAAATCAGAAAAAACTAAGAACTATATGATTCCATACATAGGTGGGACATAAAGATGAGACTCAGAGACATGAACAACAGTGTTGGGGTTACAGGGTGGGGGGAGGAGAGAGAAGGGGTTGGGGGAGGGGAGGGGCACAAAGATCATGGCTTTTCAGCATTTGCCATATTCCCCCCTTAATCTATAGACAGACAGCAAATATTTACGTATGGTGTTCCCACTACAAAGACTGCTGTCTTAGGGACAAATGCTGATAAACTACTTCAGCAGTTCCTCCTTCTTCAAAGACTTATATGTAAACATAGAGCTCCATGTTTCATAGGACATACTCAAGCTCACTCCATGCTCCCTGGAGCTTTAGCACAAGGGAATGCCCCCTCCCTTTTTTTTTTTTTTTTTTTTCAGTATTTTTTCTTTTATTTATTTATTTTTTGTATATTTCTGAGGATGGGGATGGGGAGGCAGTCGGACAGGCTCCTGCATGCGTCTGACTGGGATCCATCTGGCATGCCTACCCGGGGGAATGCTCTGCCCATCTGGGATGTTGCTCTGTTACAACCCGAGCCATTCTAGCAACTGGGGCGGAGGCCGTGGGGCCATCCTTAGTGCCCAGGGTGGATTTGCTCCGGTGGAGCCTTGGCTGCGGGCGGGAGGAGAGAAATGAAGAGGAAGGAGAGAGGGAGGAGTGGAGAGGTAGATGGGCACTTCTCCTGTGTGCTCTGGCCAGGAATCGAACCCGGGAATCCTGCACACCAGGCCAATGACTCCGACGGGTCTACTATATCATGCTTTTTACTTAAAAAAAAAAAAATTTACATTTCTTTTGAATGCTGATGAACAGGAGACACCAAATCTTTTTCGCCTGCAAACTACTACCTTCTTTATTAGATCTAGCTAATAACACTGTTCTGTCTTTTTCCAAACAGCTCCAGATATATGGAAAAGATTTATATAGACGGATGGGGATCCTCAAACCCCTCAGCGAGATCTTCTGAGAATGGCTTTTAAGGTACCTAGAGGCAGAAAAAGCCCAATAGAGATCAGGGGAACTACCAGCTTTTAGGATACACCCTTAAAGGTTCCAACGCCCCAAAGGAGTCTCATAGGATGCCATCTGGGTCCTGCTTCAATAGTGGAAAGGAAGGTCATTGAGCTAAAGCCTGCCAGGCTTACATACCTCTGCTGTGAGGAAACAGGGACACTGGAAGGTAGGCTTCCCTCTCGCTCCTCTAAGGGAGGGTTCAGTCTCTTCCAGCCCTGCTCCAGCCACCTATGACCTAACCTTGCCCAGAAAGCTGGGGTTTGCCACTGAAGGCTGAAGGTGCCCAGGGCCGTCGGCCCCATCTATGACACTGTGGATGAGCCTAGGGTATTTCTTCCAAGAAGCAGGTAAACTGATCTCATTTGCACAAGAGCCACTTAACTATGTTTTGCCTGAATAGTCAGGTTTTTTATTCTTCCCTCAAAGATCTCTGTTGTGGGTGTTGATAGTCCTATTTTCTGCTGCTTTGCTTAATATATAGTGATTCCTTTATCCCTCCTACCTCAATGCCCCACTCATATTTCAGGCTGGGACCTACTCCTAATTTAGAGCTCTTTCCTCCTTTTGCCAACTTGTATTATGAATTTACCTTTGCCACCCAGCTTAGTGTATCCCAAGGTTCTCTTTACCATGCCACAGTCACAGAGCTCCAGAGAAAAGCAACCTGGTCTCAACTCTCCAGGCAGAGGAGAACAGAAGCTCCATATCCACGCAAGCTGCAAATGGCTTTTTCCAGTCTACCTGAATCATTACCAGCTAGAAGCAGCGGTCATTGGGACTTGGACATGAGCTGCAAAGTATAGAATGGTGACAACAATTCCAGTGCCATGCGGACTTTTCCTGTGGGGAACTTTCCTGGACTCCTGCTCCCTGTGACAGCTCCTAACAGACTAAACTGTGGTTGGGTTGCATTTTTCAGGGATTTGGCATGGTGATGGGGCCAACTTGGACTTGGTGAACATGTTAAGGATACTACTCTTTTATTGATTCTTGCTGTATTGGCCAAGAGTTTGCTTAAAGGCTTTTAATCACTGTAAAAAAAAAATAGAGGCTGGATGAAGAAGATGGGGCACATATACACCATGGTATACTATTCAGCTAGGAGAAATGATGACATCGGATCACTTACAGCGGAATGGTGGAGTCTTGGTAGCATTGTGCGGGGTGAAATAAGCGAATCAGAAAAAAACAGGAACTGCAGGATTCCATACATTGGTGGGACATAAAAGCGAGACTAAGAAGCATGGACAGGAGTGTGGTGGTTAGGGGGGGGGGGGGAGGAGGGAGAGGGGGAGGGGGAGGGGTACAGAGAGAACTGGATGGATGGTGGCGGAGGACGATCTCTCTTCAGGTGATGGGTATGCAACAGAACTAAATGACAAGATAACCTGGAAATGTTTTCTTTGAATGTATGTACCCTGATTTATTGATGTCACCCCATTAAAATAAAAATTTATTTATAAAAAAAGAAAAAACAGAGAAAAAAAAAAAAAAGAAGTAAGAATAGACCAAGGACCTAAATGTGCACTTTCCTAAATTATTAGTGATTTTCCTATAGATTAGAGGAAACAATTTATCCTCTAGAAGTTAACACTCAAAGAATTGCTTAAGTAATTTGTATTTCTAAAAGTATATGCCATTCACAAAATAATACATATTCTACGATTTCATCTATATGAAGGTCAAAAACAGGAAAAGTTAATCTATGGTTAATAGAAGCTAGAGGAAAAGATGAAAGAAGAAGAGAGCAAGAGAGAGACACAGAGAGAGGGAGAGAAAGAGAGAGGAAGGAAGGAAGGAAGGAAGAAAGGAAGGAAGGAAGGAAGGAAGGAAGGAAGGAAGGAAAGAAGGAAGGAAGGAAGGAAGGAAGGAAGGAATATAGAAGCCAGAGGAGGACAAAGGAAATTTGGAGAAAGAGTATACTAACTAGTAGAAGGCATGAGAAAGTCTCCCGGGAGTAACGGTAATGACATACAGAAACATTTACTGAGTTGTAGTCTTAAGGTTTGTGCACTATTCGATATGTAAGTTACAACTCAAGAAACAGATGACATTCAGCCATAAAAAGTAATGTAGTACCGATACATGCTACAACATGGAAAACATTATGCTATGTGAAAAAGCCTGCCAAAAAAGACCACTTACTATATGATTCTATTTATACATAATGTCTAGAACAGAAAAACGTACAGACAGAACATAGATTAGTGTTTACCCTTGGGTTGGGAGGGTTGGGAAGAAATGGCTAGTGACTGCTAATGGGTACAGAGTTTCTCCCTGGGGTGACAAAATGTTTTAAAATGAATAATATGATGGTTGCACAACTCTGAATATTCTAAAAGCCACTGCACACTTTAAATGGGTATTGAATTATAACAGTATATGAATTATATCCCAATAAAGTTGTTTATATATTTTATACCAGGTGTCCCCAAACTACGGCCCGTGGGCCGCATGCAGCCCCCTGAGGCCATTTATCTGGCCCCCACCGCACTTCCAGAAGGGACACCTCTTTCATTGGTGGTCAGTGAGAGGAGCATAGTTCCCATTGAAATACTGGTCAGTTTGTTGATTTAAATTTACTTGTTCTTTATTTTAAATATTGTATTTGTTCCCATTTTGGTTTTTTTTACTTTAAAATAAGATATGTGCAGTGTGCATAGGGATTTGTTCATAGTTTTTTTTTTTTTATTATTGTTTTTTTTTTTTTTTTTCCATTGCCAGGGGCTTGTTCATAGTTTTTTTTATAGTCCAGCCCTCCAACGGTCTGAGGGACAGTGAACTGGTCCCTGTGTAAAAAGTTTGGGGACCCCTGTGTTATACAGTTGTCTCTCACCATATCACAGTTCACTTTCATGGTCTCACTGTATCATGGATTTTTAAATTGTATATATCTAATTTTGTATCACAGATTTTTTGATCATGGGATTTTGCAGTATATGGGTATTTTTATATATCATTTTAATTATTTTTGTGGTAAAATAAGCATTTTCTAGACTATAAAATTAAAAATATAAAAAATATTAATTAAAACATATTAAAAGAATATTAAATCATCATTATCTTCATCATTCAAGTTGTATATTCACTGGTGAGTACCCATTTAGAATTTTATATGTTGGCCTGACCTGTGGTGGCACAGTGGATCAAGCGTCGACCTGAAATGCTGAGGTCGCCAGCTTAAAACCCTGGGCTTGCCCGGTCAAGGCACATATGGGAGTTGATGCTTCCTGCTCCTGCCCCCCTTGTCTCTCTCTCTATCTCTCTGTCTCTCTTCTCTAAAATGAATAAATAAAAATAATTAAAAAAAAAAGAATTTTATATGTTGTTAAAATTACATAGGTTTAAAAGTATATAAAGTGTTTAAGAGCATAGGAAGTGTTTATAAGAGTATGGGGAAGGTTAATAACAGTGTGGGAAAGTTTATAAGATTGTGGGGAGGGTTTATAAAGCCTTAAAATATATATAAATAATAAAATAAATATAAGGTTGCTACTTCATGGATTTTCGCCTACCGCGGGGGTTCTGGAACCTAACCCCCGCGACAGACGAGGGACCACTGTATATGTAAAATATAAAAACATATATAAAACAAATAGAAAAATATATACTTATTAACAATGGTGCATGAAAATAAAAGACCAGCCTTACTGTGTCTGTGAAAGTTATTAGTAATAGTACAGTGAAGCTGGTTGTTAACTGTTGAGGAATTTTGTGGGCCAGTTATTAAGTCATTGGTTGCTTAAAATCAACCACAGAACTCAGCAAATGTTTCATATCAGGGTTTATTTTTTCCCTCAGTGAGCCAGTTTATCAGGATACCCCTGGTTATTTTGCATACTTAGAAATAGATGGAGTCAAAGGTTATCATAGAAAGGAGAACATGGACTTACAGATTTTTTCCATTAATGTTTCAGTGAAAGTAGAAAGGATGACAGATAAAAGATTTTGTGGAAAAAAAAATATGTGGAATATGATTAGAAAAAATATTGTCACTTGATAAAGAGAGTAGTTTACAATAACTGAAATTTTGATCTGAAGAAAAGAAGTTTGTATATTATTACCAGGAATAGAGAAGTTTTAAAAGAAAGTTAATATTAAAGAAAATGAGAACAAAGAAAAGTCTTTGAATTTGGAGAATCAAATGACTATTAAGAAACCTTCTTGAATACATTAGTGAAAGTCAGAACACCAATGCCTTTAAGAAAATTTGGAAGACAAAGAAATAGATTAGTATTAATCTCTCAATAGAGATATGTAACCATAAAGATAAAAACAGAAAGGTGCCTAAAGAGGACAGAAGGATCAAGCGGCAGTATTTACTTAAGGAGATTTGTACATGTCCAAGACAGAGGGGAAGGAGCCAAAAAGATTGAAAATACTGAAGAAGGAAAAAATCATAAAGGAAGGAAGAGGCTAGAAGGATTGCAGGGAATGGCCTCAAAGGAGAGCAGGGGGAAGGTGTTAGCTCTAGAAATAAGAAGGATCACATTTTTCTAAAACCAGAAGAAAGGTAAGGTGATGAAAGGACAATATTAAATGTAAAGGAAGGAAGATGTAGCCTGACCAGGCAGTGGGACAGTGGATAGTGTTGGACTGGGACCCAGTTTCAAAACCCCGAGGTCGCTGGCTTGAGTGCGGGCTCATCTGGTTTGAGTGGGGGCTCACCAGCTTGAGTGCTGGGTTGCTGGCTTGAGCGTGGGATCACAGACATGACTCTATGGTCACTGGCTTGAACCCAAAGGTCACTGGCTTGGGCAAGAAGTCACTTGCTCTGCTGCAGCCCCCTGGTCAAGGCACATATGAGAAAGCAATCAGTGAACAACTAAGGTGCCGCAATGAAGAATTGATGCTTCTCATCTCTCCCTATCTGTCTGTCCCTATCTGTTCCTCTCTCTGTCTCTCTCTCTGTCTCTGTCACACACCAAAAAATAGAAGAAAGATGTACAAACATCTATCTGATGCCCTCAATTTTTTCAATATAGGAGAAAAGGAAGTGAGGTTACCTACGAAGTACATGCAGGTTGGAAAGAGACTGAAAGCTTGATGAAAGAAAAAAATGATTGGAATAGTTGCTGTGGGAAGTGTATTGGAGTATTAGCAAATAATTACTGGGACTTTTGTGCACTATATTCAGTCCAGATCAAGCTAGAAACTTTCATCTATAGTAGCTAAGTTCATAGTTCCAGGAAGAGAAACAAAGAATTAACAGAAACAGTGAAAGACCTGAGGTTAGGCCCTAGTGAATGGAAGGGAGAGAAAAGAGGGAAGTGAAAAGTTAAGGGGACAAAGATATTGAGACATTTCTCCAAAGAAGATATGCTAATGACAAAAAAAGCACATAAATAGATGCTCAACAATATTAGTCTTTATGGAAATGCAAATCAAAACCACAACAAGATACTTATCCATTAGGATGGCTATAAGCAAAAAAGACAAGGCAGTAACAGAAACGGCCTTCACACGCTGCTGTTATGAATGCAAACTGGTACACAGCTTTGGAAAATAGGTCTTCAAAATGTTAAACAGGCCCTGGCCGGTTGGCTCAGCAGTAGAGCGTCGACCTGGCGTGCGGGGGACCCGGGTTTGATTCCCAGCCAGGGCACATAGGAGAAGCGCCCATTTGCTTCTCCACCCCCACCCCCTCCTTCCTCTCTGTCTCTCTCTTCCCCTCCCGCAGCCAAGGCTCCATTGGAGCAAGGATGGCCCAGGCGCTGGGGATGGCTCCTTGGCCTCTGCCCCAGGCACTAGAATGGCTCTGGTGCGGCAGAGTGACGCCCCGGAGGGGCAGAGCATCGCCCTCTGGTGGGCAGAGCATCGCCCCTGGTGGGCATGCCAGGTGGATCCCGGTCGGGCGCATGCGGGAGTCTGACTGTCTCTCCCCGTTTCCAGCTTCAGAAAAATACAAAAAAAAAAAAATGTTAAACAGAATACCATATGACCCTAGGTATTCTGGGAAATTACACTCCTAGGAATAAGACCAATAGAATGAAAACATGTTTTAAGAAGAACTTGTACATGAATAATGTTCGTAACAGTATTATTCACAATAGCCAAAAGTGAAAATAATCCAAATATCCATTAACTGATGGAATGGATAAACAAAATGATATGTCTGTGTGGAATACTATTCACCTATGAAAAGGAATGAAGTACTGATACAGGCTACCACCTAGATAAAACATGCTAAGTAAAAGAAGCCAGACTACAAAGACCACATACTGTATGATTCCATTTATATGAAATGGTCAGAACTAGGGACAGAAAGTAGATTAGTGATTGCCAGGAGGTAGAAGGAGACGGGAATAGAGCATGACTGCTAATGGGTAGAGAGTTTCTTTTTGTGCTATGAAAATATTCTGGAGTTAGTGGTGAAGGTTGCCCAACATTGTGAATATACTAAAAACCACTGAATTGTACACTTTACAATGGTTAAAAATAGTAAATTTTATCTCAACTTAAAAAAATACATTAAGTACCAATCTTTTTTTTTTTTAATTTATTTTAGAGAGAGAGGGAAGAGAGAGAGACAGGAATATCAATCTGTTCCTGAAGAGCCCTGACTGGGGATCAAACCAGCAACCTCTACACTTTGGGACAAAGCTCTAACCAACCAAGCTATCTGGCCAGGGCAATTATTCAATCTTTCATAACTCTGTTTCTTCAGTCTTCTTTGTAGTATCGTGTAGGTTCCAAAGCAGAAGGCAAATGCAGCTGTCTCTCCTGGCTAGGGTTTGTGCTGAATCAATTCCTCCTACATATAAAAAATGAAACCTAAGTTTCTTCAGCCGCAGCAGATCAGCAAAACCTTTATTTCGTCTAGGGTTGCCTCCAGTTAGTAAGTGTAGTATTTTTACAAACGTCATGTTACGCTCATCAGTTAGAAAACAGTGTCTCTAAAAGCTAAGGTTTATAAAAGTAGAGCTAAGTATTTCTACCATGTTGTAAAACATACCTCATTCATTTTTTTTTTAACTGAGAGAGAGAGTCAGAGAGAGGGATAGATAGGGACAGACAGACAGGAACAAAGATGAGAAGCATCAATCATCAGTTTTTCGTTGTGATACCTTAGTTGTTCATTGATTGCTTTCTTATATGTGCCTTGACCGTCGGCCTTCAGCAGACCGAGTAACCCCTTGCTCGAGCCAGCAACCTTGGGTCCAAGCTGGTGAGCTTTACTCAAACCAGATGAGCCCGCGCTCAAGCTGGCGACCTCAGGGTCTCAAACCTGGGTCCTCCGCATCCCAGTCCAATGATCTGTCCACTGTGCCACCACCTGGTCAGGCCATACCTCATTCATTTTAACCTTAAGGGAATCCTACAAAATAATATTTCTTTCTTTTCTTTCTTTCCTTCTTTCTTTTCTTGTCTTCTCTCTCTCTCTCCCCCTCCCTCCCTCCCTTTCTTTCTTTTTATTGAGTTTATTGGGGTGACACTGATTAACATAATTATACAGGTTTCAGATGCCTGGTTCTATTCTTTAACACATCTCTGTACACTGCATTGTGTGTTCACCCCCATCTCTTTTAATTGAAGCATTTAATCCATTTGCACCTAAAGTAATTGTTAGATCCAAGATGGCAGCAGAGTAGGTGAAAGTTAAACTCATCTCTTCCCAGGTCCAAACTGGTATTACAGCTAAATTATAGAATAATCAACCTCAATAATCAACTGAAGACTAGCTGAACAGAAATCTTATAACCAACTATTTACAGAAGAAGCCACATCAAGTGGTAGGAAGGCCTGACCTAAGGTGGCACAGTGGATAAAGCATTGACCTGGAATGCTGAGGTCACTGTTTGAACCCTGGGCTTGCCTGGTCAAGGCACATATGAGAAGCAACTACCACCAGTTGATGCTTCCTGCTCCTTCCCTACTCCTTCTCTCTCTCTCTAAAAAAAAAAAAGACTGGTAGGAAGGACAAAGACATGAAAAAGGCTGGCCCCGCATCTATATGCTTCATGAGAACCCAGAGGACTATCTCAGCTGCAAAGACTGAGACTACTAAAGTACATGGGTCTCAGCCCCACACAGGGCTCCTCCCAGCCTGATGTACCAGAGCCTAGAAAAGGAGTCCACATAACATGTGGAGTCTTCTAGAAACCCAGGCACCCTGCTAAAGGGCCAGTGCACAAAACTTCATTCACAGCCACTCACCATGGGCTCCAACAGAGAGAAGGTGGATCGGAGCAGACAGGAGTCGTGTGAGGACAGACTAGGTTGTATGGCTCTGGGGAGAGAGCTGAGGGAACAGTCGCCTGGGTTCCTGTACTGGTCCCTCTCCCATACCACCCACAGACGCCATCTTTCCTGGGTCAAGTATTCCCCTCCACACTGCATCAGCCTGGAGGAATGCACTAGCCCCACCCTCCCAACTCCCAGTTGCCCTGCCCTGCTGAGCTAATACCCTGCAGAGGAGTCAGCTCTCTGGGCCCAACATGTAGACTTTCTTAAAGGGCTCTTGATGGTTATCTCAAGAGGGTGTCAGAGACCTAGTTGTGTGGCAGGGACCATTCTCTGCCCAGCCTACTCAGAGCTGCCACCCCCACTAAAGACCCACTAGCCCTACCCTCCCAGCACCCACTGGCCCCAGGTTCCTGCCCTGCAGAGAAGTCAGCTGCTGTGGCTAGCTTGGGCCCTTCGTGCACTCTCTTGGAAGTCTCTTGAAGAAGAAAAGACTGAGTTCTGTGTCACTATGGTGGGGACCATTTTCCCCTCCCAAACCCAACCCACACTATTGTTCCTGTGCAGAGCCCTCCCAAATCTTGTCTATTTGGGTCTGACGAGCTCTGCTGGCCTTGCCCTGACAAATCCCTGAGACGCTAACCCACCACAAAGCTCTATGAGCACCTGGGCAGTGACAGCTGGCCTTGGTGTACCCTGAGACTTTGGCTGAGTGGCCTCCCTCCTAGCACCGGCACCAAGTTTGAATCTGAATCAGTCTGGTCTCGTGAACAGCACTCATCTCTGACTCACTGAGAACTTACCTCACGTAACTTGCATACTGCCAGAGGCTCTCTCAGTGACTTACCCTAACAGGAAGCCAACAACTGGGGGCAGATCTTGGGGTACCTTGAGCCTTTTACTGACATGCTCCCAGTCTTGGTGCTACTAGAAGCCAGCCTTGGTGCACAGTTTGGCCTCTCCACTCCATACCCAAACCCAGCAGAAGCAACCACAAACTGTGGATTGCTTGGTAGCTCAAACAGGTAACCCAGGACTGGTCATAGGCAGCACCTGACATTGACCTGCACCAGAGTCTCTCCCAAGAAACCCAAGAACCAACATATCTAGTGATGAAACTGAGACCACATTAGAACACAACCCAATTAGTTCACAAGTGGCACACCCAAAGGAGGATATTGGAGGCATGAGACCCTGATGAGGGAAATTCCAATTCATGGGGTCAGCCCCCGCACAGCAGTTCATACACTGTGGTCAGGGTCAATCCTCATAGTCAACAAGCCTGAAGGACAACCCCACCCACTGATGGGCCAACAGCAATCAAGATTCAATTACAACAGGAAGGTTTACATCACCAACACAATGGACATTCCTGGAGCACCTAGGTGATCAGGGAGACTGCACCACTGAGCCCCACAAAACACCTACAAAAGGCCACCATACCAAAACTGGTAGGCACAGCAAAATCTACCTAATACACAGAAACAACTACAGAGAGGCAGCCAAAATGGGGAGACAAAGAAACATGCCCCAAATAAAAGAACAAGAGAAATTCCCTGAAAAAGAACTAAATGAAATGGAGACAAGCAATCAACCAGATACAGAGTTAAAACAATGGTTATAAAGATACTCAAGGAACTTAGGGGAAGAATGGATAAACTCTATGAGAACTTAAACAAGGAGACCGTAACATTAAAAAAGGGCATTAGAAATCATTAAAAATAAACAGAAATGAAGAATATCTGAAATAAAGAATTAATACTAGAAAGAATCAACAGCAGGTTAGATGAAGCAGAGGATAAAATCAGTAATTTGGAAGTCAAGGCACCAGAAAACACCCAATCAAAGCATCAAAAAGAAAAAAGAATCCAAAAAAATGAGGATAGTTTAAGGCAGGGGTCTCAAACTCAACTCAGCATGTGGGCCGCAGAGCAAGATCATAGCCATTTGGCGGGCCGCACTAGGTCTACAAAAGGCAACTGTTACGCAACACTTTTCAGTGTCACAAAACAACCAGAAACTGTAGTTCGCATCACAACTGCTGTTAACTAACCTAATATCTAGCTAGGATGCTAGAGAAATGAAAAATACAAGTAGGCTCCTAGGCTTACTTAATTTTATCCAAAATATTCTGAACTTCGTGAATTAGTCTGCAGGCCGCACAAAATTGTTCAGCGGGCCGCATGCGGCCCGCGGGCCGCGAGTTTGAGACCCCTGGTTTAAGGGATGTCTGGGACAATATAAAGTATAATAACATCCACATTATAGGGGTACCAAGAGGAGAAGAGAGAGAAAGAAAGGGATTGAGAACCTATTTGAAGTAATAATGACTGAAAACTTCCCTAAACTGGTGAAGGAAAAAGACACAAGTCCAGGAAGGACAGAGATGAACAAGATGATCCCAAAGAGGCCCACACCTGGACATATCATAATTAAAATAGCAAAGGCTGAAAACAAAGTGAATCTTAAAAAAAAAGACAGTTTCCGGCCCTGGCCGGTTGGCTCAGCGGTAGAGCGTCGGCCTGGCATGCAGGGGACCCGGGTTCGATTCCCGGCCAGGGCACATAGGAGAAGCGCCCATTTGCTTCTCCACCCCCCCTCTTTCCTATCTGTCTCTCTCTTCCTCTCCCGCAGCCAAGGCTCCATTGGAGCAAGGATGGCCCAGGCGCTGGGGATGGCTCCTTGGCCTCTGCCCCAGGCGCTGGAGTGGCTCTGGTCGCGGCAGAGCGACCCCCCGGAGGGGCAGAGCATCGCCCCCTGGTGGGCAGAGCTTCGCCCCTGGTGGGCGTGCCGGGTGGATCCCGGTCGGGGCATGCGGGAGTCTGTCTGACTGTCTCTCCCCGTTTCCAGCTTCAGAAAAATACAAAAAAAAAAAAAAAAGACAGTTTCCTACAGAAGCACTCCCATAAGATTGTCAGCTAATTTCTTAACAAACTTTGCAGGCCAGAAGGTACTGGCACAAAATATTCCAAGTGTTGAAAAGCAAGTACCTACAACCAAGATTATTCTACCCAGAAAAACTATTATTTAGAATCAAAGAGCATAAAAAGAGCTTCCAAGACAAGAAAAAGCTAAAGGATCTCATCACCACCAAACCAGTATTATAAGAAATGTTAAAGATTCTTCTTTAAGAAAAATAAAAAAATAATAAAAAATATGAATAATAAAATGGCAATGAATACATCTATCAACAATTACTATGTTTTTATTTTTCAATTACAGTTTACATTCAGTATTATTTTGTACTAGTTTCAGGTGTATAACATAGTGGTTAATCATATACCTTACAAGGTGTTCCCTCCAATATTTCTAGCACCCACCTGGCAACATACATAGTTATTACAATATTATTGACTATACTCCCCATGCTGTATTCTTTATGCCAACACTGTTCATGATTTTTTGATATTGTTGGTGCTGGGGGAGGCACTGCCCCAGAGGATGGCCAGCAGGTAGGAGGCAAAGTAGTGCACCTCAGCGGCGGCAGAGAGGCCTCACATGTGTGACCTCAAAGGCGACAGGCTGGAAAAGCTCTTGTCTATTTCTTAGATTCCTATTAATCCTTCCAAGTTCAGCTCAGAAATAATCTCAATGAAACTTTTCAAAAACCACTGTCCCCAGCCCTCAGTCAAAGTTAATCTGTTGCTCCTCAAGACAGCCATTGGTCCTCTAACCTATATGGCCTTTTCATACTCTATCTTCATTATGTCCCTTCCCCCTATTTGTGAACTTCTTAAGGGTAAGGTCTTCTTTTCATCTCTGTATCTCCAATTCTAACAACTGGCACACAGAGGTTCTTAATATATGTTGACTGAAAGGAGATTATAAGATCTATCTCCATAAGCAGAACTGTGGCCAATCTTCCCCAGAGTTTAGGTACTTTGTGACTTATTCATACATATGATAAATATTAAAATAGGCTAAATGTCTTATTCTTTGTAAATATTTTTGTGATCCTTTTGACTGTACCTTTAGAAACATCTGTATAAGTAAATTCTTTATACTTACAGACAAACTAGCCATAAAGTTATCCCTTAATTTTTCCTCAACTCTTCTATCTCTTTTCTTTCCATTTCATATTGTCCTATCAATCCAGCTATCTCATACTTGGTGATCCTCCCCATTCCTTTCCCCACTTGCAAGGAAAGCACTTTTCTGAAGCTAATGAGCTTTGAGTTACGGAGCTCCACATCATGCTCATGTCTCTCAAGGGGAAGGTCTTGCTTATCTTTACACTCCCAGTACCTCCTGCCACGTTGGCACATTATAAGTGTGTGATAAAATCTTGTTTGCTCAATCCAAATTTCAGCTAATGATTAGACATATAAAGCATGGTATGTGGTATATGATAGCTTGCTATCTGTCAATGAAGAGAAATGAAGTACTGATACCTGCTACAACATTAATGAATCCTGAAAACATGCCAATGAAAGAAGCCAACCACAAAAGACCACATACTGTATGATGCCATCTGTATGTAGTACCCAGAATAGGCAAATCTATAGCGAGTAAAATAGATTAGAGGTTTCTAGAGGCTGGGAGGTTGAAAGGAAATGGGGAGTGAATGCTAACAGGTATGGGGCGTCTTTCTTAGGGTGACAAAAGTATTCTAAAATTGGTTGTGTTGATGGTTGTACAACTTTGTGAATATACTAAAAACCATTGAACTGTACAGCTTAAATTGGTGGATTATATGATCTCGATAAAGCTGTTATTAAAAAAGAAAAATATCTTGTTTGCTTTTGCTTTAGAGTTCAAAGGGTTTCAGAGATAGAAAGTACAGGTACATACTGGAGAGGATAAACAGGTTTATTTAACATATACTCCTCATTACGATCAGTCCAGCCAGTTGGGTGAGTGAATCTTTAACCATTAGTCCATGCTAAACTGTCACTGTGTGCCAGAGAAGAATGTGGAATAAGTAACAAGTCACTCAACTGATCGGTGACATGAATATATTAAACAAAGTAATTTAAAACACTGAGATCGCCTGACCAGGCGTTGGCGCAGTGGATAGAGTGTCGGACTGGGATGCAGAGGACCCAAGTTTGAGACCCCGAGGTTGCCAGCTTGAGCGCGGGCTCATCTGGTTTGAGCGTGGGCTCATCTGGTTTGAGCAGAGCACAGACCCAAGGTCGCTGGCTCAAGCAAGGGGTTACTCGGTCTGCTGTAGACCCACAGTCAAGGCACATATGAGAAAGCAATCAATGAACAACTAAGGTGTCACAATGAAAAACTAATGATTGATGCTTCTCATCTCTCTCCGTTCCTGTCTATCCCTATCTATCCCTCTCTCTGACTCTCTCTCTGTCTCTGTAAATAAAAAATAAATAAATAAATAAAAATAAAACACAAAGATCACTCAGATTCTAAGGACCAAGAAATTTAAGTCTTCTCAAACTCCATTCCACTAAGATAGGCCTTCATTGTTTTATTCCTGGTTATAGTGATTGGCTGAGAGTACCACCTACTTGGTTATAACTTGTCACTATTCCAAGTGAGATTGCAAAATTGGTGCCCACCACCACCTCATTAATCTAAACAAAGAAACATTCAGCAATTAACAATGTCCTGTTTGGTTGACTGCTGAATTGTTTTCATCATTTACTTGATGCAATATGCAGAATAATGGCCCCCTAAAGATATCTACATCTTACCCATCTTACCCCCTAGAACCTATGACTGCTTTCTTTACATGGTAAAAGGGGCTTTGCATATATTACAGCTAGTGCTCGACTTATGACCATGATCGGTTCCAGCAGACCGGTCGGTTCCAACAGATCATTCGTAACACAATTTGGTCGTAAGTTGAGTAGGCTATACGTACAGTACTGTGAAATGATGTTATAAAACTCTTTAAGTCATATTTTATCATAATTTTCTTACATTATTGTTATATATTATAATTTTCTTTGTTCATTTTACTGCTATTTGTATCATCTCAACACCATTTTGTTTCTTATTTTTACATTGGTCAGGTTTAAGTAAAACACTGCATTACCAGTACAACTGGTTTAATATAAATATTTGCAAAGACAATTTCCTCTTGGTAGACATCTTGGGAGGGGTTTGATGAAAAATATCCAAGACACAAAACACAAATTGCTGTACCGAGTCTGGGATAACAGTTGAAATGGTGCACGCGGAGATGGTAGTGCTGCCGGAAGCTGGTCCGCACTGTCGTACACCCAGCTGGGCAACGCTGTGCTGCCAGACGCGGAGCAGTTGTGGCTAGAGATTGTGGTCATAAAGTCAAATGGTCATAAGTTGCATAGGTCATAAGTCAATCAATATTTGTAAAGGATTTTGAGACAGGGAGATTATCCCGTATTATACAGGTATGTCCGATATAATCACAAGGGTCTTTATGAGTGAATGAGGGAGGCAGGAGACTCAGAATCAGGAAATGTGATGACAGAAGTAGTGGTCAGGTGATGCGATTGCTGGCTAGCACTACAAGCAAAGTGATGTGGGCAGCCTCTAGAAGCTGGGAAAGGCAAGAAAACAGATCTCCCCTAGAACTTCCAGCCCTGCTAACACTTTGATTTTAGTTCTCCAAGAGCCTTTTCAGTCTTCTGACCTCCATGACTGTAAAATAATATATCTGTGTTATTTCAGCCCATTAAATCTGTGAGAACTCGTTATAGCAGCAATAGGAAACTAACACACTTGCCCCCACAAATATCATAAATACCAGGCTCAGAGCATATGCCTCCTATCTGTAAAGTCCAGTTGCTTTTATTGCTCAAGATAGACTATTGGTTCAGAACAATTGTTAACTGTGTCAAAGAAGAAATGTTTTTCCCTTTGGACTATGAAGCACCAGAACTAACCAATGGAAACTGTAGTTTGATCACTGGCTAATGATCAACATAGGTAAAAAAAAATAAAGAAACATGCAATTCTGTCACTGTTTTGTTGTTTGTTTTTTTGTGTAAGTGAAAGGAGGGGAGATAGTGTTACAGACTCCAACATACATCCCGACCAAGATCCACCTGGCAACCCCAGTCTGAGGCTGATGCTCCAACCAACATAATTATTTTTAGCACCTGAGGCTGACGCTGGGACCAACCAAGCTATCCTCAGCACCCAAGCTGATGCTCAAATGAATGAAGCCACTGGCTTCAGGAGGGAGAAAGGGAGAGAAGGAGGAGAGGGACAGGGGCAAGAAGCAGATGGTTGCTTCTCTTGTGTGCTCTGATTGGGAATCAAACCCAATACGTCTGCACTTCGGGCCGATGCTCTATCCACTGAGGAAACTGGCCAGGGCTCTGTCACTGGGATTTTGAAAGACAGATTTCATGCCCTGGCTAGGTAGCTCAGTTAGAGCATCATCCCAACATGCTGAGGTTGTGGGTTCAATACCCAGTCAGGGCACATATAAGAGTCAACCAGTGAATGTATAAATAGGTGGAACAACAAACCAATGTTTCTCTCTCTCTCTCTCTCTTTTTTTTTTTTTTACAGAGACAGAGAAAGAGTCAGAGAGAGGGACAGATAGGGACAGACAGGAATGGAGAGAGATGAGAAGCATCAATCATCAGTTTTTCGTTGCAACACCTTAATTATTCATTGATTGCTTTCTCATATGTGCTTCAGCAGACCAAGTAACCGCTTGCTTGAGCCAGCGACTTTGGGTCCAAACTGGTGAGCCCTACTCAAACCAGATGAACCCATGCTCAAGCTGGCGACCACGGGGTTTCAAACCTGGGTCCTCTGCATCCCAGTCCAACGCTCTATCCACTGCGCCACCACCCGGTCAGGCTCTCTCTCTCTCTCTTAAATCAATAAAAATACAAACAAACTTTTAAAAGAAACATGAATAGTCATAATAATATTGTATATCAATAACTTTAATAGCGTGTTCTTTGACATGTTTTTTGGGGGGAAGCTTTAGGAAGAGTACAAACCTGAGACAGGATAAGTAATTTGGAATGGGGTATTTCACTGAAGCCTTGGCAATAGTTAGAAATAAAAAAATATATCCCAGAGATAAAGGAACATAAAGTAAGCAGTAATAGAAAAAAGTTCTCATCTAAGATACAAGCAGTAATGGAACGGGTAAATGATATAGGAGAAAAGACAGTAAGACACTGAAAACTACACACCACAAGATAATACCAAGATCAGATCACTGCTTAGAGCCCCAATTTCTCTATTTCATTAGTTTGAATTTGATCTTTAGCCTAATAAATAACACAATCTTCGATTTTTGCTAACATTCTCTTTCCAATTCCAACATAAAGCTATTATAACTAAGCTGTGAGTTATAATCAAGTAAGAAAGCATAAGATTTCCAACAACTGAAAATACTTACTATCCACACTCACTATTCATTCTCTCCATTATTTAAGAAGACTTGTAATGTTATATCAGTTTTCTACCCTCCCCCTGCCAAGTTAAATGTACAACACAGAAATCTCTTCCTTACTTACAACGGCACAGCGTGACATTTTGGAAGGAATCCCATCTTCCTCTGTTGCCCCATTAGGTCCAGGTACCTCTTTCCTCCTCTTCCTTGTGTTGACTTTGGCTGAACTCTGTGCATCCATCTTCTTTTAACCGGTCATAAAAAGTGAAAACAAATTTTTTTCTCATTGGGGTAGAAAAAAGCCTGTCACCAGTATTTCAGAGATGTTGACACAGATATACTCAGCAAAAGATCAATTCCATAGCACACATTTCAATTGCATCTGGAGAAAAACAAAGCTTCACAAAACACAAGCTCCAGTAGAAACTTTAAATGCCTCTCTATGCAGCCCTGGCCGGTTGGCTCAGTGGTAGAGCGTCGGCCTGGTGTGCAGGAGTCCCAGGTTCAATTCCCGGCCAGGGCACACAGGAGAAGCGCCCATCTGCTTCTCCACCCCTTCCCTTCTCCTTCCTCTCTGTTTCTCTCTTCCCCTCCCACAGCCAAGGCTCTATTGGAGCAAAGTTGGCCCAGACGCTGAGGATGGCTCTGTGGCCTCTGCCTCAGGTGCTAGAATGACTCTGGTTGCAACAGAGCGATGCCCCAGATGGGCAGAGCATCGCCCCCTGGTGGGCATGCCGAGTGGATCCTGGTCAGGCGCATGCAGGAGTCTGTCTGACTGCCTCCCCGTTTCCAACTTCAGAAAAATACAAAAAATAAAAATAAAAGAATAAAATGCCTCTCTATGGAACAATGCCACAATTAATCACCTTACCTTGGAAATTATTCCCCCAACCAATGAAGCCTGCATATTAACTACTAATTTCAGATCCTGATTGCATGCAAAAGACTGGAATAACTAGTCATGCAGTCTTTAACACTACCCCATATATCACTCCTGGGACACCTAGAAGTATGACCAGTGCAAGGATATGTAAAAGGTATGTCCTTGGTGCAGATGGAAAAAGAGCCTTTTTGAAAGGCATGGCCATCACCAATTTCTGTTTTACAAAAGCATGGATTTCTAAACTCTATATGCTCTGTGGATTTCAGAGGCCAGCCCACCAGGGATCTATGGAAATTGTGGTGTAAACATACTGTATTTTTTTTTAATGTACTGTATCTTTTAACTGTCCTTCCTCTTCCTTCTTCAATACTCATATTTCCCTTTCCTCTTTCAGAGTCTTAAGCACCTTACAGTTGTTCAGAGTCCCCAACTATTAAAACCCCACCTAGGCTTCTCCTTCCCCCAAGAAAAAACTTATCTCTGTCTCACTTAGCAGAGCATTTCTAGCAACTATCATATGAGTTCTGAATGTTTGATATTTCATGTTTAGATGTTGGCTTGTGCTACCTCTCCAATCCCCAGCAAGGATATCTGAATTTTTCTTGGGTAACATAATTTAAACAAACAAATTGACTTCTTGGTATTGATGAAATTTTAGGCATCAGCCAGAAACTGGAGATAGAGGAATTTGAATGACCAGCTGCCATCTCTGTCCAAGGACACAGCACAGTGAAAGGTGAAGGAAAGATCCTCAGAGCAGAGGTGGAAAACAAAACGATCGCCAGAGACAAGGTCATTCTCTGCTGCATTGACTCTAATAAGCCCTCCTGTATAAGATGTTCATCTAAACAGCAACTGTGCCTTACTTTCTTTCCTCTAGCTAAATTCCAAACAGTAATGTGACAAGATCTACAAGAAACCTGACCTAATTCTTAGACTGCAGGTGATACCCTACCTAAGTACTAGGCTGACATAAAAAAAAAGTGAGAGTCTAAAATGAAAGACTGCCTGGAAAGGTAGGTCAGTTGGTTAGAGCATTGTCCCAATACCTCGAGGTTAAGGGTTTGATTCCTAGTCAGGGGCATATACAAAATCCACCAATGAAGGCATAAATAGGTGGAGCAGCAAATCGATGTTTCTTTCTTTCTCACTCTCCCCTTCCCCTCCCCCTCTCCTCTCTCTAAAAAATCAATAAATAAAAAAATAAAGTGAAAGATGAACACCACCCAGAAACTTCCTTTCATCACAAATGCAAATTAAAATAGAAGAAGGATACCATAAATTCAACAAGTTTTTCCAGTGATGATGATCAGAGCTTTCCTTCATTATTGTTACTATTCTTCTAAAATATACAGGTCAATATTACTACTCCCTTCTCACTTGTGTGAGAAGCCTGCTAAGAATGCCTAATCAGTCCATTTAGTGACCATTCAAACTTGCACAGGACAGGTCTTCTCTGTAGTGTCTGCTTTCTCTCAGGGTAAGCAGACAAAATCCATTGGAGAAATGTAATCAGCAATCTAGTGACAGGCAGCTTAAGGTCAAGTAGCCAATAATACTAAAAAACTACTATGTACAAAGTACTATAACCTAATTTTTAAAGTAAAAACTTTTCTCAAGAAGTCTTCAAAAAGGTGAGAAAACTACATGTTTATGATATTAAAAAGCTCTTTAGGATTCTAAAACCATTAGGGGAAAGTTTGTTGAGGAATAGGATAATTACACAGTTTCAAAGTATCTCCCATAATTTTTTTTTTACAGAGACAGAGAGAGTCAGAGCTCTAGAGGGACAGATAGGGACAGACAGACAGGAACGAAGAGAGACGAGAAGCATCAATCATCAGTTTTTCATCGTGACACTTTAGTTGTTCATTGATTGCTTTCTCATATGTGCCTTGACCACAGGCCTTCAGCAGACAGAGTAACCCCTTGCTGGAGCCAGCGACCTAGGGTCCAAGCTGGTGAGCTTTATTCAAACCAGATGAGTCGGCACTCAAGCTGGCAACCTCGAGGTCTCGAACCTGGATCCTCCGCATCCCAGTCCGACACTCTATCCACTGCGCCACCGCCTGGTCAGGCAAAGTATCTCCCATAAATTACTTATTAATTACTAAGGAAAAGTCAACTTTATAGTGAAGAAGTGATCAAAGTTAATTAACATCACAAATAATGCCTCCTTATTTGAGGCACTGAGGATACATTACCTGCCAAAACACATAGTCTGTATTGATTTATGAGGAACAAGCAGGCAAACCTTAATTAAAGGACAGCCTATAAAACAAGTCTGTATTCAGCCTGACCAGGCAGTGGCGCAGTGGATAGAGCGACGGACTGGGATGTGGAGGACCCAGGTTCGAGACCCTAAGGTCGCCAGCTTGAACGCAAGCTCATCTGGTTTGAGCAAAGATCACCAGCTTGGACCCAAGGTCGCTGGCTCAAGCAAGGGGTTACTCGGTCTGCGGTAGCCCCATGGTCAAGGCACATATGAGAAAGCAATCAATGAACAACTAAGGTGTCGCAACGAAAAACCTATGATTGATTCCTCTCATCTCTCTCTGTTCCTGTCTGTCCCTGTCTATCCTTCTCTCTGACTCTCACTCTGTCTCTGTAAAAAAACAAAAACAAGTCTGTATTCAAAAAATGTCAATCATAAAAAACAATAAAAGGCTGAGGAACTGTTCCAGGTTAAAAGAGACCAAAGAAATGACAACTAAATGTAATCCAAAATTCTAGATGGAGGAAGAAATTATTATAAAGAATAGTTATTAGGCCTGACCAGGTGGTGGTGCCATGGATAGAGCATTGGACTAGGATGCAGAGGACCCAGGTTCAAAGTCCCAAGCTCGCCAGCTTGAGCATGGGCTCATCTGGTTTGAGCAAGGCTCACCAACTTGAGCCCAAGGTCGCTGGCTTGAGCAAGGAGTTACTTGGTCTTCTGTAGCCCGCCCCCCCCCTCCCCCCCGTCAAGGCACATATGAGAAAGCAATCAATGAACAACTAAGGTGCCGCAACAAAGAATTGATGCTTTTCATCTCTCTCCCTTTCTGTCTGTCTGTCCCTATCTGTCCCTCTCTCTGTCTCTGTCAGACACACACACACACACACACACACACACAGAATAGTTATTAGGACAATCAATAAAATTTGAACATGGTCTGACCAAGCAGTGGTGCAGTAAATAGAGTGTCGTATTGGGACATACAGGACTCAAGTTCGAAACCCCAAGGTTGCCAGCTTGAGCGTAGGATCATAGACATGACTCCATGGTCACTGGCTTGAGCAAGGGGTCACTTGCTCTGCTGCATCCTCCTGGTCAAGGCACATATGAGAATCAATAAACAACTAAGATGCTGCAACGAAGAATTGACGCTTCTCATCACTTTCCCTTCCTGTCTGTCTGTCCCTCTCTGTCCTTCTCTCTGTCTCTCTCTCTCTGTCACAAAAAAAAAAAAAATGAATATGGACTGAGTATTAGATAATAATAGGCATCAATGTTAAACTCTCTGGATTTGATTTTACAGTGTTATATAAAAGAATGTCCTTGTTTTTAGGTGACAAATGCTGAAGTATATAGGGATAATCTCTGCAACTTATCCTCAGCAAAAAAAAAAAAAAAAAGGAAAATGTGTATATTATATTACATATAAACAAGTAAAGCAAATATGGCAAATGTTATCAATATATGAATCTAGATGGGACATAAAGGAGTTTATTTTAATACTCTTACAATTTCTACACAGATAGGCCCTCATATAAGATGGTCTTTTGGGGTCTCTAGAAACTGATCCCCTCTCCTTCTGGACTCTAAATCAAAATACATGATGTGTATATTTCAAGAAGTATGTCAAGTAATCTAAATGGCTTGCAAGGAAGTAAGTTAACAGCAACAGTCATAATAATGGCTATCTATTTTTAACACTTATATGTGGCAGGCACTGTGTTAGGCAATTTAATACACATGTATACATGTATTACTAGCCCCCATTTACAAATGAGAAAACTAAGGATCAGGGAAGTTAAGCAACCTATCTAAGAGATCACACAGCTAGTAAATAGAAGAACCAGGATTTAAACTCAGGCCTAATTCTAAAGTCTTTATCACTATATTCTGCTGTCTTCCAGAAATCTAAGATTTTTAAAAAGGAGCTGTTTCTTCATTACTGTTGCTTTTTTTATCAAGAACATTCTCTCTACAGCATGAGTCCCTGATGCTTTTCACATTTAAGTCAGGCCAGCCTAATTGAACAATGGAATGAAAGGTCATAGTTACTTAAAGGTAAACAAGGCCCCAGGACCAATCAAATAGAACTGACGTGGCTACTGGTTCAGAGGTTGCCTGATTTGTCAGCTATACAGATTTGTAGATCTTTCCTACTGAATAGTTTCACTAGGGTTTCCTGAAAAGCTTTCAACTTAAGCAATAAAGAATTCTTTAACATCTCCTAAATCTTCTGACATTACAAATGGGTGGTATTTTAAAGGCTTCTGTACTTTTCATTCACGATGCAAAACTTTTAAGGGTGTCATAATAACTCAAGAGGGTAAATTCCATGTCATATTTTCATCAGTTATTTCCCATAACTGCAAGTTAAAATTCCTTCATGTTTAATAGTAAACTACATAGCACATCCTAAGACATGTTTATAGGAACTTCTCACAAGTCTTTGTTCTCTGTGTGTTTGGGGGAAGGGATAATGTGCGCTATACTATTGGTACAGCTTTACTGAAGTATAATTGACACATGGTAAACTGTACTTATTTAAAGTGTATATGTAATAAATTCTAACATATCTATACACCTGTTAAATCATCAAAATTAAGATAATAAACATACCTATCACTCTTAAGATAATAAACATACCTATCACACTACTTTGTAATTAATCTCTCCCTCCCCACTCAGATTTTGCTTTCTTGTTTCATTTTTTATATTGTGGTAAAATATAAATAACAAATTTGTTTTGCTTTTTAACTGCTTACTTTTTTCAATTTTTATTTATTGATCTTTAGAGAAAGAGAAAGGGAAAGAGAGACAGAGAGAGAAAAATTGATCTGTTCTTCCACCTATCCATGCCATTAACTACTTACTTCTTTAAGTACTACATCATCTTGTCATGTGATGCAACTTAACTGGCCAAACACATGGTGATTAGCATTATACTAGATAAGCAAAGGCTCTCCTAAGAGTTAAAATACTGCAGCATGATTTTAAAGATATTCAAAAGCCAAATTAATATCTGGGGTCACTAGTTCTTGTGACACTGGATCTATTCCACTCGATTTAAAAAACTCATACAAAAAATATAAAACATCACAATGAAGACCGAGGCATGAGAAAGGAGCTGTCAGACTAGCTATTTAACACTAAAGTGAAATTCACAAACAAAAAGTCAAGGTAACCCTATTACTAACACATTACAAAGGCCTTTAGTAAATAATAGTAATAATATACTTTACCTGTATTTCTTTTTTTTTTTTTTAATTTATTTATTTTTTACAGAGACAGAGTGAGTCAGAGAGAGGGATAGACAGGGACAGACAGACAGGAATGGAGAGAGACGAGAGGCATCAATTATTAGTTTTTTATTGCGCGTTGCAACATCTTAGTTGTTCATTGATTGCTTTCTCATATGCGCCTTGACCGCGGGCCTTCAGCAGACCGAGTAACCCCTTGCTGGAGCCAGCGATCTTGGGTTCAAGCTGGCGAGCTTTTGCTCAAACCAGATGAGCCCGCGCTCAAGCCAGCAACCTCGGGGTCTTGAACCTGGGTCCTCTGCATCCTAGTTTGACACTCTATCCACTGCACCACCGCCTGGTCAGGCTACCTGTATTTCAATTGAGTACATACATTCTTCAACAAAAATCTCTCCATCTGCTTCTAATCAAATGTCTATGGCAATATTAATCAATATTTTTTATCAATGCTCCATTTTGAGAAATGTAAATATCTTTTTTTGTGACAGAGACAGAGAGAGACAGAGGGAGAGAAACAGAGAGAGACAGAAAGGGGGACAGATAGGAACAGACAGGAACAGAGAGAGATGAGAAGCATCAATTCTTTGTTGTGGCACTTTAGTTGTTCATTGATTGCCCAAGCCAGCAACCTTTGGGCTCAAGCCAGTGACCATGGGATTATGTCTATGATCCCATGCTCAAGCCAGCGACCCCGTGCTCAAGCTGGTGAGCCCATGCTCAAGCCAGTGACCTCAGGGCTTCGAACCTGGGTCCTCTGCGTCCCTGTCTGATGCTCTATCCACTGCGCCACCACCTCATCAGGCTAGAAATGTAAAAATCTATAATGTCACTCCATCAGCACAGTATAGTTATTAAAAGTCATATGACCTAAGTATAAACCCCATCACTACTATTTACTAGTCATGACAACTTGGACAAATTCCTTAATCTTTCCAACCCTTAGTTCAGTGGTAGTCAACCTGGTCCCTACCGCCCACTAGTGGGCGTTCCAGCTTTCATAGTGGGCGATAGCGGAGCAACCAAAGTATAAATAAAAAGATAGATTTAACTATAGTAAGTTGTTTTATAAAGATTTATTCTGCCAAACTTAGTGAAAATCCGACAAAGTACTTGGTAAGTAATTATTATTATATGCTTTAACTTGCTGTTACTTTGCTTTATAAATTTTATAAAGTTACTTCCCTACTTTATAAATCACCATTACTGTGGAACCGGTGGGCGGTTAGAAAATTTTACTATTAACAGAGATACAAAAATGGGTGGTAGGTATATAAAGGTTGATTACCCCTGCCTTAGTTGAATCACCTAACAACTGAGGTTTAAATTGGATAATCCACATAAAGCCTTAGTTCAGTGCCTGGCACACAGTAAGTGCTTGTAAATATTAGCTACTATTATTATTTAGTAGTAGTAGTTATCATCTGTCTTAAACTCTTCTGCATATTCCCTATATCTAAATGGATTTTATCAAGTATCCCCCCTATGATTACTATTATAAAAACTACACTCTTGCCGGACCAGGTCATGGCACAGTAGATAGAGCCTCGACCTGGATGCTGAGGACCCAGGTTCAAAACCCCGAGGTCACCATCTTGAGTGTGGGTTCATTCAGCTTGAGCACAGGCACACTACCTTGAGCGTGGGGTCACCAGCTTGAGCATGGGATCATAGACATGACTCCATGGTCTCTGGCTTGAGCCCAAAGGTCACTGGCTTGAAGCTCAAGGCTGCTGGCTTGAGCAGGAGGTCACTGGCTTAGCAGAAGCCCCTGGTCAAGGCATGTATGAGGAGCAATCAATAAACAACTAAAGTGCCCCAACTACGAGTTGATGCTTCTCTTCATGATTGCCTGTCTGTCTCTGTCTCTCTCTCACTCTGTCTCTCTTCTATCACCTCTTGCTAAAAAAAAAAAAAAAAAAGTACACTCTTGACCCTACCCAGGTTGCTCAGTGGACAGAGCATCATGGGTTTGATCCCTTTTCAGGGTACAAACAAGAAGTAACAGTGAGTGCACAACTAAATGGAACTAAGTGGAATGAGCTGATGCTTCTCTCTCTCCCTCTCAGTATGATAAAATATAAGTATGCTATACTTCCCTTACTCCTACACTGACTCCATTTAAGAATCACTGTTAGGCCCTGGCCGGTTGGCTCAGTGGTAGAGCGTCGGCCTGGCGTGCAGAAGTCCCGGGTTCAATTCCCGGCCAGAGCACACAGGAGAAGCGCCCATCTGCTTCTCCAGCCCTCCCCCTCTCCTTCCTCTCTGTCTCTCTCTTCCCCTCCCACAGCCGAGGCTCCATTGGAGCAAAGATGCCCGGGCGCTGGGGATGGCTCCTTGGCCTCTGCCCCAGGCGCTAGAGTGGCTCTGGTCGCGACAGAGCGATGCCCCCGGAGGGGCAGAGCATCGCCCCCTGGTGGGCAGAGCATCGCCCCTGGTGGGCGTGCCGGGTGGATCCCGGTCGGGCGCATGCAGGAGTCTGTCTGACTGTCTCTCCCCGTTTCTAGCTTCAGAAAAATACAAAAAAAAAAAAGAATCACTGTTGTAGCAAGAACTCTTCTAGAGCCTGATATTAAGCTACAAAAAAAGAAAAAAAGAAAAGAAAAGAAACATTACTACTACTGCTCCTAACAGTGAGCACTTAAATAACACTTGCATGCCTAAACACTTTCTAATTTAGTTAGCCTGACTGGAGACTACACACGCTTAACTACTATACTATATAATACAAGAAGGTACCTGAAAATTATCTCTAAATATTTGTATGCCTGTCTCATTGGAGAGGGCAGACACTCCATGAAAGTCCAGACAATAGAGCATGGATTGCTGGTTGGAAAATGCAGAAACACAAATTTTAACTAAACATAATAAAAACCATTTTAGGAACAAGAGTTATCTGCCAAAGGCCTGGGTGATCTCAGGGTACATTTAATTTTGGCACACCAGGACATTCAAGCACAGGCTGTACAGAAATACATTCATTCATTTTGTTAGTCATCAGTTTGTTAAAGTCTAACTTAGTTTATCTTTTGTTTGTACCAATCTGTTTTACAAAAATTTCAAATCTTGACCACCATCTATATCATGTTCACTATTTATCACAGTGTATGTGATCTATAAAATTGAAAAGCATGGTTTTTATGTTTCCATCCAAGTCACTGCTGAATATACTGATATGTCATCATACACCAATGTGACATGCCACTAGAACCCTCTTTCCTCATTGAGATCCACCCTTAAAACTATTTAGGTTAGGCCCTGGCCGGTTGGCTCAGTGGTAGAGCGTCGGCCTGGCATGCGGAAGTCCTGGGTTCAATTCCCGGCCAGGGCACACAGGAGAGGCGCCCATCTGCTTCTCCACCCCTCCCCCTCTCCTTCCTCTCTGTCTGTCTCTTCCCCTCCCGCAGCAGAGGCTCCATTGGAGCAAAAGATGGCCCGGGAGCTGAGGATGGCTCCTTGGCCGCTGCCCCAGGTGCTAGAGTGGCTCTGGTCGTGACAGAGCAACGCCCCAGATGGGCAGAGCATCGCTCCCTAGTGGGCTTGCCGGGTGCTCCCGGTCGGGCGCATGCGGGAGTCTGTCTGACTGCCTCCCCGTTTCCAGCTTCGGAAAAATGCAAAAAAAAAAAAAAAAAAAAATTAAAACTATTTAGGTTAGTACAATGTAAAACACAGTAAAGTTTATCTTTAGAAAACAGACTAGGGAATATATTTAGAATTCTTAATGAGTTAGGATATTCAATCTAACATAAAACTGTTCCACTGAACCATCATACAACCCACATTTCTCTATCAAAGTCCCAAAGATTATTATAATAGCGATGATAATAATTACAGCTAATACTTATAGAGTACTTCCTAGGTGCCAGGAAACAATTCAATCCTCACAACTATTTGATGAGGTAGGTAATACAATTATCCATTTGTCAATGAGGAAATTGAGGCACAGTAGGTTAAATTACTTGCCTGAGGTCACAGACATAGGACAGGGCAAGAACAGGATTTGAACCCAGGCATTCTGGCTCTAGGGGCTGTGTACTTAACAACATCATTACACTGTCTAGCAATAAAATGGTCACACATGAATTTAATCAAAATCACTATAGAACGCTGATCACGTGCTACACTGTGCCAAGCAGGAATTTTATTTAATCTTTCATAAAAATTTGACTCCCTTCCCACTGGGCATATCACTGACAGACTACTCAGGAACTCCACAGGCTTGCTTTGGTTTGGACCAGAGTAGAAGAGCAGAGAGGGTGGGGAAGAGGAGGAAGAGTAAGGCAATGACTGGTAATATGAGTTAGTCCAATCACAGTGACTCGGGACTCACCAGATGGGAATGCTTGGACAAATTTTATCACTTCTTTCTTTGTAGATTTGAACTTGAAGACATGGCTCTAGGAATAATCCTGTGACAATTTAGTAGCCAACCTATAACCAGGAGAGCTTTTTCAAAAAGTCAGCAGAGAGAAAGCAAAGCTGATGAGAAAAGTCAGACCCTGAACTAACTGTGCCAACCAATACATTATCCTTTTTGCTTCAATCAGTTAAGCTGGGTTACTTATCACTTGGTGCCACAAAAATCATAACTGATGCACTTGATATGTAGCAATGATCCCTGCAACATAGCAGGTACTCAATAATTATTTTAATAAGTATAGTAAGTACAGAAAACTGCTTTGAAAATTTTAGGCCCTGGACAGTTGGTCAGTGATAGAGCATCAACCCATCATGTGGATGTCCTAGGTTTGACTTCCAGTCAGGGCACACAGGAGAACTGCCCATCTGCTTCTCCACCCCCCTCCTCTCACTTTTCTCCCTCTCTCCCCCTCCCTCTCTCTGTATATATATCTTGTCCTCCTGCAGCCATGGCTCAATTGGAACAAATTGGCTCCAGATGCTGAGGATGGTTCCATGGCCTCTATCTACCTCAGGTGCTAAGAACAGTCAGTTGCTGAGCAACGGAGCAATGCCCCAGATGGGCAGAGCATCACCCCCTAGTGGGCTTGCTGGGTGGATCCTGGTCAGGGTGCATACGGGAGTCTGCCTTTGCCTCCCCTCCTCTCACTGAATAAAAAAAAAAAAAAAAAAAAAATTTGAAAAGCACTTATAAATTACTGTTTTGTTTTGCTGGAAAGGGGTCAAGTACTGTACTTGCCAATTTATAAGTATATCAAAGACAGTGCACACAAAGTTCTCAAGTTCTCAAAAATATTTTTCCTTCTCTGCTTACACTATTTCTTACCTGCTTACATACAGCTCTTCTGTTTTCTAAAGATGACTTTTGTGTTTTACATTATATTTTATATTTACTT
Organism: Saccopteryx leptura; assembly: GCF_036850995.1. Classification (NCBI taxonomy): domain Eukaryota; kingdom Metazoa; phylum Chordata; class Mammalia; order Chiroptera; family Emballonuridae; genus Saccopteryx; species Saccopteryx leptura. Next base: position 56,214,142 of record NC_089510.1, read on the forward strand.
CAACCTGAACATTATACATTAGACTTAAACTGAAGTCTTAAGGGCCTTTGATTTAGAACAAATACAGCTGATACATTTCTAATGTATAACACTTCTAAATCTTATCTACTGTCTTAGGGAGATGGAAAACACCAAGGTCACAGACATTGCATAACAATAACCCTAAAAGAATTTAGAAATTATAGAGATTAACTGTAATGCCTTTCCTCCTACTACTAATTTTTAAACTTTGACTTTATAGGTCTCTCAAGTTTTTTCATTTTTCACTGTCTCTCTTAGACCATCCCCACGTTCCCTCACATCTATTCATTTATGCACCACTAAAGCATATATAATAATTTAATAATTAGTGTCCAAAGTGATGGAAAAAATTACCCCCAGTTTCCCTAAAGTTCCAATATATGACTGCTGGTGCACACCAACTTTGCTACTGAGACAAGGTAGTGGGAGGATAACACATACAGAAGAGAGTAAATGTTGGCTCTTTAGTCCATTATGCTGAAACTTAGTTGTATCTAAAACCACACCACCTTTAGGACATGCACAATTAATTGCCCAGTAACTGATGAATACCTCCAACAATGACGTTTATTCTTTTGAAACTTTCTATTTATAATAACTGTACCTTTGTAATCAACCAACACCATTCAAGTAAAGGTATAGTGATAGCCCTAAAAATGGAGGTGGCTTTAAATATCTACATTCAAGAGGGAGAAAAAACACAACACAGTCTGGGTTACCATCAGTTTGTACAGCAGGCGAGGTTGGGAAAAAATGGCAACTCCTCAAAGCCAATACAATACAAAATCAAAATGGGGATGAGAAGCAGGGCATTGCCTAATACAGGGGTCCCCAAACTACGGCCTGCGGGCCACATGCGGCCCCCTGAAGCCATTTATCTGGCCCCCGCTGCACTTCTGGAAGGGGCACCTCTTTCATTGGTGGTCAGTGAGAGGAGCATAGTTCCCATTGAAATACTGGTCAGTTTGTTGATTTAAATTTACTTGTTCTTTATTTTAAATGTTATATTTGTTCCCATTTTGTTTTTTTACTTTAAAATAAGATATGTGCAGTGTGCATAGGGATTTGTTCATAGTTTTTTTTATAGTCCGGCCCTCAAATGATCTGAGGGACAGTGAACTGGCCCCCTGTGTAAAAAGTTTGGGGACCCCTGGCCTAATACTTAGCAAGTGGATCCTGGCTTCCAACCATAGTGCCTGCATTAATTACACTGAAATGAGTCAGAGTGAAAGTTGTTGGAGATAGACTACAGAGCCTCCCTCATGAGTCCATCAGGGTGAGCCAAACTTCCTGTTTCCTTAGCAGTTTATTCTCCAAAATGTTTCTTTGTCAAGAGAAGTTAGTTATATTACAAGAGAAACAAAGAGAGCTAGCAGCTAGAATGCAACATTTATAAGGCCTGATCTTTCCAACACTGCTACTTATTCAGTCCCTAGGAAGTCACCTTAATCACTCAGACTGCCCATTCAAGCACAGATTCTAAATATGGACATAAATATGCCCACACCGCCGCCACCACCACCACCAACCACCCTGCCTATTAAATGCATCAGTGTCCCCAAAGTGGTTTCAAGATACAGAATGCAATATCGTGCCTGTGATTTTTACTCACTAAATCTGGCTGGCTCAATTTCTGCTGAGTCACCTCCCAGTACACATTGCTCACTTTATTCTTCAGTGTTCCAATAGATGCCTGCTTAAATGCATCAACTTTACTCTAGAGAACAATTGGAAATGTGTATATAGGGATGGTTGAGACAATACTGGGGATAAATCAATTTCCAATATGAATGTCCTGAAGGAGACAAAATCTGGGCACTGGCATGCACATGCTTGTGTTTTAAAGCTGAAAGCTGTCCTGGCTGGACAGCTCAGTTGGATAGAGCAGTGGTCCCCAACCCCTGGGCTGCGGACCAGTACCGGTCCGTGGGCTATTTGGTACTGGTCTGCAGAGAAAGAATAAATAACTTACATTATTTCCATTTTATTTATATTTAAGTCTGAACAATGTTTTATTTTTAAAAAATGACCAGATTCCCTCTGTTACATCCGTCTAAGACTCACTCTTGATGCTTGTCTCAGTCACATGATACATTTATCCGTCCCACCCTAAAGGCCGGTCCGTAAAAATATTTTCTGACATTAAACCGGTCCGTGGCCCAAAAAAGGTTGGGGACCACTGGGTTAGAGCACTGTTCCGAAGCTCAAAGGTTGCTGGTTCAATCACCAATCAGGGCACATATAGGAACAGATTGATGTTCCTGTCTCACTCCCACCCACATACATACCCACCACCTTCCTCTCTCATTAAAATCAATAAACATTTTAAAAAAATAAAGATGAAAGGCTCCTACGGGTGCAGTTTTAGGGACTCCTGCCCAACCCCCTCCATTCCACCTCATTACTAGTAAATCTAGTAAGTACCGCAGGGTGAAAGAGGTGGACCCTGCTTCTTAAACTACGTAACAACCTAAACTGTAGCTAGTTGCAATCTCATATACTCTTCAAGTTTCAAAAATATAATTCACATTTGACTGAATACTACAGAGAACTACCTTCAAAAAGAGGAGACATAATTTTTTCCTTTGCATTCTACTCCTGCTTCCGCCATATTTGGACCTACACTACCTTCCTCAGTAAACCCTATGATCAGTAATTTTCTTCCAGCTCCTCCCCCCCTTCTCTCTCTCTGTTTCTCCTCTCTCTGTCTCTCCCTCTCCTCTCTAAAATGAATAAATAAATAAAATTAAAAAATAATAATAATACTCTTTAAAAAAAAAAAAAAGCCTAATAGCTACTACTTGGCCGTTTACCAAATAAGTGTGCCAACTCCTATTCTAGATAAAGATAGGACCAGGTTTATCACTAATTTGGTAGCAAATTACATGTATATTACATAAACAGTTCTAAAGTGGAGGGCAGTACTAGAAATAAGATTATTTCAAGAAATTGGATCATAATTTTCTGATACAGGATTACTTCAGTTTGTGACACTAACCTGTATATATCACTACACTAGACAGAATAAATCAAAAGAATGCATGATTTGGGAAATTCTAAATGTAAAGATAAATTACATGACCTGCACTGGCAGAATAAGTTTCAAGCAAAGCCCAATGTTTGGGCTTCAATATTTGAGGCCAGTAAATTGTCACATCTAAGATCTTAGCTTTGAACTTTATCTCTTTTCTAATTTCTTCAGAGAAACCCTTACTCAACAAACACTGAGTGGACACTTATTATGTACCAGACCCTGGGTTAACTTTGCAACAAAATAAAGCTTCTTCTTGGGCCTGGCCACACAATAGGATCTTTCAAGAAAAAGATTATCCTAAAAATCACAAAGGACACTTGTAACAAATTGTTACAATTGTATGGTTTTGTTCTGCCACCATTCTACTAGAAAATTCAGAATAAGTAAACCCTTTGGTTAGACTGTGCGGTCTAGAGTAGGTTATGAAATTTCTAAGACAAGGTCTATTCAGGGAGTCTGATTTGGACCCCCTAAAAATTTATCTTTATTTTTACTAACCTCTGGCAAATTCATCATTTCCTTCAACTATGAACATAAGCCACAACCATAATAGACTTAGTAAAATAATAGACTTTGTCAGCAATAGAAATCATTGATATTTTTTATATTACACTTATTACAAATAACTAATTTAAACACGTTATACATGTCTTATTACAGTTATAAAACCCACTGATAAATAGCAAACATTATTTACTATATTAATAAAAAGCACATAAGTGCATATCACACATTTAAAAATATTTTACCTTTTGCAACAGCATGGATGAACCTGGAGATTATTATGCTACGTGAAATAAACCAAGCAGAGAAAGACAAATATCATATGATCTTACTTATATGTGGAATCTAATGAACACAATAAACTGAGGAACAAAATAGAAACAGAGGCAGGATTAGAAGGAACAAAAGGACAGATGTCGGAGGGAAGGAGAATGAGGGGATGGGATCAAAGATGAAGGAATTAGCCAAATTATATATGTATAAATCACATACAGATACAGATAACAAGGAAGCAAGTCCCAGAGGAAAAAGGGGGATGGAGGGGGGGAGCAGAGGGGGTGAAATGGGAATGGAAAGAAATTTTGCATGGTGCATGGGGACATGATGTGGGGGGTTGACGGTGTTATATTGGGTGGGACACTTGAAACCATGTTAACACAATAAATTTAAATTTTTTTTAAATATTTTAACTCTATTTCAACAATTTGTTTCCCTTATTATTCTATGTTTGTTTGTTTTTTTGGTATTTTTCTGATGTGAGAAGTGGGGAGGCAGAGACAGACTCCCGCATGTGCCCGACAGGGATCCACCTGGCATGCCCACCAGGGGGCAATGCTCTGCTTATCTGGGGCGTTGCTTTGTTGCAACCAGAGCCATTCTAGCGCCTGAGGTGGAGACCATGGGACCATCCTCAGCACCAGGGCCAACTTTGCTCCAATGGAGCCTGGGCTGCGGGAGGGGAAGAGAGAGATAGAGAGAAAGGAGAGGGGTTAGGGTAGAGAAGCAAATGAGCGCTTCTCCTGTGTGCCCTGGCTGGGAATTGAACCCAGGACTTCCACAAACCAGGCCAAGGCTCTACCACTAAGTCAACCAGCCAGGGCCTCTATGTATTTTTTTTTTCATATAAAAACATTATTCCAAAGAGGGAGTCCACAAGGTTACACCACACTGTCAAAGGAGTTCATGACACTAAGAGATTAAGATTTCTGCTCTAGGACCAAAAATAAACAAATAATTATAATTACATCTAAGATAATTCTCTGTACATTAAAAATATATCTATTTTCTGTAAAGTGCCATAGACTCATTTTGTTCTCTAGTGTAAAGACCAAATGTCACTATTTTTGCAGTTCTTGCTTCAAAACTGGTTTGCAAATATAATAGTTGTGAATGTGACATAACCGCCTAGCCGACCCAAGAGTTCTACTGGTTCATTGGTATTCATTCTATCTCAAACATAGAGAGCTCAGAACCAATATCATTTTCAACTTTCAACAAGATACTGTAGTTACAAAAAGAAATGGAGAAAAAAAGACCAAAAAATAAATAAAAAGCCTGCTATGTATCCACATACTAATCTGATTTGCAAAGAGTAAAATATAGTCAATTCAATTACTTATATTAATGAGAAAAAATATGTAAACTAATCTAACACAGTGTCAAATATATATCATATTAGACACTCACAAACAGTTTTTTTTTCTTTTCTTCTGGAGCAGTGCGCTGGCGTGTGCTGTAAAATACAGTAGGTAAAAATGTGTATTCCCTAAATGTACTGACTGAATTGTAGAAGGACTTAGGATTTAAATTTTGCCACAAACATTCATAAAGCAATGAACAAAATAAGTCAAACTTCAAACACACATCCAGGTATCCATTTGACAGGAATATTGTGAAAAGAGAAGTTTAGGAGTAGAAACAGGAAGGTTTAAGAGAAGGTGCTAGAAGTCACCCTCTTACCACATAAGAGAGCTGAGCCTAAAACCCAGATCGCCTCTGTCCTTCCTAAGTCATATTGTTTTCCTCATGTGTCTTACATAGTGATAATATTTTTAAAAACGTGAAAGCAGCCACAATCTTCAGTAAAACAGAACCCTCACAGTCCAATGATAACTAGGAAGTACTCTGACTAGAGCTTCTCTCACTGAAAAAATTCCCTCCAAAATCATGACTTTTAGAAAAATTTATTCTTTCCAATCTATTTTAGGGTAACACAAACACTGGTGTAAGAGACCTATTTGTTTGATCAGAAAGGGGATTATCTTTATTAGCAGAAAAGCCAGACAATCTGACTTCAGATCAGAGTTATGCAATAACAATAACAAATTATTATGCTTTCTTTTCCTATGAATATTTCCTAAATTAATTCTCATCAGCATTTATAGCATGGAGAAGTTACACAACTACCCAAGAGAATCATGTCTAACCAAGAGGTTCGACAGCTCCACAGGGGACTCATGAATGGGGGTGGGGTTAGGTAATTTACAAACTGGGAATATGCACATATTTCAGATTATTAAAAAAGAAGCTGTTTAACCAGAAAAACTACTACCTCCACCATAGTTCAAAATCAAAAACCAAAAGAAAGCAATAATTCTTCCAACAGTCACAGAGGAAGTCAACATCATCAGATAAAGTAACCTGGGACTTTTGAATCTGAGGCTCTATCTGACTAGTTCATTCTCCTTAAGGGATCAAATATCCAAAGAGAAGGTCTCCAAGAAAAATAAAACCACCTGTTTATGGAAGGAGAAACCATAGGCTGAAGAAGAAATAAAGTTACTTCTTTATTGATCAGGCCATTATACTAGTTTTCAAAGGGAATTTGCAAAGCTGGGTAGGTCAAAAATTCTGAAAAAAGGTTTAACTAGTCTTTTTTTTTCTTCAAGATAAACAAAGCTATCCCTCACCATCCCCAATTCATTCCCATTCAAAATCTTTCTGAACTCTCTTCCCCTATCACAAAGTGTATGTATATATGTATAGTATAAGAGGTGGGGGTGACTACTAAGTTATCAGATAAATACAGTGTCTGGTAAGTTAAAATTACCCCAAACTTCTTCTATTAGAAAATTTTTTAATTGAGTGGTACAATCAGTAGCACCTTCTACAAAGGGTAAGAGGAGGAGGTACTGTAACTCACTTGAGTTCATTTCATCTTCGTCACTAACAGCCCTCATGAAAGAAAATCAGTAGGAAATAGAACCAGCAGCTAAAACATCATTTAAATAATCCACAGCATAGTATCATTCCCAGTATGCCAGTCTTGGCCTCCAGTGCACACATCACTGAGCTGAAGAGCTAAATACATTAAAATCTCCCCCATGTGGCATTTTAGTCATCATTGCTGACGTTCCCAGAGTCATCCTTTCTTATCCATGATGGTCATCATTAGTTTACCACTGATAACTGCACTAAATTCCATTCACAACTAATATCCTTTTACTAGCAGTTCTCTGTACTTGCAGAATCACTAAATACAAAGATTGAAAAAGACCCTGAAGGGTTTATTTCCCCCCACTCCTATTTTATTCTTGGCAGAATGTTATGGTGTGTGTGTGTGTGTGTGTGTGTGTGTGTGTGTGTGTTTTGACAGAGACAGAGAGAATCAGAGAGAGGGACAGACAGATAGGGAGAGAGATAAGAAGCATCAGTTCTTCATTTTGACACCTTAGTTGTTCACTGATGGCTTTCTCCTATGTGCCTTGATAGCAGAGTGAGTGACCCCTTGCTCAGGCCAGCGACCTTGGGCTTCAAGTCAGCGACCTTTGGGGCTCAAGCCAGCGACCATAGGGTTGGGGTCATGTTCATGATCCCACGCTCAAGCCAGTGACCCCGCCACATTCAAGCTGCTGAGCCCCTGCTCAAGTCAGATGAGCCAGCGCTCAAGCAGGTGACCTCGGGGTTTCAAATCTGGGTCCTCAGCATCCCAGTCCAACGCTCTATCCACTGCGCTACCGCCTGGTCTGGGGAATGTTATCTGTCTTTATCTGCTATTCCCTTCCTAAGCCTTGTTCCTACCTCCCACCAAAGCTTCCCCTCCCTCAATGTCTATTCCTAGCCGTTATTTTTTTTTTTTTCAATTATAAACTCCTGTATCCTCTGCCTCTACTAATATCACTGTTCCTATTTCACTAAATAGGTTCTGGTTCTCCCAACTGAAGTCCTCAGTTTCAATTCTCGGTCATTACTACTCACCTCCATTATGTTTGGGAAGCCTTCTGCAGTTAAGTCTATCTTATGAGAGCCTGTGCCTCAGGACAGAGTCAGTCTCCCCAACTGCATCTTTGTACTTACAAACAACCATAGAATCATGGTATTTCCAAACTGAAAGAAACTCAGAAATAATCTGGCTCAGTGTTTTCAAACTTCTTTACTACGTTTTACTTCACATATTTTAAAATATATAAAATCCATTTTATGTCACAACCTCATACAACTATGTAAAACAATTATTTCATGAAATAGTTGTCAAATAATAATAGTAAGCTATGTGAACACACTGAAATTTTCTATTCCCTTTCTCTCTTTTTTTAAATTTGGGTGCCATCCACGAAATGGATTTCACAACCCAATAACAGGATGAAACCCGTAGTTTAGGAAACATTAATCTAGTCCACACTTCCTAGTCACTGAGGAAGAAGCTGCAGTCAGGTGAAGTAAGTTTCCCAGCCACAAGAGGTCTGTCCATAAAGCTAAACGCAGATCCGTATGGTAAGCCCAAACCAGTGTTCTCAAGACCTTCTCCGCCCGGCCACAGCCACTCACTCACACCCGGAGCCCAAACACAACCCTACATACAGTAAGTACCATCTTCAGTCACTGATCCCACACTCTCCTCCAAGTCAGCCCCTCAGCTTCCTGCTCCTTTTCTCCAGAGCCGCTGCTTCATGTTCCCTTAGGTCAAAGTGTCCTCACAGCCACTATCCATCGATCGGTCTCCTCCGAATCATTGGCCCTTCGTCACAGTCCCCACGCAGTCACTGCCCCATACTTCTCCGTCACAGTTCCCTAGCAACCTCTGCCTCGGGCTCTCCGAGGTAAGAGTCCCTTTGCATTCACCGCTCCCGGGTCGCAAACCCCCTGGAGGCAGCTACAGGTCGATCCCAGTCGCCTGGCTGTCATTGCCCCTGGGTCACAGTAGCCTCGCAGTCCTGCCTCACACTTCCCTCGCTGTCACTGACCCACTCTTCTTTCGGTCTCTTCGCGGTCCCATCCCCATACTTTCTCCTCTCAAACAGGGCCGCAAGGATATGCACACACCGAGTCCCCACCTGCAGCACACGACCGCTGTCCCGTCGGATTTCCCCCGGGCGCGGCGTCACGAGCAAGGGAAGTTGAGGAGGCTGTAGGGAGACGCCCGGGAAAGGCAGCTGACCTAACAGCCGGCCGGAAATCCCGCCTACTGCCCGCCCTCTTGTCAATCCGACCACGACTGCGCCCTGAAACGCCGACCCTTGTCACAGTAGTTCCGCCTCCACAGAAGCCCCGAGGACGGAGCGACTGAGCAGCAAACACCGTACAGAGGATTTGACTGAGGGTCAGTCTCCCTGCAGAACTGGAGTAGGTATCACGCACGCTCCCGGCAATCCGTCAAGAAGCTCCGAGCTCCGTTCTCTCAGGCCGACCTGCCCTAATTCTTCCCACTCTGTCCCCAGTGCCTGGTGCAATGTACTAGACGCTCTACCAGGGCATTCACAATGTATCAATAGATGGCCATAACGCCTTCCGCCAAAGGCCCATCCAGTCTGTGATTGCTTCACCATACCGCTAACTTTCCCTACTGGGTGATGTAAAGAGAATTTAGGTCCGCCTACCAAGTCCTATAAAAACTTGTAACTGGCTCCAAACCCTCTTGCCTGAATAGTATATAATATGATGAATATAATGAATCCTGTTATTTCTGACCCAGGTTGGCGCACCAAACCATGATTCCTAGGAATCAACTGAGGGTTAGTTGGACGGGAATGTGTCTGTGGACAGTAACCTCCTGGGGAGATCTGATCATAAATTTCTAACTGAGCAGGTTATGGTAGGTAGTCAGCCCCAAGCCTAACTTTTTAAGGAAAAGGCTTATCTTTTCCTTAGCAAGTCCTGTCCATTATTTCTGTGCATCTAGGTTAACACACCTCTGAAATGCTTCCTTTCAGAACCCTCCTTCCAAAAGGTGACCACCTTCAAGAGTTCTTAAACTATCCTGTAATCTATCTCCAATTTGCTTTCTCCCACCGTCATGCAATCTTCGTTATGTTCCCTCTAAAATTGCAAATGTATAAAAGACACTGCAAACTGTTATTCCGAGGAGGATTTGAGATCTTGCTCCCCAATATATGCAATCAATTTAGCTCAAATAAACTCATAAAAATTTTCTATTGGTTTGGACAGTTCTTGAATCAACAAGCAGATTTGGGAGAGACCACTGGTAGGAAATCACACTGCAGGGTGGCAGGTGAAGAGAAACATTTCCTTTGCAGGAATGAACCTTTGGAGAAATCCTTTAGATTTTGTAGATACTCAATGTTATGGCAGATGTAAAACAACTTTTTTTTTTTTTTTCTGAAGCTGGAAACGGAGATAGACAGTCAGACAGACTCCCGCATGCGCCCTACCGGGATCCACCCGGCACGCCCACCAGGGGGCGACGCTCTGCCCACCAGGGGGCGATGCTCTGCCCCTCTGGGGCATCGCTCTTTCGAGACCAGAGCCACTCTAGCACCTGGGGCAGAGACCAAGGAGCTATCCCCAGCGCCCGGGCCATCTTTGCTCCAATGGAGCCTCACTGCGGGAGGGGAAGAGAGAGACAGAGAGGAAGGAGAGGGGGAGGGGTGGAGAAGCAGATTGGCGCCTCTCCTGTGTGCTCTGGCCGGGAATCGAACCCGGGACTTCTGCACGCCAGGCCGACGCTCTACCACTGAGCCAACCGGCCAGGGCCTAAAACAACTTTTTAATATATTGTCTTATTTTTATTTTTGTCTACATGCTTGAAAATGACTATGCATAAAGAGGAGGGTGAGTAATCTTATGCATCTGCTGAGGAGCCTCCAGGGAGAAAAAGGATTTAAATTGGGAACCTTTCCCTTCTGAGTTTCAAACAGTCATTTGAACAGGGCTCTGTTAAACAATAGTTTAACTCCCACAGTTCTTCCCCCCACCCCCAGGAAAGGTTTTATTTAGCCAAAAATGCTAGTCAAAAAAAAAAAGACCAGTCTTGAGCACGAAGTCCAAACCACCAGCAGCATACATTTCTGTCATCCTGAGTTTGCAATCATTTTTTATTCATCAATTGGCGGGGCGTGGAGAAAGATGTAAGCTGTCTGAAAAACTATCCATTAGCTATAGGCAAGGGGGTGGGAGAAGGTGAAGTGGCACCAGCTCTCGGATAAGTGCAGAGCCCACAAGGAAGTGTCCACTCCTTTGAATTGGTGGACAACAATGCAGAAAGTTCATAAACAAACATAAAGTGGAGGCTCCTGGGGTTGGAAGGCACCTGGCTATTCTCTTGAATATCCACCTGGAAATTAATCCAGAGTTCCAACAGACATATGAATATGAGCAGTCTTTTGTTAGCTGCTCCTTAGGTATTAACAGGTTAACTGTTCTCTCTTACTCTCCGGATGCTCTAATTTAATTTATATAGAACACCTCAGAATTTTCTCCTGGTCAGCTGGTAGACTAAAGTGCTCCAAATAAAGACAGCTAGCTGAAGAAAACACTAGGGACTCAAACGAGAAAATCACCATAAAGGTAGTAGGAGCTGGGATAGTAATCAACATAATTTTAGAGAATCTTAAGAGAAGGCTAATTTCATACACAGCTTGGAAATTGTTAGACCCTGTCAGAAACTCTGACACTGGAAAAACCCTCAAGAAAACAGATGCATGTTTAACCTAATAAGCTGTGTAAGGTTTAGGGTGGAAAGAACTGAGCACAAACAGTAAGTGAAAGATAAGGAAACAGTTCAAAATGTAGGGGAAAAAACTATATGCACAAATAAATTCATCTCAGTTTTTTTTTTTCTTTTTTTTTTTTTTTCAAATGAGAAGCATCAATCATCAGTTTTTTGTTGTGACACCTTAGTTGTTCATTGATTGCTTTCTCATATGTGCCTTGACCGCGGGCCTTCAGCAGACCGAGTAACCCCCTGCTCAAGCCAGCGACCGTGGGTCCAAGCTGGTGAGCTTTGGCTCAAACCAGATGAGCCCACGCTCAAGCTGGTAACCTCAGGGTCTCGAACCTGGGTCTTCCGCATCCCAGTCCAACGCTCTATCCACTGCGCCACCGCCTGGTCAGGCCATCTCAGTTTTATAATAGTAAAAAAACTTAGAAATAATCAGTCCCTTGGCCATGGTCGGTGGCTCAGTGGATAGAGCATCAGCCCAGCGTGTGGATGTCCCGGGTTCGATCCCTGGTCAGGACACACAAGACAAGTAACCATCTGCTTCTCTCCTCATCCCCTCTCCTCCTTCTCTCCCTCTTTCCCTCCCACAGCCAGTGGCTCGACTGGTTCAAGTGTCAACCTCAGGTACTGAGGATAGCTTGGTTGATTCAAGCATCAGCCCCAGACGGTTGCCAGGTGGATCCAGTCGAGGCGCATGAGGAAGTCTGTCTATCTCCCCTCCTCTCACTAAAAAAATAATAATAATAATCAATCCCTCAATAAGGACATGGCAAAAATAAACAATGGTATAACCTAATGGAATAAATGCAACTATTAATTACACTTATCAAAATCATAATGCAAATAACATAAAAACTGTACATGTTATAAAAAGTGAAAAGTCACCTACAAAATTATATGATTTTTTAAAACCCTGAAAATTAAAAAAAATGTAAAAAATATACCAAAATATTTAGAGCTGTTTATGTAGACCAATTGAATTATGGATTTTCCCCTACATTTTCTCTACTTTCCAAATGTAGTTAGAACATTGAACAAAATTAAAACATTAACTGTAAGTCCTAAAACTCAACAGACTCAGTTGCCAAACTGCCCAGTTATCTTTATTTTTTCAAGATATTTAACAATATAAAAAAAAGTTCATATTTCTTCATGGTCATATCTTTCAAAGATTCAATAGTAGAAGCAGCCGAATGCTGCAACAACACAGAATAAGCTGTCCTACAAAACAAAACAGAAAATACACATAAATGCAGAATGTTAGAATGAGTCAAGAGTTAGATTTTCTGAATGTAGAAATAAAATACAAACTAATGACCTTTATGTACTACATATTCATAAAATAAGCATTCCCCTTTTTCCTCATTTATCGAAGAAATAATATATGAAATGCTTTGAGTTTCTTGGAATAAATGTATTACTCAACCCAAAGAACTGCATTCCAGTATCATACATAATAAAAATAACAGCACCCTGTCATGAAATCTGGATAAGGGTAAATGATCTCTGGGGGTTTGCTCTTAATTTATAAAATTCATCTGTCCATCTTTTAGCTCAGAATCTCAAAATTCTCTCCAGACTCCAGTTAAACTTTTTAAAACACATTTTAGGCACTTCTTACAGGAACTCTACCTGCCTGCCTCGTCAACTCCTGCCCTGCCAAGCTCACCTCCAGCCTGGCCGTGATGAGAGAAATCTGAACTCAACCAAAAGCAAACTTCTTTGGTTAGCCCAATTCCCTGGCTCCTTGGATGAAATAAGTGGGAGCTGTATTCTAGAACAGGGCTATCTGAGGTAAGGAACCTGGTTTTGTTTTTTTGTTCTAATTTCCAATCCTTCATACACTGATATTTTTGTAAAATGCAATGAAACTAATAACTAGGAAAAAAATGAAAAAACACAAATACAGCCTACACACTTTATTATTAGATTTAATGGAAATAAAATTACTCTGCCAAATTCCTACAAGAGTTTCTAAACCCTTATACTCCATTTATATACTTACCATGTTCAGGACCTATATAACAAACAATTCATGGCAAGGGTCTGTAGACCTCACTTTGATTGGCACTGTTCTACAGTGTCACCCAGAGTTCTCCGGCAGGAATGAGCCAGGTTATCCACAGCAATCATCAGCTGAAAAGCATATGCCTTTCTCTCCCCTCTCCCGCTTCCTTGTCCTCTGCTGGGGCTCCCTGAGATCCTCTCCCAAATAATAAAGTACTCAGGCTCTGAAAATGACACCTAAACACTCAACCAGCTAGACTAGAGATACAGTACACTAACTCAGCAACCTAAACCAGTCTCTCAAAAGTGGTTTTTAGACATCTCACCCACCAACCCTGGGTTATCAAACCCGATCTTGGATAATTTAATAATTGAACACTGCCCTGGCAGGTTGGCTCAGTGATAGAGCATTGGCCTGGTGTGTGGAAGTCCCGGGTTCAATTTCTGGTCAGGACACACGAGAAGTGACCATCTGCTTCTCCACCCCTCCCCTTCCCCGTTCTCTCTCTCTATATATATATATATCTCTCTCTCCCTTTTCCACAGCCATGGCTCCAATGGTTCCAGCAAGTTGGCCTGGGTGCTGAGGATGGCTCCATGGCTTCGCCTCAGGCACTGAAATAACTAGCTTGCTGAACAACGGAGCAACATCCCAGATGAGCAGAGCATCGCCCCATAAAGGGCTTTCCGGGTGGATCCCGGTCAGGATGCAAGCAAGAGTTGGTCTCTCTGCCTCCCACTTAATTTTTTTTTAATTGTTAACTAAAGTTTTATACTATGTATTTGTTCATTTGAGTATTGTCTGGCCCCACTGTTTATAACCTCTCTACAGACAATAACCATGCCTGTTACTCATCATTTTATTCCTAGCACCTCCACTACAGAGATTGACACATAATAGAAACTCAAAATGGCCTGTTTTATGAATGAATTGCATTGTATAAGGACTCAAGGAAATATAAATTTTAAATTAAAAACAACAACAAGAAAACACAGGAAAAATGATCACCTTAATTTGACCCTTCCCCCACAGAGCTGATGAAAATTTACATAATACTTCCCATTGTTCAGCCTTTTATCTCTAGGGTAGTTGAGCATAATATAAAAATTTGGTAGGACCATAAAATTTTAAAGCTAAATGGTATCTTAAGATTTACTATATAAGCAGCTTCCAAATCTGGCAGTAAGCATAAGCATTTGGAGAACGCTTTCAAAAAATCAGAATCACTGATCCAATCCTAGCTTATTTGATTAGAATCTACTTGAGTAGGGCCCTGGCACCTGCCTTTTTGTTTTTTTCTTTATTTTATTTTATTTTTTACAGAGACAGAGAGTGAGTCAGAGAGAGGGATAGACAGGGACAGACAGACAGGAATGGAGAGAGATGAGAAGCATCAATCATTAGTTTTTCATTGCGCGTTGCAACACCTTAGTTGTTCATTGATTGCTTTCTCATATGTGCCTTGACCGTGGGCCTTCAGCAGACTGAGTAGAGTAACCCCTTGCTGGAGCCAGCGACCCTGGGTTCATGCTGGTGGGCTTTTTTCTCAAACCAGATGAGCCCGCGCTCAAGCTGGCGACCTCGGGGTCTCGAACCTTGGTCTTCCGCATCCCAGTCCGACGCTCTATCCACTGCGCCACCCCCCGGTCAGGCGGCACTTGCCTTTTAAACAGGTTCCTCAAATAATTTTTTGGCAGCCACAATATCTTTGGGAAAATCTAGTACAGTTTCCTAATGTTACTGATACAATCAGACAAAAGTCCAATGATTCAGGCCCTTGTTAGTTGGCTCAGTGGATAGAGCGTTGGCCCAGCATGCAGACATCCCAGGTTTGATCCCCAGTCAGGGCACACATAAGAAGCGCCCATCTGCTTCCCACTCCTTCTTCCCCTTCTCCACCTCTTTTCCTCCCACAGCCAGTGGCTTGATTGGTTCCAGCATCAGCCCAGGACACTAAGGAGAGCTCAGCTGATTTGAGCAATGGCCCCAGACACGGGTTGCCGGGTGGATCCTGGTCAGGGTGCATGCAAGAGTCTATCTCCCCTCTCACTGAAGAAAGAAAGTCCAATGGCTTACCTAAAGTCAGTCAATAGAAAGTTACAGAGCTGGAAATGGAACCTCTCCTATTCACTCAATCCAGTTTCTCTTCTACACTACTATACTCAACTCTGACTCTACTGACTCACAACCTGGGAGCATCTGGATAGAGGGAGCAAGTATAAAGCGTATCATTAAAATTTATAAAACATTCATGCCAATACTTCCCAAGGTTTAAATAAAACCTTACTTTAATTCCTCTTTATATTTTCCTAGTTTAGAGAAATAGCTTTAAAATAATTAATTTGGTTACTGAAAGAAAAATCACCTTTGTCCATGGGATCCTTGCCACCTAAATTTTTTTTGCAGCTTAGCAAAGTGCCATGTATCTATTAGCACTAAACAATATGCTATTCCCAAATTTAAACTTATAAAGAGTTATGTCATCTGTACACATAGGAGTCTCCTTGCCTATAAGCAGCACCCCAGGTTTCTGCTTTAGTAACAAAAAAGAACAGTAAAGTCATCTCATCTAGAAGGAGTCTAAGACAAATGTTTAAAACTAAAGTGTCCTCACATCTCAGTAAATACTAAGTAATTTTATTATTTATTCATTTTTTTTAGAGAGGAGAGAGAGAGAGGAGAGAGAGGAGAGAGAGAAGGGGGGGAGGAGCTGGAAGCATCAACTCCCATATGTGCCTGACCAGGCAAGCCCAGGGTTTCAAACCGGTGACCTCAGCATTTCCAGGTCGACGCTTTTATCCACTGCGCCACCACAGGTCAGGCCCTAAGTAATTTTATTAGAATACTCCCATGGCCTCTGAAAGGAAGAAAAGGTTTCCATATAGACTTACATTCATGAAAACATCATGAGTGTAGTTGTCAGTGTCAGCATCCCACAAACAGCGAGCAGCCATGCTAAAAAGTCAGAGAAGGGAGAATTGTCAACAATATAACAAGGACCTGAACTACACATTATCTGCCAACAGCAAAAGTTTTCCTTGAAACATTCTTTTAGATCAGTACATCCAAACCTTATCACAGGCTCACACACAGAAAAGCGTATTTGTAAAGGAGAGTATACTGGGTAAACTAGAAGAGACTAGAGTCATAGATAAGACTGCTTGCAGTCAGAGATAACCAGCCCAGTACTCTGTGTGGGAAGCTCTGTTATACAGATTATTTCAGCTATTTGTGTATGTGACTTTTAAAGAAAACAGCACCTAAGAATTATGACTACAATGGATTTAATTCCTTCACAATAATATGAGAAGGTAAGGCCTGACCTGTGGTGGCGCAGTGGATAAAGTGTCGACCTGGAATGCTGAGGTCGCCGGTTCAAAACCCTGGACTTGCCTGGTCAAGGCACATATGGGAGTTGATGCTTCCTGCTCCTCCCCTCTTCTCTCTCTCTCTCTCTCTCTCTCTCTCCAATAAAAATTAATAAATACCGGTTGGCTCAGTGGTAGAATGTTGGCCTGGCATGCAGGAGTCCCGGGTTTGATTCCCAGCCAGGGCACATAGGA
Organism: Saccopteryx leptura; assembly: GCF_036850995.1. Classification (NCBI taxonomy): domain Eukaryota; kingdom Metazoa; phylum Chordata; class Mammalia; order Chiroptera; family Emballonuridae; genus Saccopteryx; species Saccopteryx leptura. The sequence continues at coordinate 56,231,169 of NC_089510.1, forward strand.
GAGGCGCCCATCTGCGTCTCCACCCTTCCCTTTCTCCTTCCTCTCTGTCTCTCTCTTCCCCTCCCGCAGCCAAGGCTCCATTGGAGCAAAGTTGGCCCGGGCGCTGAGGATGGCTCTGTGGCCTCTGCCTCAGGCGCTAGAGTGGCTCTGGATGCAACAGAGCAATGGCCCAGATGGGCAGAGCATTGCCCCCTGGTGGGCATGCCAGGTGGATCCCGGTCGGGCACATGCGGGGGAGTCTGTCTGACTGCTTCCCCATTTCCAACTTCAGAAAAATTAAAAATTAAAAAATAAAATAAAATAAAAAGAATAAAATCTAAAAAAAAAGAAAAGAAAAGAAACCGCCTCCTTGCCACATCATCTAACCGCCATTTAAAATAATAATAATAATAATAATAATAATATGAGAAGGTAAATCTGTAAAGGATCCAACAGATTGTTTACTCCTACCTAGAAAAGAAAGGGGCAAACTATGAACTAGAGCCTAACCAGGCGGTGGCACAGTGGATAGAGCGTCGAACTGGGATGCAGAGGACCCAGGTTCGAGACCCTGAGGTCACCAGCTTGAGCGCAGGCTCATCTGGTTTGAGCAAAAAGCCCACCAGCTTGAACCCAAGGTCGCTGGCTCCAGCAAGGGGCTACTCGGTCTGCTGAAGGCCCGCAGTCAAGGCATATATGAGAAAGCAATCAATGAACAACTAAGGTGTTGCAACGCGCAATGAAAAACTAATGATTGATGCTTCTCATCTCTTTCCGTTCCTGTCTGTCTGTCCCTGTCTATCCCTCTCTCTGACTCACTCTCTGTCTCTGTTAAAAAAAAACACCAAAAAACAAAAAACTATGAACTAGAATTCAATCTTCTAACTAATTCTAAATCCAGTATTATCTCTACAGGATGCTATGCTACCTTCACAGTCTCAATTTGGCCATTCTCTCTAGTTTTTGAGTAAGAAAAAATATCAGTTGAAATAAAAACCAATTAAAAATGCAAACAATTAAAATTCCCAGTAGTATTAGACTAGTAAATGAAATTAGGATATATTTCTTGGCAATGAAATTCTATGCAGCCATTATAGATTTTTTAAAATTATTTTTTATTTATTGGTTTTAGGGAGAGAGGAAGAAGGGAAGGGAGGGAGGGAGGAAGAGAGAGAGAAAACAGCAATTTGTTGTTACAATTATTTACACACTCATTGGTTGATTCTTGTGAGTGCCATGACCAGGAATTGTACCTGCAACCTTGGTGTATCGGGACTATGCTCTAACCAACTGAACTACCCAGCCAGGGCCCCATTAAAGATATTTTTATACAAAATAACTTTAAGAACATGAAAAGATGTTCACAATATAATATTAAGTTTAAAAAGTAATTACAAATATTTTACCTTTGTTATTAAATGTGTGTGTGTGTGTATATATATATATATATATATATATATATATATATATATATATATGATTCATCAATAACATTTATTGAGTGCTTACTTTGTGCCAGCCTCTGGCCTAAGTGCTTTATATGTATTAACTCACTCAGTCCTATGAGGTAGGTACTATATTATACCCAATTAATAAACATGGACACTGAAGATCAGAAAAATTAAATAAAGGTCATTCAAATATAAGTGACAAAGCTTCATTTTGAACCTAGACAATTTAGTTTCAAGTCTGTAACGAAAATATACATATACCATATTATATTGGTTCATTGTTTGAAAGCTTTTCTTGTTTAAGTTTTACATAGAAGAGCTCCCCCTAACCTGTTTCACACATTCTTAAATCAAAATTTTAAATTTCCAAGTTGCAAAATATTTCCAAGTTGCAAAAGTAACAATATGAAATAAAAAGTCAATCTACTTAATTGATCAACAAGTATTTATTTAGAAAGAGCAAAATCTGGCTTTATCCTCAATTCTCAATTTAATTAGGTGAAAAGAATTAACACATCAAAAGAATAAGATAATGTATAGTTGTGCTAATTTATAGGTTATTGGGTTTAAAAGATACTGTAACATTTGTCTAGTTCAAGCCCAAGTTGCATAGTAATTTTTGAGAATTGAGAGGAGAAAAGCCAAAGAAGATTTCGTAAAGAAAGTGGTACTTAAGCTGAGCAGCTCCAACTGAAGACATAAATATAAAAAGTTACTAACAACTATTTGTTATATATGAGCAACGTGCTAGGTGCAAATAATACAAAGATGAATACAATACAATTGTTGCCTTCAAATTGTGGAATCCTTACATCATTTCCCAATAAAAGGAATCAGAACTACTTGGAAAAATGGCCATTCCAGGTCTAGGGCTGGAAATGTACAAGATAAATCTGAACTATCTGGGTCATATCAAAACCCTGAACTAAAAAATGCTATATTTGAAAATATATGCCAAAAGCATTTGGAAGAAATATCATGGAACAATTTGTAGCACGTCAGTGCTCCCTCCCAGATCAATTAGGAAAACCTGGATAAAAGGAACCAGAGCTACTGAAGCAAACAGGACCAGAGGGGAGCCAAAATTCCAGAGAGGTGAACCACACACAGGAGGTAAACTGATATTCTGCTGAGTAGTTTTCCCTGGGTCATTTGCCAGCTCTGGCCACATGGCTACAGGCTGAGAATATGCGTTTTGTCCAGGTAGAGGACAAATCGCTGAGGGAAAAATAAACCAGCAGGACTCCTGTCAGTCTTGCAGATATAGGGAAATAAAATTGGAGACTTGAAGGACCAAGATCCCTATAAAAAAGGAGACAGCAGAACTGAGCCTTAACATTACATGGTAGGTCCCCATCAAGACGTGGTAAATTGTGAAACTATGTAAGCAGGAACCTAAAAACTAAGTGTGGTGGGCAACATAATAGACTCCCACCAAATATGTCTATATGTTAAACCCCCAGAACCTAGGAATATGTTATAGTACACGGCAAGAGAAGGTTATATATATATATATATGATTAAGTTAAAGATCTTGGGATGGGGAGATTATCCTGGATTACCCAGGTGGACTCAATGTAATTACAGGGTCCTTATAAAACCCTGATGGCGAACCTTTTTATAAAACCGCAGCACCGTTTGGTTGATCTCCACTACCACCCACCATGAAAGCTGGAAAGCCCACTAGTGGGCGGGAGGGACCAGGTTGACCAGCACTGCAAAAGTGGGCGATTTTATAAAAAGGTTCGCCATGGCCCTGGCCGGTTGGCTCAGCGGTAGAGCGTCGGCCTGGCGTGCGGAGGACCCGGGTTCGATTCCCGGCCAGGGCACATAGGAGAAGCGCCCATTTGCTTCTCCACCCCCCCCCCCTTCCTCTCTGTCTCTCTCTTCCCCTCCCGCAGCCAAGGCTCCATTGGAGCAAAGATGGCCCGGGCGCTGGGGATGGCTCTATGGCCTCTGCCCCAGGCGCTAGAGTGGCTCTGGTTGCGGCAGAGCGACGCCCTGGAGGAGCAGAGCATCGCCCCCTGGTGGGCAGAGCGGCGCCCCTGGTGGGCGTGCCGGGTGGATCCCGGTCAGGCGCATGCGGGAGTCTGTCTGACTGTCTCTCCCTGTTTCCAGCTTCAGAAAAATAGAAAAAAAAAAAAGGTTCGCCATCATGGTTATAAAAGAAGAAAGAAGGCAGGTGGGTCAGAGTCAGAGAGATATTTGAAGATGGTATGATGCTGGTTTTGAAGATGGAATAAAGGTTTATTAGCTAAGAAATGCAGGCAGCCTCTAGAAGCTGGAATAGGCAAGGGAATGTATTCTCCACTAGAGCCTCCAGAAGAAATACAGCTCTGCCAACACTGTTATTTTAGTTCAATGAAACCCATTTGGATTTATGATCTCCAGAACTGTAAAATAGTATATCTGTACTGTTTTAAGCCACCTGCTTTGTAATTAGTTACAGCAGCAACAGAAAAATAATACATCAAGAAAAAGGCTCTGAGGCCCTGGCCAGTTGGCTCAGTGGTAGAGCATCAGCCCAGCATGTGAATGTCCTGGGTTTGATTCCAGACAGGGCACACAAGAGAAGCGACTATCCGCTTCTCCTCCTCTCCCCTTCTCCTTCTTCTCTGTCTTCATATCTCTCTCTCTCTCTCTCTCTCTCTCTCTCTCTTCCCCTCCTGCAGCCATGGCTCAATTGGTTCAAGCGAGTTGGCCTAAGGCACTAAGGATGTCTCAAGCGCTAGAAATAGCTCAGTTGCTGAGCAATGGCCATAGCTGGGCAGAGTATTGCTCATAGGGGGCTTGCCAGGTGGATCCCAGTCTGGGGTACATGTGGGAATGTCTCTCTGTCTCCCCTTCTCTAACTTAAAAAGAAAAAAAAGAAACAATTGGGGATCTTTGAATGCTTGCTGAATATTTTATAATATTAAGGACTAACAATATTTAGATATATTTTATTATGTTAAAAGGGTCCTTAAATTTCAGAGATACATATTGCTGTATTTACAGATGAAATGGTATAATGACTGGAATTTGCATCAATAATCAGGTGGGGGCAGGTAGATGTATAAATGAAACAACATAGGGATGTGTTGATAACTTCTAAAACTAAGTATTAGATCCACAGGAGTTCCTTAGTCCCTACACTTTTGCCTTTGTTTGAAATTTTAGACAAGAAAACGTTTAAAAGGGGGTGGAAGAGGCCTTGTATGCCTTACTTTCGAGTTTGGCCTGATCACATTTAACCAAGTCAATTTAAAGGAGTTTATACTTGACAAGGTTCGAAATAAACTCTATACAGACTCCGTGGAAAGAGTGTAAGGTGTACTCTTGGGAGATTGGTCTGGTATGCAAAATGAATTGTAGAGGAGAGAGATTAGAGTCAAGAAGGGCTGCTAAGGGGCTGCTAAGTGATCCTGGCATCCAGATTACAGTGCATGGAATGGGAGAGAGCAGTGGCTAAATAAGACTCTAAGGTTTCATTTTGAGAGACAGTGAGAGTAACACCGATCGGCTGCTCCACCCATTCATGCATTCACTGGTTGAGTCTTGTATGTGCCCTGACCAGGGATCAAACCCACAACCCTGGCACATCAGGACGACACTCTAACCGACTGAGCCACCCAGCCAGGACCAAGACTCTAAGGTTTTACGTCTGAGTCAGCAGAATCTTGGTAATACTGTGAGAGAAAAAGAAATTAAGGTAACAGGCTGATTTAAGGACAGGAAGGGAAAAGAAACTCTTAAAATGTTGAATCTGAGGTGACAGATTAGTAAAGTATTTCTTAGTCTCTCCGTGGTGAGAAACTCTCCTGAAGCCTTTTGAACAATTAGTAGAGGACACCATGGTGAGAGTACTGTGCTAGGAGTCAGAGGCTGGATTCTGTTAGTGACCCTGACACCAGCCATATCAATACCTTAGATCAAAACATGCTGAATCTCATGAGTATCATAAAATAGGGGGACTAGACACTAGTAAATATCTGTAGTCTCTTGCAAATTAACATTCTATAACAAAAATTCTCAGTGATATTATCTACAAGGTATTTTTTAAATTCATTCAACAAATACTATAGTACTTCCCCCTTTTTTTTTTTACAGAGATATAGAGAGTCAGAGAGAGGGATAGACAGGGACAGACAGACAGGAACAGAGAGAAGAGAAGCATCAATCATCAGTTTTTTGTTGCATGTTGCAACATCTTAGTTGTTCATTGATTGCTTTCTCATATGTGCCTTGACCGTGGGCCTTCAGCAGACTGAGTAACCCCTTGCTTGAGCCAGCGACCTTGGGTGCAAGCTGGTGAGCTTTGCTCAAACCAGATGAGTCCACGCTCAAGCTGGCGACCTCGGGGTCTCGAACCTGGGTCTTCCGTATCCCAGTCCGACACTCTATCCACTGTGCCACCGCCTAGTCAGGCTGTGGTACTTTCTTACAAAATACTATAGTAGGTACTGTTTACAAACAGAAACGGGAGATTAACAGTTGGACATAGTAAACAACAAGAAATACAGATTTTGAACTCACCAATACAGGAAAGACAGTTTGAGGTCATAAGAATGAATGAGCTCATTGAGAAAGCATATATAAAAGTAGAAAAACAAGAATTGAGCCTTGAAAAAAAGCTCACAGCTGGAGATGTAGGGTATAAAAAGGAACAAGTGAAGGAAAAAGAATTGTCACATAGGAAAACAGGAGAGAAACAAGTTAGCTAAGTGTCGTCAGGGCCAATAAAACCAGAGTGAATTTTAAGAAACAGAAGCCCAGAACAATACAAGAGCTAAGAAAGAGCTTTGAGATTTGCTAATAAGGAGGTCTCAGACAATTTTAAAGAAATTAATTTTGGCCTGACCAGGCAGTGGCACAGTAGATAGAGCGTCAGCCTGGGACACTGAGGACCCAGGTTCAAAACCCTTAAGGTCACTCACTGGCTTGAGTGTGGGCTCATCTGGCTAGAGAGCAGGCTCACCAGCTTGAGCATGGGGTCTCCAGATTGAGCATGGGTAGACATGACCTCATGGTCACTTGAGCCCAAAGGTCATTGTCTTGAAGCCCAAGGTCACTGGTTTGAGCCCAAGGTTGCTGGCTTGAGCATGGGTCACTGGCTCGGCTAGAGCCCCCGGTTAGTGCACATATGAGAAAGCAATCAATGAACAACTGAGGTGCCACAATTATGAGTTGATGCTTCTCATCTCTCTCCCTTCCTGTCTGTCCATGTCTGCTGCTCACTCCCTCTCTAAAAAAAGAATTAATTTTAGATAATGGTAGGACCAAAATTGGGCAACAAGGAATATAGGAGGAAACATATATTGTATATAATCCTATACTTTCTTTGGGAAAACATGCATACATAAACCCTAAAAGACTTATTAGCCCACAGATACTATGAAAAGTGAATTACTTCATGGAGCTCACCCAGAATGTCAATCTCAGAATCTCTTGGGTTCACAGCTGCATTTTGTTTTACTGTCCTTTCCTCTCACTTTTGCAAAGATACAATCTTACTGAATCACCAAGAGGACGAATACCTAGTAAGAAACGTGTAAGAATAAAAACAAGAAGAAAAAAAACAACTACTCACAATACTCCTTCACCTCTTTGTTCTCCAATCACTACTTGCACCACCATTTTGTATCGGTCAAATCCCATTTCTAGAAGGAAAAAAATAAGAAAGTTATCTATAAGAAAATATATGGGGGCCCTGGCCGTTTGGCTTAGTGGTAGAGCGTCGGTCTGGCATGCAGGAGTCCCGGGTTCGATTCCCGGCCAGGGCACACAGGAGAAGCGCCCATCTGCTTCTCCACCCCTCCCCCTCTCCTTCCTCTCTGTCTCTCTCTTCCCCTCCCACAGCTGAGGCTCCACTGGAGCAAAGATGGCCCGGGTGCTGAGGATGGCTCTGTGGCCTCTGCCTTAGGCACTAAAATGGCCCTGGTTGCAACAGAGCAACGCCCCAGATGGGCAGAGCATCGCCCCCTGGTGGGCATGCCGGGTGGATCCTGGCCGGGCGCATGTGGGAGTCTGTCTGCCTCCCCGTTTCCAACTTCAGAAAAATACAAAAAACAAAAAAAAAGAAAATTATGGTAAAATTACCTAATGGAGACAAATTTTCCTGGAAAAGAACACAAGCATTCAGTCTACAAGATTTACTAAGTAAGATGAGAAGCCTGGGAGTCAGAAAGACCTGAGGACAAATCCTAACTGTAAAATTCTAACCTTAGACAAGCAAAATCCTGAAAATTCTCACTAACAACAAATCTGGAGAGAAGAAAGCTGAAAATTGAATGGGTATCTTTAACCTCCCCCTTTTCTGACCAGGGAATAAGTGGAAACAGTAACAACAAAATGTGAAATGGGCAAAGTTGAAACAGAGCCAACTCTCTTTGATGAAAGTTAATAGCTTCAGGAGTATATAGTAAATTAGGCAAACAATCTGAACACTACCTTACCCTTCTAATTCAGGATAGTTAACCAAATCTCAGAAGACAGAACCCAAGTTATTTTTTAAAACATTGACAGCTTAACTGAGCTTCCTCTTCTGTTCCCATTTCTCTTCCTCCTTTTCTCAAACCAAAAGTAAAATTGTGGCTAGAAAATTAAATATACAGCCCTTAAATCATAGTTCTGAGAGAAAGGTAAAATAGTCTTCAATACAGTGGGAGGAAAGTTTAAAAATATCACCTACAGCCTGACCAGGCGGTGGTGCAGTGGATAGAGCATCGGACTGGGATGTGGAGGACCTAGGTTCGAAACCCCAAGGTCACCAGCTTGAGCGTAGGCTCATCTGGTTTGAGCAAAGCTCACCAGCTTGAGCTCAAGGTCGCTGGCTTGCGCAAGGGGTCACTTGGTCTGCTGTAGTCCCCCAGTCAGGGCAAATATGAGGAAGCAAACAATGAACAACTAAAGTGCTGCAATGAAGAATTGATGCTTCTCATCTCTCTCTTTCCTGTCTGTCTGTCCCTATCTGTCCCTCTCTGTCTCTTCTGTCACACACACACACACAAATATATATATATATATATATATATATATATATATATATATATATATATATCACACAAATATATATATATCACCTACACTACATCAAAGCAAAATGAAAAGAAGCTGAATAGAAATATGCAAAGGTGCAACAGCAAAACACAACCCAAAATTTAGAAAAAAACAGAAAAGGAAAAAAAAGAAACATATTGTGAAAAAAAGAAAAAACTCAACCTAAGAGAAATATAAATCAAGAAACAAAGAGAAATTCTTCACAACTGATTCACAATGTAGAACAACATAAACTCTTAAATTCAATAAAATAAGAACTCAATCAGATTATAAAACAACAGAAAGAAGAAAAGGGAGATTGAAGAAAAGGGAGATTGAAGCTCTAGGAAACAAACAGTACCCACACAATAGCAGTGCAGAACTTTAAAACAAACAACCTGCACAAACAACCTGCACAGTGGACAGAGCATCATCCTGGGATGCTCAGGACCCAGGTTCAAAACCCCAGCGTTGCCGGCTTGAACGTGGGCTCATCTGGCTTGAGTGCAGAATCACCAGTTTGAGCGCAGGGTCGCTGGCTTGAGTGTGGGATCACAGATATGATCCCATAGTCACTGGCTTGAGTCCAAAGGTTACACAGCCCTGAGCAAGGGGTCACTGGCTCGGCTGGAGCTCACTGCCCAGCCCCATAAAGGCACATACAAGAAGCAATCAATGAACAACTGATTAAAGTAACACAGCCCTGGCCGGTTGGCTCAGTGGTAGAGCGTCGACCAGGCATGCAGGGGTCCCGTGTTCGATTCCCGGCCAGGGCACACAGAAGCGCCCATCTGCTTCTCCACCTCCCCCTCTCCTTCCTCTCTGTCTCTCTCTTCCTCTCCCGCAGCGAGGCTCCATTGGAGCAAAGATGGCCCGGGCGCTGGGGATGGCTCCTTGGCCTCTGCCTCAGGCGCTAGAGTGGCTCTGGCCACGACAGAGCGACGCCCCGGAGGGGCAGAGCATCGCCCCCTGGTGGGCAGAGCGTCTCCCCTGGTGGGCGTGCTGGGTGGATCCCAGTCGGGCGCATGCGGGTCTGTCTGACTGTCTCTCCCCGTTTCCAGCTTCGGAAAAATACAAAAAAATAAAAATAAAAGTAACACAGCTGAGTTGATGCTTCTCATCTCTCCCTTCTTTTCTCTCTTGAAAAAACATAATAATAATAAAATGACAGCAGACAAAATAAACATAAATGAAAACTGAATTACTGGTTTAAAATGATCACAAGTAACTGTCAAAGAAAAAGAAATTACAACAGAGAAAAACTGATAGCAAAGACAATGATGATTGATTTTTTTCCCCTTAAGTTAGGAGTGGGAAGACAAACAGATTCCCACATATGCCCTGACCGGGATCCACCCAGCAAGCCCCCTACAGGGTAATGCTCTGCCCATCTAAGGTCGCTGCTCAGTTGCTAGGCAACTGAGCTATTTTTAGCATCTGATGCAAGGCCATGGAGCCATCCTCAGCACCCTAGGCCAACTTGCTCCAACCAAGCCATGGTTGCAGAAGAGGAAGAGAGAGATAGAGAGAGAGACAGAGAGACAGAGAGATGGAGAGACAGAGAGACAGAGAGAAGGTAGAGGGGGAGGGATGGAGAAGCAGATGGTCATTTCTCCTGTGTACCTTGACTAGGAATCAAACTGGGACATCCACACGCCGGGCTGACGCTGTACCACTGAGCCAACTGGCCAGGGCCAAAGATGATTAAATATATATCAATATTTGCTGTCTTGAAAGAAGAGAATCTAACAAATAGAACAGGCAATATATTCAGAGATACAAGAAAATTTCCCTGATATGGAAAAAATAAAATCCACAGATCTTTTAATGGTCAATACCAAGCAATTCTCTAGAAAAGGTATTAAGCATCAAGGTTAAGGATAGGACTCTCTGTGCAGAGAAATCACACTGGACTCAGATTTCTCCATAGTAACATTCAATGCTAAAAGACATGAAGGAAACTCTCTAAGATTTTCTTTTTTTCTTTTTTTTTTTTTTTAACAGAGACAGAGAGTGAGTCAGAGAGAGGGATAGACAGGGACAGACAGACAGGAACGGAGAGAGATGAGAAGCATCAATCATTAGTTTTTCATTGCGCGTTGCAACTCCTTAGTTGTTCATTGATTGCTTTCTCATATGTGCCTTGACCGCGGGCCTTCAGCAGACCGAGTAGCCCCTTGTTGGAGCCAGCAACCTCGGGTTCAAGCTGGTGGGCTTTTGCTCAAACCAGATGAGCCCACACTTAAGCTGGTGACCTCGGGGTCTCAAACCTGGGTCCTCTGCATCCCAGTCCGACGCTCTATCCACTGCGCCACCGCCTGGTCAGGCTCTAAGATTTTCAAGGAAATAAATTATGACCTCAAAATATATTCATCCAAAATATATTCAGTTTAAAGGCATTCTCAGACCCTGGCCAGTTGGCTCAGTGGTAGAGTGTTAACCCAGTGTGTAGAAGTCCCAGGTTGGATTCCCAGTCAGGGCACACAGGAGAGGTGACCGTCTGCTTCTCCCCTCCTTCCCCTTCTCTCTCTCTCCTCCCTCCCACAGCCATGGCTCAACTGATTTGAGTACGTTAGCCCCAGCACTGAGGATGGCTCCCTCAAGCCTCCACCTCAGGCACTAAAAATAGCTCATTTGGGAGCATGGCCCCAGATGGGCACAGCATTGTCCCCAGATGGGGATTGCTGGGTTGATCTCAATCAGGGTGTATGTCTTCATGTCTCCCTTATTGTCACTTAAAAAAAATAATAAAGGCATTCTCAAACATGAAAAAATTCATGGAATATAGCATTTCTGAGCCCTTCCTGAAAAACCTTGCAACAAAGCCTTGTCAGATAAAAATTGAACCAAAATACAGAACTCAGGAAAAGGACTATTCAGTCCTTTTACCAAAGGACTAAATAGTGGTGAGCAATCACTCCATTTAAATATAGAATGAATGCTATATCATTAAGGGAAGTAAGTCTAATATGCCATTGTTATTAAAGTATTTGTTCATCTGTATATCTATAAAGGAAAGAGCTCTTGTATGATGTTCAACTAATAATAATTATGAGTAGCATTTGGTGATTTTTCTATTTTTACTTTTCTACAGTTTAAATTTTTTTTTTTTATTTACTTATTTTTTACAGAGACAGAGAGTGAGTCAGAGAGAGGGATAGACAGGGACAGACAGACAGGAACGGAGAGAGATGAGAAGCATCAATCATTAGTTTTTCATTGCACATTGCGACACCTTAGTTGTTCATTGATTGCTTTCTCATATGTGCCTTGACCGCGGGCCTTCAGCAGACCGAGAAACTCCTTGCTGGAGCCAGCGACCTTGGGTTCAAGCTGGTGAACTTTGCTCAAACCAGATGAGCCCTCGCTCAAGCTGGCAACCTCAGGGTCTCGAACCTGGGTCCTCTGCATCCCAGTTCGACACTCTATCCACTGCGCCACCGCCTGGTCAGGCAGTTTAAATTTTTTTTTTCTTTTTTTTTTCAGTTTTTTTTTAATGACCAAGTATTTTTTTGTTTTGTTTTAGTGTTTAGCCCAAGCTAAAATTATTTTTTTAGATTTTTTTATTTGAATTCACGGGGGTACAGGTTCAAGTGTGAATGAGCATGTATTTTGTGTGTGTGTGACAGAGAGAGGGACAGGAAGGGAGAGAGATGAGAAGCATCAGTTATTCATTGTGGCACCTTAGTTGTTCATTGATGCTTTCTCATATGTGTTTTAACGGGGGGAGGGGGGGTAAAGTGACCCCTTGCTCAAGCCAGCAACCCTGCGCTCAAGCCAGATGGGCCCATGCTCAAACCGGCAACATCAGGTTTCAGATCTGGGTCCTCTGGGTCCCAGTCCAACAATATATCCACTGCACCACCACCTGGTCGGGAGAGCATGTATTTTTTAACAATAATTTTAACAGTGAATTTTTGTTAAAATTAAAAACAAAATGCTAATATGTTGCCTGATCAGGCGGTGGCGCAGTGGATGGAGCGTCGGACTGGGATGCAGAAGACCCAAGTTCGAGACCCTGAGGTCGCCAGTTTGAGCGTGGGCTCATCTGGTTTGAGCAAAAGCTCACCAGTACCCAAGGTCGCTGGCTTGAGCAAGGGGTTACTCGGTCTGCTGAAGGCCCGCAGTCAAGGCACATATGAGAAAGCAATCAATGAACAACTAAGGTGTCGCAACGAAAAACTGATGATTGATGCTTCTCATCTCTCTTTGTTCCTGTGTGTCTGTCCCTATCTATCCCTCTCTCTGACTCTGTAAAAAAAAAAAAAAAAATGTTAACTTAAGTGATGAAAATACATAAAATACCTATTTTCTTATTTAGACTTTTCTATCATTTCTAAAAATTAAGACATTAAAAAACAGATTGTTGGGTTAACAAATGTTTTTAGGTTTGCTCACTTGTATTGGGGCAACGAACATGTATGTACAGTCTATGGAAGGCTGCAGGTGCTTGCCCTCAGGACAGCAGATTGCAATTTGTGGATTGCCTTCCTCTGGTTGGGAAGGGACAGTGTCTGCTATTGTTTGTTGGAGAAGGGTTTTTTGCCCCCAGCCGGTTTTGCTGGGAGAGTGGAGAGGGAGAGGGAGAGAGAGAGAGAGAGAGAGAGAGAAAGAGAGAGAGAGAGAGGGAGAGAAAGAGTCCGAGGGTGAGTCCAGGTTGTAGAATTGTAGACAGAGCTGGGAGCCCCGATTTCTGCCTGGCCTGTTTGGCTGGGGACTGCTGAGGCTGGTGGGGGCCTGTGAGTCCGGGTGAGTGCGGCATGCTGAGGGGCTTGGGAGCCCAGCCTGTTTGCTCATCCGTCCTTATGAGGCTCTAATAAATGGAATGGCCCACCACTTTCCGGCTCCACAGTTCCTTTACCATCTGCCCAAATCCAATGGGAACATGCATGTGCATGGCCATGGTGGTGGCTACCGGCCTTACACAAATCAAAATATTAAATAATATTTACCTTTAGGAAATTAAATTTTATATAATTTTTTAAAACTTTATGTATACAGTATCCCCCCTTATCTGCAGTTTTGCTCTCTGCAGTTTCAATGTCCCACAGTCAACGGCAGTAGAAATTACCAAATGAAAAACTCCAGAAATAAACAATTCATAAGTTTTAAATTATGGATCCATCTGAATAGTGTGATGAAATCTCATCCTGACCCACTCTGTCTTGTCCAGGCCTTGAACCATTCCTTTGTCCAGGACATCTATTTTGTATTCAATACCCACCCATTAGTCACTTAATAGCCGTCTTGGTTATCAGATCCACTGTAGCAGTATTCACGTAACTCTTATTTTACTTAAATAATGGACCAAAGCACAAGAGTAATGATGTGGGCAATTCAGATATGCCAAAGAGAAACTGTAAAGATATTTTGAGAAAGAGAAAGGTACCACATTCACATAACTTTCATTACAGTATATTGTTATAACTTTTCTATTTTATTAGTTATTGTTGTTAATATTATTGTACCTAATTTATAAACTACACTTTATCCTAAGTGTATTTATAGGAAAAAACATAGTATATATAGGGTCCAGGCATCCACAGGGGATCTCAAAACATATCCCCACAGATACGGGAAGACTACTGTATTGTCCAGGTTTATTACAATGAAAATTTTATTATTATTACAAAGGTATTTCTTCTCTCCAAAAAATGATATTTTTTAAAAAGGACAGATAGAAAAAGAGGACTTTTCAGATGATATAACATTACCAACAAAAGAGAGACCAAGAAACAGATAAAGAATGGGTAGGAAAAGCACAAGATTTGCTCTGCACATGTAGAATTTGGCAGGCATGGAAGGGTTAAGTAGGACAAGTAGTGATGATTCAGCTGGAAAGACGACTGAGGTCAGACTGAAAGGGAACTGAATGGCAGGCTGAGGAACTGGTATCTCGGTGAGAAAAACAACCAAGAATTATGGGGGAAAGGAGCTCTGGACTTCCTGGATTTTCTGTATACAGTACTGTACTTGGATTTCCTAGATAGTGCTTCCAAATAGTGTCTTATTTAATCTTTACTCTTTCCTACCATCTGCAAAAGCCTACATGAATAAAAGTTACCACATAATTAAGAAGACTAGACACACAAAAAATGTGTCTTTAATAGCACCCCACAGCTTATGTCCCTTGATTAAAGATGGGAAGGAGACAAATGGGTAAAGCTGAATGTTTGAAGGGAACGAGTAATTTCTTTTTATTGTTTTTTTTGTTGTTGTTGTTGTTGTTTTTTGTATTTTTCTGAAGCTGGAAACAGGGAGGCGGTCAGACAGACTCCCGCATGCGCCCGACCGGGATCCACCCGGCACACCCACCAGGGGGCAATGCTCTGCCCATCCGGGGTGTTGCTCTGTCGCGGCCAGAGCCATTCTAGCGCCTGAGACAGAGGCCAAGGAGCCATCCCCAGCGCTCGGGCCATCTTTTGCTCCAATGGAGCTTTGGCTGCGGGAGGAGAAGAGAGAGACAGAGAGGAAGGAGAGGGGGAGGGGTGGAGAAGCAGATGGGCGCTTCTCCTGTGTGCCCTGGCCGGGAATCGAACCCGGGACTTCCGCACACCAGGCCGATGCTCTACCACTGAGCCAACCGGCCAGGGCCGGGAACGAGTAATTTCTAATTATCACCATTATTACCTTTTAGTTTATCTTTAAGAGTTTCTGATAAACGTATTGTGAGCTGAGGCATTTCATCAGGAAAGTATTCAGCATTTGCCAGTTCCTCCTTGAGCACAGCACGGAAGCAGTCTTTAACCACAGAGGGTCTGAACCTGAATAAAAAATGTTTGAAACATCTGATTGGAAACTCCAAAACCCCAACTTACCTTCATAGCTCCACTTCCTCTAGTTCTTTGTCATTTGAACCATTTAAACCTTCTTTTTCATAGTTATTATAAAAGTAATAAAAGAAAATTAAGAAAACCAGTCTTCAGACCACATAATCCCATATTCCACAGACCGCATATTGCATCTGGATGTCTAGTAGGCAACTCAAGTTTAATACATCCAACACTGAGCTTCTGATTGTCTCCTTTCCTCAAAACCAGGTCCTCCTGCAGTCACCTCCATCTCAGTCAGTGGTTAATGCCATTCTTCCAGTTGCTCAAGCCAAAAACTTTGGTGTCTTGTTGCCTCTCTC
Source organism: Saccopteryx leptura (assembly GCF_036850995.1). Lineage (NCBI taxonomy): Eukaryota > Metazoa > Chordata > Mammalia > Chiroptera > Emballonuridae > Saccopteryx > Saccopteryx leptura. The sequence continues at coordinate 56,246,748 of NC_089510.1, forward strand.
ACAGCCTATATTCCACTTGTGACCAAATTTTATCAGTTCTACCTTCACAATAACCTAAAATTCTATCATTCTCACTACCTGACTGCCACCACCTTGCTCCAAGGTACTGTTACTCCTTGCCTGGACTATAATGGCCTCTTAACAGTCTCTCTGTGTCTGCCTTTGTCCCCAAATCCTGTTCGCAACACAGCAACTGGACTGACTGGTCCTATATTATCAGATCATGATACTCCTCTATGCAAAATATCTCACATAGTTCCTACATCACTCAGAATAAAAACAACAGAATAAAAGCAGTATCCCATGATTTGCAAGGTTCCAAAGGAGCTACTCTACCAAACTCTCCGACCTCACTTCCTACTATGTTCCCCCTAGTTCCCTCCACTCAGGCCCCACTGGCCTTTGCTGTGTTCACACCTGAATGCTTCTCCACTTGTTGTTAGCCTCTGCCTAAACTTTATTCAATTCTTCCTGTAACGAAGAGCTAGCTCCCTCACTTCTTTCAAGTCTTTATTCAAAATTCACTTTTCCTGGCCACCCGCTCTAAAACTTCAAATTGCCTTTTTATCATATCACTTTATCTCTCTCTTCCTGGTACTTATTACTATTTGATACACTGCATGGCTCATTTATTTATTTATCTTGTTTCTTGTGCTTTTACCTACCTAGAGCATAAGCTCCATGAGAGTAGGGGTTTTTAACTGTTTTGTTCACTGTTATATCCCCATTTCTTAGAACAGCACATAGTAGACAATTTTTTTTTTTTTTTTAAGAAATGGTTTACTGCCTGAGCAGGCAGTGGCACAGTGGATAGAGCATCAGACTGGGATGCGGAGGACCCAGGTTCAAAACTCCGAGGTTGCTGGCTTGAGCACAGGCTCATCTGGCTTGAGCATGAGCTCACCAACTTGAGCGTGGGGTCACTGGCTTGAGCTGGGGTCATAGACATGACCCCATGGTCACTGGCTTGAGCCCAAAGGTCGCAGGCTTGAAGCCCAAAGTCACTGGCTTGAGCAAGGGGTCACTCACTCTGCTATAGCCCCAGGTCAAGGCACATATGAGAAAGCAATCAATGAACAACTAAGGAACTGCAACGAAGAACTGATGCTTCTCGCCCTGGCCGGTTGGCTCAGCAGTAGAGCGTCGGCCTGGCGTGCGGGGGACCCGGGTTCGATTCCCGGCCAGGGCACACAGGAGAAGCGCCCATTTGCTTCTCCACCCCCGCCCCCCCCCTCCTTCCTCTCTGTCTCTCTCTTCCCCTCCCGCAGCCAAGGCTCCATTGGAGCAAAGATGGCCCGGGTGCTGGGGATGGCTACTTGGCCTCTGCCCCAGGCGCTAGAGTAGCTCTGGTCACGACAGAGCGACGCCCCGGAGAGGCAGAGCATCGCCCCCTGGTGGGCAGAGCGTCGCCCCTGGTGGGCGTGCAGGGTGGATCCCGGTCGGGCGCATGCGGGAGTCTGTCTGACTGTCTCTCCCCATTTCCAGCTTCAGAAAAGTACAAAAAAAACTGATGCTTCTCATCTCTCTCCCTTCCTGTATGTCTGTCCCTATCCTTATCTGTCCCTCTCTCTCTCTCTCTCTGTAAAATAAATAAATAAATAAAATGGTTTGCTGAATAAATGAAGGCAGAGGAAAAATACCTTCACTAATTTCAGCACCCTGACAATGCCATTAGCATTTTAGTTGTATTTATCATATATTGAAATACTAAGTTTCTTTTCTGGGCTATATATCCTATAGATGATTTGTCTATCATGTGCCAAGTTACCAGAATGTTTTAAGCTCTAAGTTGATAATATGGTTTAATATCTGGTAGTGTGGCCCTGGCCGGTTTGCTCAGTGGATAGAGAGCCGCCTGGCACACGGACATCCCAGGTTCGATCCCCACTCAGGGCACACATGAGAAGTGACCATCTTTTTCTCTTCTTCTGCCACTCCCCATTCTCTCTGTCTTCTCCTCTGGCAGCCAATGGCTGGATGGATTCGAGCATCAGCCCCAACCAAGTACAGGATAGCTGGATTGGTACAAGCATTGGCCCCAGTCAGGGCACACGCGGGAGTCTGTCTATCTCTCCTCCTCTCACTTAAAATATATATATACTTGGTAGTACTAGTGACTCCTTATTACATTTTAGCAGTATTTTCTTTGGTCTCTTGCCTGCTTATTCTCACAGATGAACTTCAGAATCATTGACAAATTTGCAGGATTTGACCTGTTCAAAATGTGGTCTACCTATTAACATGCTATATCTGGTTCTTCCCTGCAGTCTTTTCCATCCTCAGTAAATGGTAAAAGTTTTTTTCAAAAAAATCACAAATTATTTCTCAAAATTACTCTTACATAATACATAATTTTTTGTAAATCATGTTCTGCACTGTTTCACAGCAGAACAGGCAAATGGCATTCTATGCATTTAGAATCTTTTATAAAAATAACATACCGCCTACCAGAAAACTGCCGCATAAAAATTTTTATTGCATTATAACCAAAGTTCCAGGCTTCCAATATTTGCCAAACATTTGATTCAGCAATCTGGTTTTAAGCAACAGAAGTGGAGCTTGAGAACTCTTTAACTTTAAAATTGATTTTTTATCTTGTGAAAATTAAGTTAGTGATGTGTCCTACAGGCCTAGCAGACTGTCCTCTGCACTAGACTGTGTGCCTTAATTCAGTGGTGGGATTCAGCCAGTTCTCACCGGTTCGGCAGAACCAATGATACCTAATCTTTTGTTATTGGGCGAACTGGTTGTTAAAATGGCATTTGTCATCAGGGTTCTAAGGTGGGCACCTGGGCTGCCACTCAATGTGGTAATCACAAAATTACATCCTTTTTTTTTTTTTTTTTTTTTTTAAGTGAGAAGAGGGAGGCAGACTCCTGCATGCACCGGGATTGGGAGCCCACTAGGGGGCGATGCTCTGTCCATCTGGGGCAGTTCCTTCTAAGCTCAGCAACACAGCCATTTTTTTAGCGCCTGAGGCAGAGACCACAGAGCCATCTTCAGGGCCTAAGGCCAACTCAATATAATCAATTGAGCCATGGCTGCAGGAGAGGAAGGGAGAAAGAGAGAAAGCAAGAAAAGGGGGAGGGGTAGAGAAGCAGATGGGCGCTTCTCCTGTGTGCCCTGACCAGGAATCAAACCCAGGACATCCACACACCAGGCCAACACTCTACCACTGTGCCAACCAGCCAGGGCTCCTTACTTTTTTAATGTTCATCTGCGCAACAGCGTATTCTAAGTGCCCATAGTAATGTTCATTCCATCTACAGGTGAAAAAATTTGCAAGTGAGGACACCAATCAAGAAACAATATGGAAATATCTTAAATAACAGTTTTATTGGTTTTTGTCAGGTATTATATAATATTTTTCATTAATATTTTAAAACATAACAATCTAGTTTTGTGTACCTCTTTTATTGCTCTTATTTAAGTATTAAATGCATGAAATAATAAACAACCTTTCGGTATATCTTTTTTTATAATACTTAAAACAGTCATTAGAGTAGTGAACCAGTTGTTAACTTACTTGAATCCCACCAGTGCCTTAATTCTGGGAAGGTATCAGGGTGGCAGGTCAAGGGCCTGCCTCCACATACATACAGGACCCTGCCCAGCAGAGGAGTAAGCTATTCTTGCACATGTATGCACATAGTAATCTTCAAAATACGGCTGAACGGCAATCGACACAAGCCCCTTATTTTCTGCTCCTCTTTTCCATCCATCTCCGTTTCCCTGTGCTTATGTCCTGGGTCTACAAGACTGGAACCAACCATTCCCACTGAGCTAGCCTAAGGACCGCAAGTCTAGTGCTCTGCTGCCCCCTGCAGCTGAAGCCCAACCAGAACAGTCCCTCTCTGCCCACTTGCCCCGCTCTCTCCAGCGCTGTCCCGCCCTCCCCATCCTGGCCCCGCCGTCCCCGCCCCCGCCCGCGGTTTCCAGGCCAGATTCTTCCCCACTCTCAGGCTTCCAGCAAGCTCTGCCCATGGTCCAGCAGTCTCGCAGGACGCCCCGCCACAACCCGTCCACTACCCGCCTTTGCTGGAAAATGGGCCGCAGAATATAGGTGTTCTCGGACTCCCCGGCGTTCTTCTCAGTCTCAGGCAAACCCTCTGCTGTAGAGGACGAGTCTATAGAAGACGCACCCACAAACGAAGCCATAGCCAGGGCGTCTTTGGTCTGTAGCGCATCTCGCGATGAAAGCGTGGCAGTTTCGGCCGCGGAGCTGAAGCCGTTGCCAGGGCAACAGAGCCGCCATTGGCCCTGACGTGACGTAGTTCTGAGCTCTCCGCCCAGCGGCTCGCCCTTCTGTGCGGCTCTTCTCCGCGCCTGCGCGCGCCGCTGTCTATGCGGGAGCTGGCTGAGCAGGAGCGGCGAGATTTTGCTCAAGTTGAAGTACTTCTGCCCCGTTTACAAAATACTTTAGTACGCATTAGCCCTTATTAGCCTTGCTACTTTATTAAGAATTGACACAAGCCCTGGCCAGCTGGCTCAGCGGTAGAGCATCGCCCACATGTGGAAGTCCCGGTTTGATTCTGGTCAGGGCACACAGGAGAAGTGACCATATGCTTCTCCACCCCTTCCCCTTCTCTCTCTCTCTCTCTCTCTCTCTCTCTCTCTCTCTCCTCCCACAACCATGGCTGGAATGGGTCGAGCCAGTTCGCCCTGGGCACTGAGGATGGCTCCATGGCCTGGCCTCAGGCGCTGAAATAGCTGGATTGCTGAGCAATGGAGCAGTGTCTCCAGATGGATGCGGGAGTCTGTCTCTTGGCCTCCCTGCCTCTCCTTTAATAAAAATAAATAAATAAAAAGTTGACACAGAACCTGAAGCCCATAGAGGTCCAAGGATACACAGCTAGTGAGTGGCAGGCCCCTGACTTGAGTTAAAGTCTTCAAATTATGGCGTGTGGGCCAAATCCAGCCTCATCCTATTCTGTATGACTTGTGAGCAAGTTTTATATTTTTAAATGATTGGGGGGAAAAATCGAAAGAAGAATGCTATTTCATGACAGGTGAAAATTACAGGAAATTAAAATGTCAGTATCCAGAAATAGATTTACTGTAACATAACTGTGGTCACATATTGTCTGGCTGCTTTTGCTCTCTATTGGCAGAATCAAGCAGTTGCAATAGAGGCATTATGGCTTTCAAAGTCTAAAATGTTATCTGGCCCTTTACAGAAAATATTTTCAATGCCTTGCTCTGCTCCACTGCAAAAGTCAGAAGGAGCACACTTGCGTGCATTCCCTACTAACAAATCGCTGGTCCTGTTTTACAAAGCTCTAGTATCCTGGCCTCTGTCAGCTTCAAATACTAAGAAAAGAAATTCCCCCAATATCCATCTAGGCTTCCTCTGGTAACATTTAACTTATTGGTTGGATCAAAAATTACAAAACTTGCCTGACCAGGCGGTGGCACAGTGGATAGAGAGTCGGACTGGGATGTAGAAAGACCCAGGTTCGAGACCCTGAGGTCGCCAGTTTGAGCGTGGGCTCATCTGGTTCGAGCAAAAGCTCACCAGCGTGGACCCAAGGTCACTGGCTCAAGCAAGGGGTCACTCAGTCTGCTGAAGGCCCACATTCAAGGCACATATGAGAAAGCAATCAATGAACAACTAAGGTGTTGCAACGAAAAACTGATGATTGATGCTTCTCATCTCTCTTTGTTCCTGTCTGTCTGTCCCTATCTATCCCTCTCTCTGTCTCTGTGAAAAAAAAAATTACAAAATTTGCTACTAGAAAGTTTAAAGGGTTAGTTTCTTTTTTTTCTTTTTTTTTTATTCAGTTTGAGAGAGAGAGAGAGAGAGAGAGAGAAGGGGGGAGGAGCAGGAAGCATCAATTTCCATATGTGTCTTGACCTGGCAAGCCCAGGGTTTTGAACCAGCAACCTCAGCATTCCAAGTCAACACTTTATCCACTGTGCCACCACAGGTCAGGTGAAGTAGTTTCTGTAAACACATGCCTTTACAAGTTTCACTAGAAACCAACTAATTGTATTATTCCAGGTTTTGTTTTACAAAGTGTTTTCTTGATAGTATTGCCTACATTGGTCTTCTGGACTCTAATAAACTCACCTCACCTTCCCAGTCCACCCTTCGCACTGCGCCAGAATAGCTTTCCTTTGTCACTGATCTGCTTGAAATCTTCTGACAGCTCCCTATGGCTGTCCTCCCAGAAGTCACACTTCTCTTTTTGCAGGTAAGACCCCATCATGATCTGGCTGAGCTGCTGAACCTTCATCCTGGCACTGGCCAGCATAGTGGAGTCTGTGCAAGGGCCACAGGGCCAGTGTGCACCTAACACCAGCTCAGTGCTGCCCCAGTCACACCCTCTTTGCTGTTCCTTGGTTCAGCAGCATCAGCCCCATCTCTGATGAGGTCATCCATTCACAGACAAGCCTGGTCCCTGCCTGGCACAGAAGTCCAGTGTCTTCTAGGGGCAGATAGTGTATCTTTGCCTGGCTGTTTCAACAGCCTTAAGAAATTATACCCTTATGATGCAGACTTCCTCTCACCTTTAATAAGTTCTTCAACTATGTTTCTTTCACCCTAGCTACAGTTCAACTAAAAACACAGAAGATAAATAAATACACAGAAGACATCTGGTACATAATTCAATAAACATGTTTTTAGATTGTTTCATTTTCTTTATTGATTTTACAGAGAGGAGGGAGGGAGCAAGAAGTATCAACTCATAGTTTTCTTCAGTTTAGTTGTTCATTGTTTTTCTTGTTGTATGAGCCTTGCCTGGGCAAGCTCAGGGTTTCAAACCAGCGATCACAGCATTCCAGGTCGATGCTGTATCCACTGTACCACCACAGGTCAGGCCAATAAACATTTTTATGGCATCTGTGGTAGGCCCCAGAAAAATAAAAATGAATGAAACCCAGGCCTTGCCCTAAAGAGTGAACAGATTTGGCTGGGGAGCAAAGGGCTGAACTAAGTAGTACTAAATGGAGGGCTACTTGCTAGAACAGAAAGATGAAGAAGTACACTTTTCTCTGGGCAGGATTACAAACAAAGCAAAATCTTCTTCATTTCAGGATGTTATTTAAAAAGGCATATAAAAAGTAAAGAAGAAGGCCCTGGCTGGTTGGCTCAGTGGTAGAGCATCGGCCTGGCGTGCAGGAGTCCCGGGTTCGATTCCCGGCCAGGGCACACAGGAGAAGCGCCCATCTGCTTCTCCACCCCTCCCCCTCTCCTTCCTCTCTGTCTCTCTCTTCCCCTCCTGCAGCCAAGGCCCCATTGGAGCAAAGTTGACCCGGGCGCTGAGGATGGCTCTGTGGCCTTTGCCTCAGGCGCTAGAATGGCTCTGGTTGCAACGGAGCAACGCCCCAGATGGGCAGAGAGCATCGCCCCTGGTGGGCATGCCGGGTGGATCCTGGTCGGGCGCATGTGGGAGTCTGTCTAACTGCCTCCCCATTTCCAACTTCAGAAAAATACCAAAAAAAAAAAAAAAAAAAAGTAAAGAAACATTTTCTCCTTAACAAAATGTTTATTTAACACTGTCCTGATAAACAGATTAGCATCAGCCTCTCTGACCAAAACACAATTGGAAGCCATGCCTAGAACCAAATGTAGATTTTGTTTGGGGAGAAAAAAACCAAGGTGAAAGTCCATTCTGAGTATGCAATGCCCCTGGGATGTAGATAGAAGAAAGAGGACTAGGTGCCCTCTGGGATCTCACAGAGGGCAGCCAACAGCCATGTGTGGAGGGCTGTGGGGCCCATGGAAGAATGAATGTAGAACTCCCTCTCTTCTCTTCCGCTCCCTATTGACTCTCCAAGGCCCTCCTCCCTCCCCTCATAGCCCTCACCATTCACAGTAATCTGAACTGTGAAGAGAGAAGGTAAGTGAGCCGTTCTAGCTCATCCCTAGATTCAGGGACATTGAACCCCTCACCTGGTGGGACTGGAGAAGGAGCTGTCAGCTTTACTCCCAGAATTCTGTTTCTGACCTTGTGCACTTTGAGATCTATGAGTGTCAGCAGCCAACTGCGGGAAGATTCACCCTAAATGTGCAAAATCTGAAGGAGAGAATAATTGGCTCTAGCTGAGGCAGAGGTTGGAGACTTGCCTTTTTAAAATACATGGAGGAGAGCCCTGGCCGGTTGGCTCAGCGGTAGAGCGTCGGCCTAGCGTGCGGAGGACCCGGGTTCGATTCCCAGCCAGGGCACACAGGAGAAGCGCCCATCTGCTTCTCCACCCCTCCCCCTCTCCTTCCTCTCTGTCTCTCTCTTCCCCTCCCGCAGCCAGGGCTCCATTGGAGCAAAGATGGCCCGGGCGCTGGGGATGGCTCTGTGGCCTCTGCCTCAGGCGCTAGAGTGGCTCTGGTCACAACATGGCGACGCCCAGGATGGGCAGAGCATCGCCCCCTGGTGGGCGTGCCGGGTGGATCCTGGTCAGGCGCATGCGGGAGTCTGACTGTCTCTCCCTGTTTCCAGCTTCAGAAAAATGCAAAAAAATAAAATAAAATAAAATAAAATAAAATAAAATAAAATAAAATACATGGAGGAGGCTCAGGCAAGACAGCTCTTCACTGTGAATTATCTTGATGCCAAAGACTGACCTTTCTCACCTCAGTGTCCTGCTGAGCCATCAAAGTGAAACTGAGCCAGGATGGGGATTGTGAACCTGGCATGTGTGTGAGTATACATGTATATGTGTATGTCTGCCTAACATGTCCAAAATGAGACATAAATTACCTTTTTTAAAAATTGTCATATATTGATTTTAGAGAGAAAGGAAGGAAGAGAGAGAGACAGAAACATTAATCTGTACCTATATGTGCCCTGACCAGGGATTGAACCAGCAACCTCTGTGCTTCAGGACAATGCTCTAACCAACCTAGCTATCTGACCAGAGCTGACATAAATTACCTTTTAATTCTCCATTAATTATATAGAGGACTCAATACTTTTTACCTGAAGGAAAAGCTCCTATGAATCAGGCACTTCCTAGCCATGACCTTGAAACTAAATCAACCAACAGGGAAATGTGAGACAGACACAGGGTTAGACACTATATATGGATATATGATACGGTGTCTGGACCTCAGAACACCCTGCCTACTCAAGAGGTTGTGCCTCTTTCTGCTCCTGATAGTGCTGTCTGCCTTCCCCGCTCTGGGCAGGTCTGTTGAGCCAGCAGTTTCGGAGCGGAGAGGGAGAAAAGTGTTTGGAGTGACCTGTCTTCTACAAGCTCTGCTAGTTTGGCTGTCAGAAGACAGAACCATGCTCTTCAGTCCTACCGAGAAGCCCTGAGAACAGGGGAATCACTATTCTGGAAGCCTCTGGTGCATCAGCAGGTCCTCCCTGACCTGGGATAGTGACGGGATGGAGCTGGGGTCCAAGGGGCTGTGGAGGAATACAGCAGAACCTGGGCCTCCACATTCCCTTCTGCTTCGCCCACTTTGTGGCCCCAGAGCCTGGGTTCTCTCTCATTTCTTGGACCTGCCCGCTACCTCTCCTCCTGATAGTACCTGTCTTCCTAGTTCTTCCCTGCTTCTGCCGGCTTTTCTCTCTTCCCTGCCCATCAAACTTCCCACCAGGACTGCCTTCATCCCACTCCTGATTCTACTCACCATCCAGCACCACCCCGACCAAAGGTCCTAAAATGGGAGAAATAGAGGTCCTTGCTTTCCACATTCCACATTAGAAGCAGCTGTAGCATCCCAGTTCTCCACACACTCCAGCCCGTGTCTCCCCTCCATGCTTCTGAGTGTGCTGTTTCCTGTGCTGGGAAAGTCACCCCTCTTTCCTGGGCTATTTCAAGAATCGGCTCAGACACAACTGAGGCCTTCCTCAATCTCTCACAGATCCTCTCCTGGGAGGTTCACTGTTCCTCTGAGCTCTCATTGCACCCTGTGTTGAGCTCTCACATGGCCCTTACTGTTAGATTCAGGGAGTACTGACATGCTGGGGCTGCCAAGAGTGTACAAGGTCCCTGTGACACTGAGAACAAAGAGTTCAGCAACATCCTGCATTGAGTCAGAGACCCTTATCAGAAGTTTATGTTTGAAATTCTCCACTGAGCAATACCCCCCGCCCGTAACTGCGCACGACCTCCCTAGCCAATGACTAACAGCCACATCAGCTTCTGTATGATGCTTGCTCATCCTAGATAGCCACCCTATAAAAAGGAGCCATTTTAGAAGCTCGGAGCTGCAGTCCCTGTGCAGGTTTGGGGGGCTGCAGTCCCTGCGCAGTTTGTTGGCTGCGCAGGTTTGGGGGGCTGCAGTGCCCCAGTCTCTTCGGAGGCGTGGGTTGCCTGCAGTCCCTGTGCAGGTTTGGGGGGCTGCAGTCCCTGTGCAGGTTTGGGGGGCTGCAGTCCCTGTGCAGGTTTGGGGGGGCTGCAGTGCTCCCTTGCATGGGTTGCCTGCAGTCCCTGTGCAGGTCTGCAATAAAACGTATAAAATTTACTTTGTGTCTGCTGCGGCCTATCTCGCTGGTATGTAACACTTACCATGTAACATTTAAATGATTACCGCAGGTGTTTGTTTCCCTGGCCTGACCATGAACTCTTCAAGGACAGGAAAGAATCCAAGATCAAGGACCATGTCTCAGCCATCTTTGGATCCGCAGCATGAACAGCAGTCTTTACCACTTATTACACTGCACTGAACACTAATGAAAACAACACTGGTGGGCTAATCAGCTCATAGTGCTGTAACAAAATACCAGACTGGGCGGCTTAAACAACAGAAATTTATTTTCTGGAGGCTGCGAATGCAAGATCACAGTGCCAACAAGGCTGGTGTCTATAGAGTCCTTTCTCCTTGGCTTGCAGATGGCAGATGTTTGGCTATGTCCTCACATGTCCTTTTCCTCTGTGCTTGTGTTGAGAGAGATCTGTATCTCACCCTCTTCTTATAAGGATGTCGGTCCTACTGGATTGGGATCCTTCCCTTATGACTTTGTTTAAGCTTAATTAGCTCCTTAAAGGAGTTTAACTAAAGGTCCTATCTCTAAATAAAGTCATATTAGTGGACAGGGCTTCAACCTGTGAATTTGGGGGGCACAAAGTTTAGTCCATAACAACTGATGAGTTTGAATTTAGAAGATAGGAGCTCAGGTACCGACTTTACCTGAACCTAGTTGAGTGCTTTTGGGTAGAAAGTCCATTATCTTCTAGGAGCCTTCACTTCTTTGTCTGTTATATGTGGAAATTTCATGGGGTTGTTGAGAGGCTGAAATGAGATCATGGCTGGAGGACATGTTATGGACTGTAAATTTCTACACAATAATAATGACAATTTTACCTTCTACTAATAATACGTCACCTTGCAGTTTACAATGTGATTTAATATGCATTATATCATTCAACACACATGCAAGGAATTATTATTATTATTATTACAGAAATACCTGAAAGGGAAGTTTGTTTATGACTCAAACCCGTAAATCCTAGTTGCAGAAAGGATTCAAGGTAGCTTCTGATGAAAACCCCATTCGTGAAAGGGCATCTCCTACGACTTCTCACAGAGGCTGCAGAAAAGGCCCAGGAAGGTGTTGAAGAAATGAATGACCACCAGGAGAATTTGGAGGAGGCTGATGCACAAAAGGGTGGAGAAGAAGGACACGTGCCAGATGACAGCTTTGAAAGGCTCCAGGCAGACAGAGTTCCAGAGTGAATGGTCATATAAATAATTCCTGTCCCCAAAAATAAAGATACCAGGGGGTGAGGAATAAGCTAAAAAAGGCAAATATGCAACCTCAATAGACAGCTGCCCAGGTCAGGTCACAGGCCTAGACTCTTGAGGGTGACTATTGTTGCTGCATTTGCAATTTTTTGTGTCAGAGGAGTGAGATGCTAGAATGAGTCACTAAAAGGCTGCAAATCCATGCAAGTCTCCACCCATTTACCTGTTATGTAGGTCTTTGAATGGGTAACCATATTTCCAAGCTTGCGTCTGGTTGAAGGATGAGACATCAAACATGCAAAAAGGACCATCTTTCAGGGCTACTCCAGAAGTGATAAAGCAAATCAAGGCTCCAAGCAAAGCCAGGCCACTTGACAACAGGGCAGTGAGCATCTGCAGAAGGAAAGAAGAAACAGTGAGACTGAGATGGGGTCATGATTAGGTGACATGTGGGGCCACCTGGACACTTCTCTGGTGCTCCAGGATTCCCCCTATAATATCACATGGGGTTAATCCTACCTATGGCATCTCCTTTAAAGCTTGACCAAGATGGGGTGGCTGATGAGGGGTCACTGGGTAGAGCTAGGAGGGGTGAGAGAAAGAACTGACGGGGAACACTGGCCCTTGAACCTGCATTTCTCTGGCTCAGCAAGCTCTTCAGAGCTTCTCAAAGGCTTGGCTTCAAAAACTTTTAAGTTCAGACTACAGTCATTCAGCCTCTAAATTAAAGGGTCAGATTATCACATGCCTACTTCTGACTCTCTTAAAGAAAAGTTGTATTTTCAAAAGTGCCAAGCTCCTATTCCCGATTCCTGTCTTTTTCAAATCAAGCATGAAGGGAAGGAAGGGAGAAAGGAGGGAGGGAGGATTCGAAAGAAAGGAAGGAGGGAGACAGAGACAGAGAAGTGTCGCAGAGACAATGTCTACCGCGAGACCACAGGGAGTGCACGGAGGGGTCTGGGGAGACTGCCTCGCAACCCCCTATACGGGTTTCATGAGAACAGCCCCAACCCCCAGTCCAGTCCCTACGGGTATTTATTGATACACACAAATGGAAGCAGGGACTGGAATGAGGAAGTCAGGCAGAGGAACTTCTTAGAGCAGACAAAAGGGCAAGGGAAGTGCTCAAATATCCCCCCCTATTGATTAATCAGAATTGCCAAATCTATCCCTACTGTGCTGCATTCAGTGTTTTCTGTCAGTGATGCCACTGTGCCTTTTTCCTCGGGGCATTGAACTCTGTCCCTGTTCTATGTTCCTATTCAGGGCCTCTACAAAGAAGAATAAAAACAAAGACACAAGTTACAGTCAACCCTGAAACGACACCAGCCGGGCCGCTGTACTTTCCTAGTCTGTGCACCGCTCTTCTCTCCCAAACGGTATGGATGACTTTATTTCCTTGGAAGGATCCTAGCTTGCTTCCAAATTGGCTTCTTCCCCAGAATACTAGATTGTCCTTCTCTCTTCCAGAGAATATACATTTAAAAATTTTCAATAAAATATATAACTAGTTTTTATACAGAGTCATTTCCCCACTGGTGTCAACCTGATTTGCAGCCTGGGAGGGCACAGAGAAAGGCGCGGTAAGATTTTACTCTAAGTTAAAAGATTCAAGGTGAATTAGTCTGACATAAGCATAGAACAGTGATTCTCAAAATGTGCTCCCTGTACAGCAACATCACAATCACCTGGAACCCTGGTAGCAGTGCAGAATTTCCCACTCCACCCCAGACCTACTGAATCAGAAACTCTGGGGGTGGGGCCCAGCAGTCTGTGCTTGAACATACCCCGCAGGGATTCTGATGCACTCTCAAGTCTGGGAACCCTCTCTTAGGGGAACTCAAGATGTGACCAAGAACAGAGTGAATGACATGTGTGGGTGTTTATGTTTAATTCTTTAACATATAATTCTTTTTTTTTTTTCTGAAGCTGGAAACGGGGAGAGACAGACAGACTCCCGCATGCGCCCGACCGGGATCGACACGGCATGCCCACCAGGGGACGACGCTCTGCCCACCAGGGGGCTATGCTCTGCCCCTCCGGGGCGTCGCTCTGCCGCGACCAGAGCCACTCTAGCGCCTGGGGCAGAGGCCAAGGAGCCATCCCCAGCGCCCGGGCCATCTTTGCTCCAATGGAGCCTTGGCTGCGGGAGGGGAAGAGAGAGACAGAGAGGAAGGAGGGAGGGGGGTGGAGAAGCAAATGGGCGCTTCTCCTATGTGCCCTGGCCGGGAATCGAATCCAGGTCCCCCGCACGCCAGGCCGACGCTCTACCGCTGAGCCAACCGGCCAGGGCCAACATATAATTCTGAATCAGTGGGGTTCCCACTATATGCGCTGCACCTATCCAAGCAGGCTGTGGAGTTACTGTGAGGAGGCCACAAATTCATGGAGCTGAGACTGAATAAGCAATTTAGCGGGCAATAAAACAGTTTTCAAATAAATATAGATGCTGCTATAATTAATAAAGTACAAATTTATTCTGGGCCTCAGTTTCATTATCTGTAAAATGAAGAGTCTAGACTAGAATCTAGTCATTTGATGATCTCTGGAGAGTCTTGCAGCTCTCAGAAAAATTAAGTAAAATAGCTAGGAAATTTTCTATCAAAAATACATGATTACAAGGTACATAACTCAAGTCCATATTGTTTAGTAGGCTAAAAAATAATAACAACGCTCACATTTGTATAGACATTTATGGTTCATTCTGACATGTATGGTTCATTAAATAACAGGGTTGTTGACTTAATCCTGTTAACTCCCCCCTTTTTTTTGTATTTTTCTGAAGCTGGAAACGGGAAGGCAGTCAGACAGACTCCTGCATGCGCCCGACCGGGATCCACCCGGCACGCCCACCAGGGGACGATGCTCTGCCCATCCGGGACATCGTTCTGTTGCAACCAGAGCCACTCTAGCGCCTGAGGCAGAGGCCACGGAGCCATCCTCAGTGCCCGGGCCAACTTTGCTCCAATGGAGCCTTGGCTGCGGAAGGGGAAGAGAGAGACAGAGAGGAAGGAGAGGGGGAGGGAGTGGAGAAGCAGATGAGCGCTTCTCCTGTGTGACCTGGCTGGGAATGGAACCCGGGACTCCTGCACGCCAGGCCAACGCTCTACCACTGAGCCAACCGGCCAGGGTCTTTTTTTTTTTTTTAAGATTTTATTTATTCATTATAGAGAGGGAAGAGAAAGAGAGAGAGAGAAAGAGAGAAGGGGGGAGGAGCAGGAAGTATCAACTCTCATATGTGCCTTGACCAGGCAAGCCCAGGGTTTTGAACCGACAACCTCAGCGTTTCCAGGTTGACGCTTTATCCACTGTGCCACCACAGGTCAGGTTTAACTCCCATTTTTCATGCAAGGACCTAAGACTCAGAAAAGTTAAACAACTTGCCCAAGAGCTTTGTGATGGAGTTGCAGGTGGGGACCATGGACAAACTAGATGTTCCAGATCACCTTCCCCCAGGCATCCGGGTGACTAACCCAGGTATGGAAGGTCCCCTAGCTTCTTTATGGTTAATCTTACATAAATTGCTGAAAGAGACATTTTTCCTTAATGACTACCAGCCCCCACCCTCAAGTCCCCTATTTAACCCTACCTGTTAGAGAACCAGGGGCTGCTCTCCCTTACGAGACAGCCCGGCAGGTTTCCTTTCATTAAAGCCTGTTCCACTGGGCTTTCAGACTCCGATTGATTCTATCACTTAGGGTGATTAAGGGGCATGATCAGGACCTGACTTCAAACCTCAAGACCAAAGTTGTCCTTGTACCACTCCACCTCTGAAGAACAGAATGTGGGAACATTGTAGGTATTGGAGTGGAATCTGGTGCTTACCGTTCTGCAGGGCCCGCTCTTACTGAAGCAACCATACCTCCAGCCCATCAAGGAGATGAGTGTAGCTGCAATGAGTACCTGGGAGAGGAGAGAAGGGTGTTAAGAAGAGACTGGGTAAGTTACATTTCTAGCTGTCACCTGTGGCTTGGGCCTGACCAGGCGGTGGTGCAGTGGATAGAGTGTCGGACTGGGATGTGGAGGACCCAGGTTCAACACCCCGAGGTGAACCCGCTTGAGCGCGGGTTCATCTGGTTTGAGCAAGGCTCACCAGCTTGAACACAAAGTCGCTGGCTTGAGCAGGGGGTCACTCACTCTGCTGTAGTGCCACCCCCCCCCATCAAGGCACATAGGAGAAAGTAATCAATGAACAACTAAGGAGCCGCAATGAAGAATTGATGCTTCTCATCTCTCTCTCTCCCTTCCTGTCTGTCTGTCTCTCTCTCTGACTCTCTCTGTCTCTGTCACAGAAAAAAAAAAAAAAGAAAAATAAATACAGTGGCTTGATACCTCACAGGGACTTGATAATCCTGTCTTTCCCTGAGGGCTTGGCTTTGACTGTCAGGATCCAGTTTGAGATGACTAGCCCCATCTGACACTGTTGATGGCAATGTTCACACCCAGTATGCCTAGTCCAAAATTCAGCAACCCTTGACACGTCTTCCTACAGCCTTCTCTATCCCTTGGAGTTGCTGAAGACTCAAGACCAGCTTGTTAGATCAAACTTTTTTGGAAGGAATCAAAACACTACCCCCCCATCACCTCCCGGCTCCACCCCTAAGGGGCACTTTGAGAGTTCACACCAAAGGAACCTAGGACACTTACCATGAGGCCTCCTCCCCAAAGCCCAGAGCCCAGCATGGCATGCTTGCCAATGAGGCCCCTCGACAGGTAGGTCACATCCCAGTTAGGAAAGAGGAGTGCCATGTTGGCCCCAGCAGCAAACAGGGCTGTAGTCCCAAGGCTCAGCCCCAGGATGCGGGAGCAGGTCCTTGGGCAAGCCATCATACAGGGAGAGGACAGTGTCCTGAAACAATGGAAGAAGAGTCATGGGAGCACGGGGTGGGGGAAACAGACTACAGATACTGCCACCTCCCAGGATCCGATCAAAAAGAGCCAAGGGCCTGACCAGGCGGTGGCGCAGTGGATAGAGCGTCGGACTGGGATGCAGAGGATCCAGGTTTGAGACCCCGAGGTCACCAGCTTGAGCACAGGCTCATCTGGTTTGAGCAAAAGCTCACCAGCTTGGACTCAAGGTCTCTGGCTCGAGCAAGGAGTTACTTAGTCTCCTGAAGGCCCACGGTCAAGGCACATATGAGAAAGCAATCAGTGAACAACTAAGGTGTCGCAACGCGCAACAAAAAACTGATGATTGATGCTTCTCATCTCTCTCCGTTCCTGTCTGTCTGTCCCTGTCTATCCCTCTCTCTGACTCATATTTTGTTTGTACCCCTATTATAGCCAGTGATCACTTCTATTTGGTACAAAGAAACAAAAATTTAAAGGTACCGTCCTCTCTGCCTGGCCTGTAGTGGCACAGTGGATAACGTGATGACCTAGAATGCTGAGGTTGCAGTTTGAAACCATGGGCTTACCTAGTCAAAGCACATACAAGAAGCAATCAATGAACAACTAAAGTGAAGCAACTGTGATCTTGCTCTCTCTTTCTCTCCCTCCCTCTCTCTCTAAAATCAATAAATAAAATCTTTAAAAAAGAAAAAAAAAAGGTACCATCCTCTCTTTAAAAGATGTCATTTTAAAGATGTTTACTGTCTCCACTTTAATTCAACATTGTACCGGAGGTCCTTTTCATTACAATAAGAAAATGAGCCTGGCCTGTGGTGGTACAGTGGATAAAATGCTGACCTGGAATGCTGAGGCTGCTGGTTCGAAAACCTGGGCTTGCCCAGTCAAAGCACATACGACAAGCGATCAATGAACAACTGAAGTGAAGCAACTATGAGTTGATACTTCTTGAACTCCCTAGTCTCTCTTCTTTCTGTAAAATCAAGAAATAAAATGTTTTTCAAAAAATTAAAATGAAAAGCAGCAGAGTCATACAGATAAGAAAGGAAGCTGGGTAGCACAGCTGGTTAGAGCATGGTCCCAAAATGTGGGTTCAGACCTCCATCAGGGCACATGCAAAATCAACTAATGAATGCATAAACAAGTGGAACAACAAATTTGTGTTTCTTTCTCTCTCTCTCAAGTCAATCAATCAATATTTTTTTTTATTTTTTTATTTATTTATTCATTTTTAGAGAAGACAGAGAGAGGAAGAGAGAGAGACAGAGAGAGAGAGAAGGGGGGAGGAGCTGGAAGCATCAACTCCCATATGTGCCTTGACCAGGCAAGCCCAGGGTTTCGAACCGGCGACCTCAGCATTTCCAGGTCGACGTTTTATCCACTGCGCCACCACAGGTCAGGCCAATCAATAATTTTTTGAAAGGAAGAAGAATTGTTATTATTCACAGGTAACATGATTATCTATAGAAAATTCTAAGGGATCTACCAAAAAGTTACTGATGGGTGAGTTTATCAAGGTCACAGAATAAAACATTAATATGCAAAAATCTATGGTATTTCTATATACAAGCAATGGTATATTGTGAAAAATTTTAAAATACCATTTACAATAGCATAAAATTAGAAAATACTTATGGATAAATTTAGCAAAATACATGCAAAACCTATACACTAAAAATTATAAGACACTGCTTAGAAAAAGTAAAGAAGACCTAAATAAATGGAGAGACATACCATATTCATGGGTCAAAAGACTAAATATCATTAACATGTCAATTCTCTCTAAATTGATGCATATGAGTGTAATCTCAGTCAAAATCCTAGCAGGATTCTTTTTAGTAGAAATTGACAAGCTGGGTCTAAATTTATATGTAAATACAAAGACCTAGATTAGCCAAAACTATTTCATAAAAGGAAAACAGAGTTGGAGGGCTTACACTATGTAATTTCAAGACATTATAAAGCTATGGTAATCAAGATGGTGAAGTAATGCATATAAAGATATGCAGACCACTGGAACAGACTGGAGAGTTCAGAATATATCTACATACATATGATCAAATTTTTTTAAAGATGGTATTTCAGTGGGAAAAGGATAGTCTCTTTAACAAATGGTACTGAAACAATCCATATGCAAAACAAAGATATATACATTGACTATTACTGCCATATTCAATAATTAACTTGAAATAAACCGTAGATCTAAACTTAATAAAATGTTGAGAAGAAAACAGAAGAGAAAATCATTGGGATTTTGAGTTCACGATTTATTAGATAAAACACAAAAAGTACAACCTATAAAAGATGACAAATTAAACTCTTCAAAAGACACTCTTAAGGAAATGAAGAAGCAAACTACAGGCTGGGAGAAAATACAATATATGTATATATTTTGTGGATATGCATGTGAATGTGAATACATATACATCTGACAAAGGACATGTATCTAGAATATGTAACAAACTCTTAAAATCCTATAATAATATAAACAACAATTTAAAAGTGAAGAAAAGGCCCTGGCCAGTTGGCTCAATGGTAGAGCATTGGCCTGGTGTGTGGATGTCCCAGCTTTGATTCCCATTCAGGGCATACAGAGGAAGCGACCATCCACTTCTCCACCCCTCCTGCTCCTCCTTCTCTCTCTTCTCCTCCCGCAGCCATGGCTCCATTGGTTTGAGAACATCGGCCTGGGTGTTGAGAGTGGCTTTGTGGAGCCTCTGCCTTGTGTGCTAAAAATAGCTCCGTTGCGAGCATGACCCTAGATGGGCAGAGCATCAGCCCCAGACGTGGGGTTGCCGGGTGGATCCTGTTCAAGACACATGCAGGGGTCTATTTCCCCTCCTCTCACTTGGATAAAGAAGGAAAAAGAAAAGTGGGGAAAAAAATTTGAACAGATACTTCAGCTTACACAAAAATATATGTGAATGAAAACTAAGAACATAGAAAGACACCCAACATCATTAACAAAGGGAAATGAAATTAAAACCAAAATAAGATCCTACTATACACCCACTGGAATTGTTCTAGTTAAAAAGTTGAACTATACTAAATGTTGGTGAGGGTGTGGAGCGACTGGAACTCTCAGAAAGAGCTGTGGAAACTGCAGATGGTATAATGACTTGGGAAATAAACTTGACAGTTTCTTATAAAGTTAAACATTCACTTACCAGATGATCAAGTAAGTCCACTTCTACATATTTATCCAAGAGAAATTAAAACACCTGTCCACACAGAGACTAGTACTTGAATGTCCATAGCAGCTTTATTCATAATAACTGAAAATTAGAAATATGAAAATATCCTAAGTGCCCACCAACAGACAAATGAATAAGCAAAATGTGTGTCTATATCTACATATATCTATATATATATTTAAAATTAAAATATTATTGAGCCATAAAAGAGAATGAAGTTCTGTTACATGCTACAACATAGATAAAATTTTAAAAAATATGCTAAATGAAATAAATCAGATACTAAAGGACAAATATAACCTGACCTGTGGTGGTGCAGTGGATAAAGCGTCGACCTGGAACGCTGAGGTCGCCGGTTCAAAACCCTGGGCTTGCCTGGTCAAGGCACATATGGGAGTTGATGCTTCCTGCTCCTCCCTCTCCCTTCTCTTTCTCTCTCTCTCTCTCTCTCTCCTTTCTAAAAATTAATAAAAAAAAGAAAAATGAAAAAAAAGGACAAATATATAGGATTCCACATATGTATAAATATATGAAATTTCCAGAATAGGCAAACTCATAGAAATGCAGAGATTAGAGATTACCAGGTAATGTGGGTAGTTTGCAATAGGGCGTTATTCTTTAAAGGTTACTGAGTTTCTGTTTAGGGTAACAAAAAAGTTTCAGAAATAGATAGTAGTGATAGTTACATAGCATTGTAAATGTAATTAATGCCACTAAATTATTAATGCCACCAAACTGTAATGCTTTAAAATGGTTAAAATAACAAAATTTAGTTTATATATATTTTATTATTAAAAAAATCAATTAAAAATGAGAAATACCAGAGAGAGAGAGAGAAATAACTAAAATGTTCATCAGTGTGAATAGATAAATTGTGATATATCTATATAATTGATTTCAACTACTGGGCAATAAAAACAGACAACTACTGCCTGGCCTGTGGTGGCGCAGTGGATAAAGCGTCGACCTAGAAATGCTGAGGTCACCGGTTCAAAACCCTGGGCTTGCCTGGTCAGGGCACATATGGGAGTTGATGCTTCCAGCTCCTCCTCCCTGTCTCTCTCTCTCTCCTCTCTCTCTCTCTCCTCTCTAAAATGAATAAATAAAATAAAAATTAAAAATTAAAAAAAAAAACAGACAACTACTGCCCTGGCTGAAGAGCTCAGTTGGTTAGAGTGTAGTCCTCATACGCCAAAGTTATGGGTTTGATTCCCCATCAGGGCACATACAAGAAGCAACCAATGAAAGCACAACTAAGTAGAACAACAGATTGATCTATCAAATCAATCAATCAATCAAATAAAATTTAAAAACTACTGACATATGCAATAACATGAATAAATTTCAAAAGTATTATGCTATGTGAAATAAGCCAGAAACAAAGACTATGCACTGTATGATTCTGTTTCTATGAAATTCTAGAAAAAGTTAAACTAGTAACAAAAGCATCAGGGGCTGAAAACGGAAGAGAGGATTAATATAACGGACATAAGTAAACTTTCTGAGGTGATTGAAATATTCTAAATCTAGATTGTTGTGGTAAATACACAGCTACATATATTGACAAAATTAATCAAACTACTCTGAAAAATTTTATAATATATATATATATTTTGTATTTTTTCTGAAGTTGGAAACGAGGAGGCAGACAGACTCCCGCATGCGCCCGACCAGAATCCACCCGGCATGCCCACCAGGGGGCGATGCTCTGCCCCTCTGGGGCGTAGCTCTGTTGCAACCAGGGCCATTCTAGTGCCTGAGGCAGAGGCCATAGAGCCATCCTCAGCGCCTGGGCAAACTTTGTTCCAATGGAACCTTGGCTGCGGGAGGGGAAGAGAGAGACAGAGAGGAAGGAGAGGGGGAGGGGTGGAGAAGCAGATGGGTGCTTCTCCTGTGTGCCCTGGCCAGGAATCGAACCCGGGACCCCCGCACACCAGGCCAATGCTCTACCATTGAGCCAACCGGCCAGGGCTAAATTTTATAATATTTTAATTATATATCAATAAAATTGATTAAAAATTAAAACGTCATGTCTACATAGGTTGTAAAATATCTTCCCCACATTTTTACTTGTAGTCTTTATAATCTTTTATATTTTCATTGATATGTGAACTTTTAAAAAAATATAAAATAGCATAGGACTGGTAATACTAGGGTAAATGCACACTAGTACAATAATATTAGAGTAAATGCACATCAGTACAGACCTGAAGTCAATACCATGATATCCTCAAGAAGTAGCCTGTTGACACTTTGCAATTCAATTACATGTCTATCCACCTTAAAGCTCTCGACACTCCTTTCTTACAGATTGCTTTGCACATAATTTTAAATAAATGTATGAATCAGTCTCTCTCTCTCTTACACATATACCTACGCATACATATATAATGAAATATCTCAGTGTTTAAAGAAGTAAACATAATGTCCATAATATATTTGTACTTATAAGTTGTGTGGGATAAAGAGCACCCATGTGAATACAACCAGTTTACAGACAGGTCATTACCACTAGTACTATGAAGCCCCAAGTGTTCCCTCTCTAATCCTTCCTGGATTCCTTTCTAGGAATGACTATCTTAAATTTTTCTTTTATCAGATCTTTTCTTTTTTAAAAAGATTTATTGATTTTACTGGGGTGGGGATGACAAGTAGTTGCTTCACTCTAGCTGTTCATTGGTTGCTTGTTGTATGTGCCCTGACAGGGCAAGCCCAGGGTTTTGAACCAGCAACCTCAGTGTTCCAGGTTGGGACTCTATCCACTGTGCCACCACAGGCCAGTCTTTATCAGACCTTTTGAAAACAGTTTTATAACTTATGAACTCATTTAAAAAAACGATTAGCCCAGCATTTTCTATTTGTCCAGGTTGACATTTGTGGTGGGGAGACTGGTGCCAGACCCAGCACTGAGTAGGGCATTTGGTTGGGGGACGCCCCCACACTTCTCCCTCATTCCGCAGCCCCCACAGCCCTTGGTAACTTTGGTAACTTTTACTTCCCTTCATCTCTGTGCTCAACTCCTGCACTCCCCCTAGCAGGGAACTTCCTGCCTCAGTGGCATTTGAATTTTAGTGTGATGAGTTGCCTTTACCATGTGCCCTCTCCACAGTATTGACTCTCTATGTCTTGTTTCTCACAGTGAATTAAATACTTGTCCCTGATGAAAGAAAGTTCAGATCTCAGTGGAGAGGGGTACATACATGCTGGGAGAGCTCTGGGTGGGATATGAAGTGACACTGGCCCTTACCCCAGGGACACAAGGGTCTGAAGGAAAGGGTGCGGATCAGGAATCAGGAGGGACAGTGTGTCCTGTCTCCTGCCCTCTCCCCAAACTGGCCCAGCACAGGAGGCCTCTTTCCCTGACTTTGGCCCCCCAGTACCACTGCTTCCCCCCCCAGGGCCTCCGGGTGAGGAGCCTGCCTGCTGTCAGGAGGCGGGGCACCCATCCATAACAGTCCTCCCCACAGATAGTTTGGGACTCCAGTGTGTGTCTGGACTGCCTCCCTCTCCAGACTGTGCTGTCACTGAGTACAGGACTCCCGTTGTGTGTATCTCTCTCTCTCTATGTTGGAGTGAGTTAACCAATTGGGAGTGTTAGCAAATAACAACTTTAACCCACTCCCCACCCAGATGACTGACGTTTCATCAGGGGCTCAAGTGAGGACTGGTGTGCAGCTGGACTTTCAAGCATACTCTCTGGACCACATGCATGCACAAGCTTTTGCTCAGGAATGCCTTCGACCACCTTCAAATCATTCCGCCCATGAGAAAGGCCCATCTAGACACAGAACACCAAAATACCGCCTCCTGACAACCTCTTCTATGGAAAATCTTCCTATCAGGAAAGTTTTAGAAGGAAAACGAGCAAACATGGTTAAATGGAGAAGTTAAAGCTGGCCTTTGGGTGAATGGAATGCAAAGGAGCCCGGCTGACCTTACACCAAAGGCGCTTGCAGTGCTGCTCCTCCGGGAGGCTGGGGCTTAGTTTGAATTTTACTTCCTCTTTCTGATTTTATTTCCCAGGAATCACAACATTTTGAGAAATGCTTCCCAAAAAGTGAACCAGGACATTAGCAAAGAGTTTGGCTAATTTAGTATGTACAAAGACAAGCAGGACCATAAGGCAAAAGTTCAAAATCAGGCTTTAGGGAAGGCCGTGTTCCGACCTGAGATCCTGGCTGGGTGAAGAAATCATGGGCTAGATGTCTGGGCAGCAGGATAAGTGATCCGCTAAGTCATATACAGAGGAGGGGACTGCAAATTCTCTCCATGTCTATTGATTTCATTCATCATCTAGCCACGCTTTTCTTTCATTCCTTCATGAACAGTCTTTTTTTTTTTTTTTTTTAGATTTTATTTATTGATTTTTAGAGAGAGGCAGGGGGCGGGGGAAGAGAAGTGGGAAGAATCAACACGCAGTAGTTGCTTCCCGTATGTGCCTTGACCAGGCAAGGCCAGGGTTTCGAACCGGCGACCTTAGTGTTCCAGGTCCACACTTTATCCACTGCGCCGCCACAGGTCAGGCCAACCGTCAAATATTTAAGTGACCACTTTCTGCCAGGCACTATGCCAGGGGTTAGGGGTACAGTGGTGAATCAGATACAGTCTCTTCTCTTGAGGAACTTAAAGCCTAGTGGGGTCACCGACAAGGGCCGAGCAGAGGTGTCCCACTTACAGTGTGATGGAGGCACGTGGAGGAACAGCTAATTCTGTCCTGCAGACATGAAGTCAAACCTCCCGGAGAAGTGCTGTCCAAGCTGTAACTCAGCTGACAACAAGGCAAAGACTGGCAAAGCTGGGAAGGGGAAAGTAAGGGAAGCACAAGTAAAGGCCTGCGGTAGACAGACTGAGGCAAAGAGAAGTTAAATGAATTGCCTAAGTCACCCAACTGCACGGTGGTAGAGCCAGGGCTCATCTTAGTGGGAGTTTGTGCTCTGAAGAGCTCAGCCATACTGTTTCCGGGCCATT
The DNA here is from genome assembly GCF_036850995.1 of Saccopteryx leptura. NCBI lineage: Eukaryota > Metazoa > Chordata > Mammalia > Chiroptera > Emballonuridae > Saccopteryx > Saccopteryx leptura. The sequence continues at coordinate 56,271,393 of NC_089510.1, forward strand.
TCCGCACTGTGCCCTTTCATCTGCTTACCTGCCTCTGATGACAAGAATCAGGATGGGAGAGAAAGAAGCTGGAGAAGGGCTCCGTCTTCACAGAGGGCCTGCAGCTCCTGCAAGCTCCAGCTGGAACTCCTGCAAGGCTCAATCCAGAGGATCCTCTGTCAGGACCCTTGAAGACGGGCAGGGAGGCTCTATATATATGCAGTGGTCACCCAGCTGAGTGAGTGTGTGTGTCCGCGCCCCCACGCTACCACCCACAGGCTTCCATTGAAGGAGCTTGCCTTTGCCTGGAGAGCCCTCTCTTGATGACCCACACTCTGCTCATTTTCATGTGACCCTAAGGAAGGAACCAGGAGGCATGGCCTCGTGAGCTAAAATGTCTGAATGAGTCAGAGGATGCACCCTGAGAAAAATCTTATCTTTCCTTCTTTCCCAAGCAGCACCACCGTTTCACACACCAGCTGCCAGAATTTGTCTCACTCGTTGCAGAATTTGGGTTCTTTGGAAGAACAGCCCGAGCAGAAGGACCACCATTTCTTTTTCTTTATCATCCATCCTCTTTGCTTTAACTCACTATATGTCTTGCACGGTCCCTTTACTTTACATGGTGCCTTCGAACATTTTTAGGTTCAAGCCCCAGGCCACCATCATTTTGTAGTTCAGTCTTACCAGACTGCTGAACATTTTGTGGTGGTCTCTGCATGGGAGATCTGTGACCTCCCTTTTTTTAGAGTTTAAAAAGTAACTTAAAAATGAACAAAAAAAAAAAACCCTTTTTTTAACAAGAGAGACAGAGAGAGGGACAGACAGAAAGGGAGAGAGATAAGAAGCATCAATTCTTTGTTGGGACATCTTGGTTGTTCATTGATTGCTTTCTCCTATATGCCTTGACTGGGGGAGCCCCAGCTGAGCCAGTGACTCCTTGCTCGAGCCAGCGACCTTGGGTTTCAAGCCAGTGACCTTTTGGCTCAAGCCAGAGACCATAGGGTCATGTCTATGATTCCACACTCAAGCCTATGGCCTTGGGGTTTCGAACCTTGGTCCTCTGAGTCCCAGGCCAACTCTCTGTCCATTGTGCCTCTATCTGGTCAGGCTTAATTATAAAACTTGATATTTTTTTATGTGCACCCGGAACAACTACCATACAGATTAAGATATAGGACATCTCGAAATTCCCAACAGGTTCTATTGTGTTCCCTCCCATCATTCTCCATTCCCAGTGTTGATTCCATTTTGGCTTTTATCATCAATTAACATTTTGGCTGTTCTTGAATTTCATATAAATGGAATCATATACAGGGGGGGGTCCTTGGGTTACAACAGTCTTGACATATGACGTTCTGAGGTTACGATGCTCACTCTCATAAAAACTTTAAAAAATTGAGACTTGAGACATGTTTTGGGTTACTCCGTTAGTGTCATACTTTTTTTTTTTTTTTTTTTTTACAGAGACAGAGAGAGAGTCAGAGAGAGGGATAGATATAGACAGACAGACAGGAATGGAGAGAGATGAGAAGCATCAATCATCAGTTTTTTGTTGTGACACCTTAGTTGTTCATCAATTGCTTTCTCATATGTGCCTTGACCGTAGGGCTTCAGCAGACCGAGTAATCCCTTGCTCGAGCCAGAGACCTTGGGTCCAAGCTGGTGAGCTTTTTTTTATCTTTCTTTTTTTGCTCAAGTCAGATGAGCCCGTGCTCAAGCTGGTGACCTCGGGGTCTCGAACTGGGGTCCTTTCGCATCCCAGTCCGACGCTTTATCCACTGCGCCACCACCTGCTCAGGTGTCATACTTTTTTTACAGATTTTTTTGTCATTCTTTCCGTTACTACAGTACAGTGTCCAGTACAGTATATTTATGTCCTTTTCCTTTTTCTAGGGCTTGTGTTTTTATGTTCTAGATTATGATTTTACAACTGTGCTAGGATAGGTAATTAACTTAGACGGGGTGTGTTTCAACGTACAACAAAATTCAGGTTACTTTATTGTCGTAGGATTGGAACTGTGTCATAACCCAAGAACCCCCTGTAGTGTGTTTTGTTTTGTTTTTGTTTTTTTGTATTTTTCTGAAGTTGGAAACGGGGAGGCAGTCAGACAGACTCCTGCATGCGCCCGACCAGGATCCACCCGGCATGCCCACCAGGGGGCGATGCTCTGCCCATTTGGGGCGTCTCTCTGTTGGAACCAGAGCCACTCTAGCGCCTGAGGCAGAGGCCACAGAGCCATCCTCAGCGCCCGGGCCATCTTTGCTCCAATGGAGCCTTGGCTGCGGGAGAGGAAGAGAGAGACAGAGAGGAAGGCGCGGCGGAGGGGTGGAGAAGCAAATGGGCACTTCTCCTGTGTGCCCTGGCCGGGAATCGAACCTGGGTCCTCCGCACGCTAGGCCGACGCTCTACCGCTGAGCCAACCGGCCAGGGCTCTTATAATGTCTTTTGGAGGACCTACGTATGCACTAATTTTTCCAGGAACTATATCTAGGGAGTGGAATTGTTGAGTCATAGGGTAAGTGAATATGAATATTTAACTTTGGCAAATGATATTGCCAGTTGCCCAAAGCTGTCCTAGCCATTACACTCCCATGAGTAGTGTATGATAGTTCCAGTTGCTTTATATTCTCACCAACATATTTTTTTTACAAGGACAGAGTCAGAGAGAGTGATAGATATGGACAGACAGAAATGGAGAGAGATGAGAAGCATCAATCATCAGTTTTTCTTTGCGACACCTTAGTTGTTCATTGATTGCTTTCTCATATGTGCCTTGACCGCGGGCCTTCAGCAGACCAAGTAACCCCTTGCTCAAGCCAGCGATCTTGGATCCAAACTGGTGAGCTTTTTGCTCAAGCCAGATGAGCCTGTGCTCAAGCTGGCGACTTTGGGGTCTCGAACCTGGGTCCTCGGCATCCCAGTCCGATGCTCTATCCACTGCGCCACTGCCTGGTCAGACTCTCAACAACTTTTTTTTTTTTTTTTTTTTTTTTCTGAAGTTGTAAACAGGGAGGCAGTCAGACAGACTCTCGCATGTGCCCAACCAGAATCCACCCGGCATGCCCACCAGGGGGTGATACTCTGCCCATCTGGGGCATTGCTCTGTGCAACCAGAGCCATTCTAGCAGAGGCCATAAAGCCACCCCCAACACCCGGGCCAACTTTGCTCCAATGGAGCCCTGGCTGCGGGAGGGGTAGAGAGAGACAGAGAGGAAGGAGAGGGGGAGGGGTGGAGAAGCAGATGGGCGCTTCTCCTGTGTGCCCTGGCTGGGAATCGAACCCGGGACTCCTGCACGCCAGGCCGACGCTCTACCACTGAGCCAACTGGCCAGGGCTCTCACCAACTTTTAAATTATAGGCATTCTGTATGGATGTTTAGTAGTATTTCATTGTGATTTTAATTTGCATTTTCAAGGTGAGTAAGCGTCTCTTCCTATACTTATTGGCCATTTGTAGATTCTTTTTTGAAAACTGCCTACTCAAGTCATTTGCCCAGTTTTTATTGGTTGTCTTTTTCTGCCTGGTTTAATGAATTAATTCATGCACTGCATTAAGTAACACACAAGGTCTCTGTGCACAGAGATTTTACTTCTAATTATGAAAAAAAATACTGAGAAAAACCTTGATGCATATATGAGAGATAGAATAATTATAATTGGCCATTACATTCTTTAAAACTGCATATGGACCTGTAGTGGCACAGTGGATAAAGCGTCGACCTGGAAATGCTGAGGTCGCCGATTCGAAACCCTGGGCATGCCTGGTCAAGGCACATATGGGAGTTGATGCTTCCAGCTCCTCCCCCCTGTCTCTCTCTCCTCTCTGTCTCTCTCTGTCCTCTCTAAAATGAATAAATAAAAGTAAAAAAAATAATAATAAAAAATAGAAATAAAAATTAAAAAACAAAAACAAAAAAAACCTGCATATGAGCTCCCTGGATGGTTGGCTCAGTGGTAGAGCATCAGCCTGGCGTGTAGGAGTCTCAGGTTCGATTCCCGGCCAGGGCACACAGGAGAAGCACCCAATTGCTTCTCCACTCCTCCCCCTCTCCTTCCTCTCTGTCTCTCTCTTCCCCTCCCGCAGCCAAGGCTCCACTGGAGCAAAGTTGGCCCAGGTGCTGAGGATGACTCTGTGGCCTCTGCCTCAGGCGCTAGAATGGCTCTGGTTGCAACAGAGCAATGCCCCAAATAGAGCATCGCCCCCTTGTGGGCATGCCGGGTGGATCCCGGTCGGACGCATGTGGGAGTCTGTCTGACTGCCTCCCCGTTTCCAACTTCAGAAAAATACAAAAAAAACTGCATATGAGCTGCTTTCTATGTGAAATTCTATGTATGTATGCCTTAAGCAAAAGCTGGTAAACGATTGAAAAGTTCATTAAATAGTATCCAGTTTTCATTTTCATTGTAAAAGGGAACCATTTAGAGTTTAAATGAATTCTTATTTCTTCCCAGAGAATTTTATTTAGAAAGAAGATAATAGGCTGAGTACTCACAAAGCTTTATAATACAAAGAAACATTTATTCACCATATAGAACACATTTACAACCTATCTCATTAGATCCTTCCAACAAACCTAAAGCAAACAAAATAAATGTTAGGTCAGCTTCATTATGCAAAGATTATAGCCCAGAGGAATCTGACTTGCTCAGTATAGGGTTGGAGTGATGATCCTATAACATCTGACTCCATGCAGTCCTGCACATTGATGGTTGAGATATTTTTTTCTCCAACCCTGGTTTCAGGTACCTTAAGGTATTTCTTCTGGAAGGTAGTTACTATGGTGCTTTGGCACCTGAGAGACAGGGGTATCAATTCCTGCTACAAATACCTATTAGCTATGTGAACTTGGGTAGTTACACTGGGCCTCAGTAACAATCTGAGCCTTAGTTCCTCCTTTATATAATAAAATGGTGCCCACCTCACAAATTTGAGAGTTAAGTCAGATGGAAATTGCCTAGAGTGGGTTAGTCCATGCCTTCTGTTCTTGAATCTCAGCTTGGCAAAAAGGATTTTTCAGTCACGTCTGTAGTTGGGTAATTAGAATGATCTGATGGCTAACTGCCAGATAGCACCCAAATTTTTAGAAAGTGTCTCTGTTCAGAACCCAATGGCTTACCTAACAGCAGATACTCTCGAATGGATATTAAAATGGTGCTTGTGGAGCAAAAGAAAGTGTGTCAGAATTTGGCTTTACCCCTTTAAAGTGCCAAACTTATTTGGGGCTAGCGATGACAGCTTTAGGTCTTTGTTCCTTAGGTTAAATTTGTGACAATTAAATGATTCATTTGATGAACAAGACATTTCTTTTAGAAACTATATACCGTATTTCCCCATGTGTAAGACGATCCCATGTATAAGATGCATCTTAATTTTGGGATCCAAAGTTTGAAAAGAAATGTATTATATAGTTATTTTGTGTGTGTGTGTGTGTGTGTGTGTGTGTGTGTGTGTGTGTGTGTGTGTGTGACAGAGACAGAGACAGAGAGAGAGGGACAGATAGGCAGGAAGGGAGACAAGAAGCATCAATTCTTCATTATGGCTCCTTTAGTCTCCTTAGTTGTTCACTGACTACTTTCTCATACGTGCTTTGACTGGAGGGCTACAGCAGAGCGAGTGACCCCTTGCTCAAGCCAGTGACCTTGGGCTCAAGCCAGCAAGCATGGGGTCATGTATGATCCCATGCTCAAGCCAGCAACTTTGCGCTCAAGCTGGTGAGCCCCCACTCAAACCGCATGAGCCCGCGCTCAAGCCAGCGACCTTGGGGTTTGAACCTGGGTCCTCTGCATCCCAGTCTGATGTTCTGTCCACCGCGCCACCGCCTGGTTAGGCACATAAAGTTATTAAACTCAAATCTAATTCATCATAAAATTCATAGAACTCCTTGTTACTGTCAAAACTCCCATCCATTAGCTTGTCATCTGTCTGATGATGAATCAGTCTTCAACAAAGAGCGCAAAAACAAGCTCAAAAAAGCAGGAAATGCAAGTGAAAAACCCTACAACCACTGTATAAGACGCACCCAGTTTTTAGACCTCAAAGTCTATGAAAAACTTTGCGTCTTATACATGGGGAAATACTGTACTTGCAATGAGTAGTTTTACTAAGGAAGGCCAGCTTTAGGTTATGTTCTTTACTTCCCTGTAGCAGGCCCTCTAATGGTAACAGAGGCCTGGTCTCTGCCATGAAGGAATTAAAAGCATAACCTTAACCTTACACTTTGGCTTTACTGGAGACACAGCTACCAGTTATCACTTTGTTGGTAATATTTCTAATGAGAAGCAAATGGGAGTGTGAGGGCACAAATAAAGAATGGGGCCTGGGACGGAAAATAATTTGCCTAATGCCATAAAAGCCTTCCCAAAGCTGAAAGGCTTGGGAGAATAGGAAAGACATGTTCCATTCTGGGGGACACTGTGTGGTCTGGAGGTGGGATTTGAAGAAGGAATAAAGGATGTTGTGAAATTGGAATTCTCTGGCAGAAAGAAAAAGGAAAAGATGATGACAATCCAGCCACTCTTCCCCAAATAAGAGTGACAGACTAATCAGCTTCCTTGTGGGTGGGATCCAACCTCAACTGACAGCTGACTAAACAAGAGAGCACATTCCCTTAACTGGAGGGAGAAAAAAAAGGAAGATAGAAAGATGTTGAAAGAGCTGCCATTTATATCGGTCCCCTAAAGAGGAAGTTTTTTACTTCAACCCACTCAAACTAGGCTTCTGTCTCCAAAATACTACAAACGTCAACCCACACAAATTAGGCTTGTCTCCCACATTACACTGAAAATGTTCTCGGTCTCCGATGACTTCTTGTAGCTAATGAAAACTTTACTGTCCTTTTCACTTGACTCCGAGGCAGCATAAGACATGGTTGGCTCCTAGATCCTTCTTAAACATTATCACTCAGCTTTCTCGACACCCACTCCCCTTACTGGTTGCACCTCCCTGACTGGGCCTCTTTATGTTGGTGATCTCCAGGCCTAGGTTCTGGGCCCGCTTTAATTTTCTCCCTCGGTGACCTTATTCTTTCTCATGGTACTAAACTCCATCTATAACGCTGACGATTTCTCAAATCCCTGACTCCACTCCACCTTTCCTTCAAGCCTTAGACTCATATGCAACTCCTTATACTACACTTGAACCGAAATTATCACAACAGAGCCAAAATGCTGTCTCCCCCACCACACCTGCTTGATACACCAGTTTTCCTGGCTCAGTAACAACACCACCACCTACCCACGTGCTAGAAAACTTGGCAGTCTTGGTTTTCCTTTCTTCCTTCTTTACCTCACATCTAATCCAACAGTCTTTTTAATTCTATCTTTACGAGGCATCTCTAATTTAGACACTACTTCCCAGTTCCACTGCCACTATTCTGGTCCAGGTAACCTCCATGTTGTACCTTGATCATTGCAAGTCTCTTATCTTGCTCTCTTCCAATCACACTCCATATAATAAATGGCTTCTCATTATACTTGGGACAACTAGCTGAGCCCTTTTATCATGTCCTAAAGTGGCCTTATATACTGCTCACAAAAATTAGGGGATATTTCACCAGTTCATACCATTTTGAAATATTCCCTAATTTTTGTGAGTAGTGTATGATCTGGCTTTTACACATTATATGCCATTCCCTTTGCTCACTACGCATGCGGACACCATCAGCCTTCCCTAAATACCTCAAAACCTTTCCTGCTCCTTGGGCTTTGCATTTGTAGTTCCATTTGGAAGTTTTCTTCTTACTTTCACCATGGCCCTCTTCATCCTTCAGGTCTCAACCTAAATATTATTCCCCAATATTTTATTCTCTACAGGCTCCTTTTCTAGTTTTTTTTTCTTCATAGTATTTGAATCAAAGCTGTATTTTTTTCATTTGCTTATCATCTACATTCCTAACTAAAAAGAAAGTTCTCAGGGTAGGGGCTGTGTCTGTTTTGCTTACCACATGCCTATCATTTGGCACAGGTGAGGCTAGTTAAGACTACGGATAGGTAGTCTGTCACTGAAGGAATGGAAAAAGTGCCCTATCGGCCCAATTTGGGTAGGATGCCCACCCCTTGACCAGTCCATGTGGCCAGGAAAAGGTCTTGAAAGAAGTTGGCAAGTCCCGTGAGGGTATGTTGCTGAAGCATGGGGATGAGGAATAGTTCCACTAGAGCAGCGGTTCTCAACCTGCGGGTCGCGACCCTGGGGGGGTCGAATGACCAAAACACAGGGTCGCCTAAAGCCATCGGAAAATACATATTTATTATACAATACAATTTTAAATAAAATATGTATTTTCCGATGGCTTTAGGCGACCCTGTGTTTTAGTGGTTCGACCCCCGCCAGGGTCACGACCCACAGGTTGAGAACCTCTGCACTAGAGGAAGAGTAGTATCACAAACTGGCCCTGGGGTTACTGTGAGCTAGGCATCAATCCCAATTTCTACTACACATAACCATATCTTTTGGCTTTTCTCCCATTAATATAGTAATTACTTTACTTTTTTCCTTCACTTGTTTAAACTGAGTTCTTAATTAGTTATATTGCTGGTATGAAAAATTAAGACACTTGAATTACCAGAATACATCAAATATAGAATATTACTTTCATAACAAGGCTAGCAAACTCAGTGCTTTCATGACAATTCAACCAACATTTATAGAGCAGTTACCATAAGAACAGAAAGGAAGCTAGCAAGCATTACCCTTGACAATGGGACTATGAACTAACTTTTGCTAACAAATGCTACTATCCTAAACAAGAGAGTGTGAGGGCAAGATTTTGAAACCTGAATTGTATTAATAAAATATCCACAGTCTTACCTCACAACACAATAATACAAAAAACTAATACTGAAAAGTTTTTATTTCCAAGATCAAATATTACAACAGGACATTTACATGTATTTATAAAAAAATGCAGCAGTTGAATTTATAGATCAGAGGTTTCCTTGAGTTTGGTCCCTCTCTCAGCACAGTGAGCTGATGTCTTCAAAAGACTTATCGTCCCACTCCCCTCCCTCCCCCACCCTAATTGTTCCCCCCACCCCAGTTCAAGTTGCAGTATCAATATAAAGCAACCGGGTACAACACAGCAAGAATATTCACAATTTGGTACAGCCAAAACCAGAGGATCACCAACTGAGAGACAGATCCTCATTTTAGAAATTATTTACCTATAGACTATGTGTATCTATAGATATATCACACCAGTTATCTAAGATTTCCCTGGTTTTAGAGCAAGTGGAAGTTCCATTGAGTCTTAGTTACAGCTCTGCTTTATCTAATGGCATGTTTTTCTCCTCCTACAAATTTAGATTTTTCTATGGCCTCTGTGCATCTTCAAATTTAAGGCTTTCCCTAGCACCTTTATTATCACTTACTAGAAATACAGGAGGGTCTCTAGTGTGTCTTGAACAAGGAAATTTAGTGAATGAGCCAGCTGCCCCTTACTCACTGGTCCCAAAGCCTTCTCATTTTTGAAGAAGAGCTGCAGAAACAAATGGTGTCTCCTAGCACCATGGGATTAAAAGCCCAGAAAACTGAGACCTATATGTGCATTTTAGAAAGCACTTGCCAGAAACAATACAATAGGAGCACTGTCATTGTCCATTATCATCTTGGATTCAATAACAAAGTTACACTACAGATGAAATTTAGAGCCATCCTGCATTAAGAATGCAAATCTCACTAAGACCACCACTTTGTCCAGAATAAGTTGAGTACACAAATATCCCAGGGAATCTCTAAATACTGTTAGGAACTGCTTGAGAAACACTTTAAAGCAAATACCCCAAGTTGACTTCACTCAAGTCCCCAACCCACCCCCATCCCTATCCCCAAATAAATTTCATTCCTTGATTAACCTCTCTGAGTAAGATGGGAAGTGAAGTTTGAAAAATGACATGAAAAATGTTTAAAAAACACAATTAGTGAAGACATGCCAGAATTGGACATCCCAGATGATTTAAAACACACTGTTCAAACTGAACTTGTACAAAGCATGCACAGAGCCTACAAACACTTCCAAGTTTCCATGGAACAACCAATACCTACTTGAAAACAGACTTTTGTTTCTTAAAGGGCTAAAAATAAAAAGATACCAGATGCTTGGAAATTGTTAATCAAAAGGAAAGCTGTCCTAAGGAAAAGATTCTTTAAGGAGTGAATAAAATTTTGTCTAACAGATTCCTGCCAAAGCTTGAATGAAAGTCACTCAAATTCTAAGTATCATGTTAGCATAAACTGGTACTCATCTCTCTAAATCTAAAACTAGGGGCTTATCTCATAGTTTTACTGCTTCCCAGCAGGTATTTTAAATTGCCTTTCCAAACAAAAGAGACAAAGTCAGGAAAGTAACAAGGCCCAAGTCCCAAAATGCCTACGATAAATGGCTCCTACTATAAACTTACTACTCATGAACTAATAAGTGGAAAGCACACACTACTTTCATTCTCAGGTAAAATGAGATTTTTCTGGTGGCAATGGTCACTCCATGTGAGGTTTAACTTACAGGGCAATAAATTATCAAAGTTATTAAGAGCATATGATTAGTGTCCAAAACCTATTTAATTTTGAATCACGCCATTTAATTTATTGATATTTTTCATTAATAACACAGAAGCTTTGAGAAAGCACACTATAAAAACCATTTTGTTGAAAACCGTAACATATCCAACTGAGCATCAACATTTCAATGTCATTAACTTGAAACAGATCCTAGTAATATGTACTCTGAAGCCAGCAGCTTTGACAGGAAGGAAAAGCAGAATGGCAGGGAATGGTTCCAGATCAAGAATCTCTCCCTTATCAGTTAAGAAGCCCGTACTGAATCTATGAAAAAGCAAATAAAAAAGATTTAAAGGAAGGGAAATTTCAATTGCAGGTCAGGATTTATCTAAGATTTGAAATGTTTCTCATTTTATTTACCATGTCTAATAAATGAATGATTCATGGTAGCTCAGTTAAGTTAGTAACTTCTTTTAATGGAGATAAAATTTTTATGTTCAGTTCAGTTTAACTTGACTATTCTTATTTGAAAACCCAAGTGACCTTATAAGAGATATAAAATCTTAGGGCATTTTGATCTCTGTAGAGGAAATACCATTAAGCAAACAACAAAAACTTGCTATTCACTGCAAAAGAATTAAGTACAACAAGCCAACTTCCCATATTAATAGACTAATGTGACTATTCTTAGGCAAAAAACTAGCATTAGTATTTGTATCTCCAATTCTATAAGTAAATGTAGTTATCTTTTGAAAATATTTTACAGAAATGTTAAATTGGTTTATTAATGTAGTTCATATTGGATTACCCAACTCTACTTTCAGATCTATGGCAAAGAAAGGCATGTACCAAAAGTCATTGTTTATGAGAAGGACTGACATCCTAAGCAACACAAAGAACATTCGGTAGGCCAAAATAAGGGTGGTGGGGTGTCATGGCGCTAGCCATTCTATATTTGGAATAAGAGAATTCTTAAGTAGAGAGAAAATGAGTTATAAAGATGATGCTTGCCTCAAATTCTTCATTTGCATATTAATTTATAAAATTTTAAAATGTTACATATTAAAACTTAGTAATGAATTTCTTAAACATAGCCAGTTTCATTAAAGATCATGACTAATTTTCAGAGAAAGGATGTCAAAAATCAGGAACAGAAAAGTGAAAGAAAAAGGATTAAAAGATTTTCTAATTAGGGTTTCATATCATTACATCCAGTAACTTTAACCACAAGTTCACTTTGATGGGAAAACTACCAAGGTCATCATAATCTCTATGGAAAATACTCTTGATTCTAAGATGCCTCTCTAGCAAGACTGACACACAGGTGAGTCAAAGGTCAAAACAACCATTATCAAAATACCAAATTTCTCCTAAGAGGAGAAATCAACATATTGGCATGGTATTCTCTGTTGGTTATTTTCAGTACTAAAGAATATTCTTGCCACTATTCTAAAATGTGCACAGTGCAATTAAGTTTCATGGCAAGACAATAGCTGAAGTGCTAAGCAAGGCAAATCAATAAAGTTGAATATTCATAGCGCACAGCTGTCTTTAAGTAGCCTTTCATCAAGGCTTCTATTTTTGGGAAATTGCCATGTTAATCAGAGGGCTGATTCTTTCCACTCTAATTTACTTTTACACATTACTTATTCACCAACCTGCATCCTATGATTTACTCTTAAGTAGTTAAATGAAAGAGGGTGAGAAAGAGAATGACACAATGGAGATACACTATGGCAGGGGTCTCAAACTTGTGGCCCGCCGAACAATTTTGTACTGATTTTTTTTTTGTTTTCAACTGCAGTGATAAAAGTGTTGCGTAACAGTTGCCTTTTGTAGACCTAGTGCGGCCCGCCGAAAAGGCTATGATCTTGCTTTGCGGCCCACATGCTGAGTTGAGTTTGAGACCCCTGCACTATGGGATAAAAAATATTTTTAAAAGTCTAACCAGATTTGAAAAAGTTGTTTCTGTCAAAAGTAAGTAAACTTAAAAAAAAAAAAAGTAAGTAAACTTCACAACTGACACAAATCTATTTCCTAACAATTGCTCAGTGAGAAAAGTTTTGTCTAAGCACACAGGTAAAATTAAATTTAACTTGGGTGTCAGTGAAATATTTGGTTCTCATTAATTATATTTTAGTTATACTCAACAACAATTAGGAATACTGCATTAATCTTTTTAAACTAATGAATTGCATTTAAAAGATTACTAGATCAGTAGCTACAATATTATACTCTCCTTTTTGGAGATTTCACTCAAGCAAGGTTAGTTATTGGGCAAAAGAAACCTGAACACAGTAAAAAAAGCAAAGGAACTGATTAATAAATATAATTTTATAATTAGCCTAGAGATAATATATAATGAACAGGAGAGACTAGAAGCACAAAATTATGGAGTGAAAAGGACTTCAAAAATAATCTAATTCAGGTCGATTAGATTCCGTGGGCTCCTATAGTTTCTGCAAGGGGTCTACAATTTCATATGCACATTTACATTTTCTCCATCTATGAAATTAATAATGTCAATACTTAACTCCACAGTTCTCCAGCCCTGCCAAATTTTAAAATCACAAGCCCGTTTACTTGAAGAGACTGAGAACTCGATCTAGTCCAAGTCACTGTTAACTAGTAGCAGAGCTGTTACCTAAGTGCACTTCTGCATATCATACATAATATATGTTTAATTTGTACTTGGGTAGAGAAGTTAAATCTTTCATTTTCAGTTGCTAGTGGCTCCCTCTAGTATTTTCCTGTGTCCAAGTGAGATCCCTGCTAGCTAAAATCTTTAGTCCTGGGATCATTAATTCTTTCTTACTTGGGTATTGGGTATGCCTTACTAATAAAATTCATGCCCTAAGCAGTTACAAAAGTTGGAAAGAAAGAATACAGGTGAGTCAAAAAAAATTTGAGCTACAGTATTTGCCACTTTTCAGTTTTATATTTTTGTGAAGACTGCCTAACTAAAACATACTACTCTTTCCCCTTCCTAAATATCTACTGCAATTATAGTTCAGCTCCAGAAAGATAAGCATTTACATGTCTGCCAATTATCTCATGTGTAGTGTCTCTCCAAATGGATAACAGGCAGGAATTAGATCTTAGATTTCAAGATATTTTCAATTTTGATTAAGGACTCAATAAATAACTGACTTACACAGTCAAGGAAAAAGAATTTTATACAATACTTAAAAACATATACATAAGAGGATTCAATAATCTGGTATGGGTGGGATATAGAAAAGATAATTGTATCTTTTCTGAAAAGTGGTTTAAAAAAGATAAAAATCCCTTTTTATCCCTTCTGTTTATTCTTGGCAAATAATGCCACAGAGTTCTTTTCCTTTCACATTTTTATCAGTCCATCATTTCAAGAAAACAGTAATCAGCTCCTCAAAATAATGGTGTAAATAAGAATTTATAGGCACAAATCCCACAAGCTTACAGGAAACATAACCAGATGATAATTTACAGAATCAAACAAGAAGATAACCTTTTGGGCCAATTCTCGGCACAGGAAACAACAACAGCATGGGAGTGAAAAAGAGCATGGACTCCGAATGCCAATTCTGACGTTTTCTCTTACAGGCTGTAGCATCCTGAACAAGTTCTCTGAACTTTAATTTTCTTTCTTATCTATAAAATGGGGGAAATATTCATTTTGTTGAGTTCTTAGAAAGATTTAAAGGAGAAAATGCATATAAGGTACCTAAGCCCATGTTAGTTACTCAAAATTAGTTCTCTGTTCTTCCCTCATTTGGCTGTTCTTTCTCTCCTCTGGTTCATTCCTAAATCAATTTCAAAAGAAGTTTGCTGTCACCATTTTTCCCACTGGTTTTCATTTTATCTCCTTGTATTTGTTTCCTCACTTATTCTCAAAGTCTACCTTTTCTCTTCCTCCCTACCTCTGATAATCTCTTTCAAGCTGTTCTCAATCCTACGAGGAATGACTATTTTAAACTATTTTTTAAGTTATTTTACTAATCTCATTTAATCTATTCAATAAAACCTCTCCTCCAGAAAGCAAAGGAGTCTGCAGAGGAAATAAGACAACCTAGGGGAAGTATACTCCCTAAATGGATTAAGTTCTTGAATAAAGCAATATTCCTTATTCACTCCTCCCATATCCAATCCATAGTTCCTCCTTCCCATGGGCCTATATGTCAAGCCCAGATTACAATCCTGCCTCAAAATAATATAAAATCTTCTACATCTTGTAACACTCCAGCTTATCTAAGAAGGGTCAATACCTCATGCCCCACCTCTTTAACATGTTTACTTAAATCACTTCATATATAGACTTGGTCATCTCACAGTTGAAAAAGTCACTTTGGTTTCTCATGAATAGATATGCCAGGGCTGGGTTTATCAAAAAGAACGACATCCTATCATTGATGAACATGTTGTGTCAGGTCCTCTCGACATGTTTTATATATAAAGAGAAGCTAAAAGGTGAAAGTATAAAACAGAGTCCTATAGGGAAAGTTCTTGACTTCACATTTTTGACAGATTTGGGCTTTAGCTGTGACTTGACTTTGCTGAGTGGATATGGTGCCACCAGAGCACCAACACTGGGCATGCCCTCACTTCCTACCCTGTACCTCCCTGAATTTTTAGATTCTGACCTTGTCTACTATCAACAATTTTTTTACCCTCGAATGCATCTTTGATAGTAAGTCTATAATCCAAGATCAGAGATACAATTGAGGAACTAACACAAAAACCATATTTCCTCAATAATTCAGAAGCTGTTAGCCTCAAGAGCATATGAAAAAACACCAAAATGGTATTACTCAATCACCAATCTAAAGAGAGAACTTTGACTCAAGGTATAAATGAAATTGTAATTATATAAATATATTTATAAATATTTATACAATTATATACTTATACATAAGCACTTACACAGACTTAGAAAAAAATGTAAGAACATTAATCCAAAAGGACTCACTGAAGAATAAACAGAATTTTCCATGATTTCCTTGAGGAGAAACATTACTTGTTCTTTAGGGAGGGTCCCTCAAAATTCAACCATTAGAAACCACATTCTCTAAATTGAGTACTAGCAACAAACACATAAGCATCTTTTTTTTTTTAATCCCCTAGTTACCAAGAAAGTGATCTTAAAACAGACTGAAACCTAAAGGTCTCTTACCAATAGCAATTTATGTCCCTCAAGTAGAATAATCAATCAATCTAAACCCCCAATAAATGAAATAGCTCCATTTTATATTATGGTTTTACAGCAAGTTCAAGTTTTGATTTTGCCACCAGAATCACTACTACCTCTTCAGAGGACTCTGAAGCTCAAAATAAAAACTGAGCATGTAGTGAAGCTGATAAGTCGAATAGTGTTATGTAGATTCAAGATGGCATTTTCTAAACAATACTGAAAAAAGCTTTCACCAACTACAATTTGAACGTGGCTTTTGTTGACAGAAAACAACCCACAACATCTGAAGACAATTGGCAATCTTCCTCACCTCCCTTACTAAATGTTGTCTTTTGAACTGAATTTAAAGGTCTTCCCCTTAGAGAGGCTTTCAGTGTTGATACCTCTTGCAAGAAAAAGCATGAGGAATTAAGCTCATTTAATTCATCAGAGCCTTTTAGAGACTGTTCCAACCAAAGGGTAGAAGAACAAATCATTATTTCTAACCAAAGGAACATGGTTAGCTACTCTCAGCTGCATCTTTCTTTTTCCCTCAGGACATACCTAAGTATGCCTTAAAGCACACAGGACATCAATAACCATAGTGGTTACAACTGTAAGCCATTGTATTGCATGATTATTAAATAGCTGCCTTCCTACAGATCACTTATGGACCCAAACAGTGGAAGGGCCAACAGAACTAATACGCTGTACTGGCAAAAACAGTAAGCACCTTCCTATCCTGGTCACCACAATGTGTTCACTAAAAGTCCATTCCGGGACTAGCAGGATCAATATAGTTCACAGAGTAATAACGAAGAAAGCTGTCTCAGGCTAGGATACTGAAAGCCACCCCACTCTATTCACCAACATTTAACACTCATTCTGCCAATAACACATCTCATGGAAATAATTCTAGCTGATAGGATGGGAATCCTTAAAAATTAAAAAATAAAATTAAAAAATGATGACTTATAAGGGATGCTTTTTCCATGTAAACAAAAGCCTGGATATTCTGTTATGTGATATTTTCTACATGAACAATAAAACAAAACAAAATGTGTTAGAGAATTTCTTCTTCCTACTAAAAAGGGGGCTTACAAAAAAGGGACGTTGTTCTTATTCTGAATCTAGCCATTCTTTTACCAAAGACATCTGAGGAGTAACATTATCATTTGATCCCGAAAAAGTGCCATGCAAGAGACCACTTATTGGAACACACATTTCCTGCTGCCAGTACTGGGAGGTCTTATCCTCACACTTCCATTTGGTCACCTGATTAGGTAAGAAAGAAAAAAAAAGTAGGAAAGACGAAAATAGGAGAGGAGAGGGTAGAAAGGGGGTAGGGAGTGAAAGAGACTGATTATAAGAGAGAGCAAGGATACAAAAGAAGGCAGGTGACGTGCTTGCCCAACTTTGGCTCTATGGTCCTATGAGCCAAAATTCATACTCAGTGACATGGTATCTCACAGGAAAAGGGAGAAAAGGGGTAAGCTGAGAGAGGTCAGGCCATGATGTTAATTTCTTTCCTGTACAAAGACAGTCTCTTGAGGACAAAGGCCTGCCTCTTGTAATGTAATGTCATAGTCCAGATGAGAGAGTTTCCTTCGAGGGAAGTTGGTGAGAAGTTCAAAACGTTCATTTGGATATCCTTTAGACTGGACATGCTTCACCAAAGCCTAAAAAAACAAAAGAAAGCCAAGGCTGTTAGATAGAAATAAAGAAAGCACATTAAAGAATTACATAAAGATTTCATTTTTATCATATCAGATTAAATATGAAACTTAAGTTATTCTTTCAGATAACCAAACCTTACCCTTGTGGAAGGGCCAATATAACAGGCCCTTCCTATTATACTGGGGAATTTAATAAATTCATATCCAATTTAGGGCCATTAAGAAATACTGAAATATATAGATTATTGTTTCCCCAAAAAACAAATCTATCATCTATGTATAAAATTATTGTCCTCGGTTGGAAATATGTGATCGGTTTTCTTTTCCTTCTTTTTATCAGGGAAGATACATCCTTCATTCTACCAATAGCCAATCTTATTACCTGTACATTAAATCCTCTCTTGCCTTCTCAGAACCATGACACTACAGAACATTCCCACTTCTGTAGGTTATCTTCAACACCTCCCTCGCTACAGATGCTTCCCATCAGACTTAAACATGCTCACAGTCTCTCTCTTTTTTATTTTTATTTTTTGTGACAGAGACAGAGAGAGGGACAGATAAGGACAGACAGGAAGGGAGACAGAGATGAGAAGCATCAGTTCTTCGTTGAGGCACCTTAGTTGTTTTTTTTATTTTTCAGAAGTGAGAAGCAGGCAGAGAGACAGACTCCCGCATGCACCCAACCAGAATCCACCTAGCATGTCCATCTGGGGTGTTGCTCCATTGCAACAGGAGCCATTCTAGCACCTGAGGTGGAGGCCATGGAGCCATCCTCAGCGCCTGGGTCAAGGAGAGGGGGAAGGGTGGAGAAGCAGATGGGTGCTTCTCCACTGTGCCCTGGATGGGAATCGAACCCAGGACTTCCACATACCAGGCTGATGCTCTACCATTGAGCAAACCATCCAGGACCGAGGCACCTTAGTTGTTCTTTGATTGCTTTCTCATATGTGCCTTGACCTGGGGGGGGGGGGGTACAGCAGAGCAAGTGACCCCTTGCTCAAGCCAGTGACCATATGGTCATATCTATGATCCCACGCTCAAACCAGCGACCTCACACTCAAGCTGGTGAGCCTGGCACTCAAGCTGGCTGAGCCCACGCTCAAGCCGGCGACCTTGGTGTTTTGAACCTGGGTCCTCCGCATCCCAGTCCGATGCTCTATCCACCGCGTCACCGCCTGGTCAGACTCGGTCTCTTTCAATCATTTTCCCCTCTAACTTTACAACCAAACTTCTCATAAAAGTGGGCTACACTTGCTCCATCCATTGTTTCATCTTACATTCCTTTCCAGTTACTAGAGCTGGGAGACAATCTGGGTATCAGCACCAGCTGTCAGATCCAACTTGCATTCCAGTCACACAGTCTTCTAGAATCAGATTATCTCTAGCCACAGAAATGGCGAGATATAAACAAACATATGACCCAAGGGGAATTCATTCATAGGCTAAACTAAGCTAGACAGACTCATTCTCTTTACCAGGAGTTGAAAAAGACAAAGGAAAGGTCCATCAGTTGTGGACTTTAGAAGAAAAGGCCCTCAGCACCACTATGATGGACCATGTACATGCTAAAAGGTAAACAAAAGCCACTAGTATATAAAGAATGGTGTGAAGCAGAGAGTAACAAGGGGGAAACAGGCCCCATGACAGAAACACAGAAAAATGACCTTGTTTCTTAACCATTTTGCAGTTCCAGCCACTAGGAAAGCCAGAAGCCCACCAGTGCCATGACTTCCCTTTTCCAGGTAGTAATTTCAGTTGGAAAATAATATGCAGCCATGAAACAGAAAAGTCTTGACTGGCATAGACACTATGTGACTTGTCAAAAATAGGTCAGAAAGAAAATACACTAATAAGAATTACGATTAACCTCAGTCAAGTTTCCAGTCAGAAGTCATACTGAATCCCTAACACTTATTTCAAAGAATCATCAAGTCAATTATACCAATTAATTACTTTCTCTTCCTACAAGCAAGTGCTTCCGATTAGATATACTTACTAGCAATTTAGCTTGCTCTGGAAGAGTGATCTGTTCTCTTTTCCCATCTGGATACCGCAACATCAGCTGTGCTTTTGGTCCTTGGGTTAAAAAAAAAAAAGGATACAAGAGCTTAGGATGGAAGACTAATTTAAGCCAACAAATACATCCCCTTCAGTAATATTCAAGTTTCAAGTAAAGGTAGGACTAGAACAGGGGTCGGGAACCTATGGCTCGCGAGCCAGATGTGGCTCTTTTGATGGCTGCATCTGGCTTGCAGACAAATCTTTAATAAAAAAAATAATAATGTTAAAAATATAAAACATTCTCATGTATTACAATCCATTCATTTCCTACCGCTCATGTTCATGGTTGCGGGTGGCTGGAGCCAATCACAGCTGTCCTCCGGGACAACACCTAATTTTTATTGGATAATGTGTAAGGTATACAGATCGTTGTATGGCTCTCATGGAATTACATTTTAAAATATGTGGTGTTCATGGCTCTCTCAGCCAAAAAGGTTCCCGACCCCTGAACTAGAACATAACTCACCATTTACATCTATGCCTTCTACTATTCCATCTGATTTTTCAGGTGACATCTCCAGTATTTCTGAATCCATGGCTGGCAATCCTTGGTGGTTTGTGGTTGTTGCAGGCTCAGTCCTGGCTGGGGGCTCAGTCAGCAGCCTTCTGTTCTCCTCCTTTCTATGCCCCAAATCTTTGTGGGGTGACTTTCTGGACTTGGCAAGATTCTCTATCTCCTCTTCTTCATCAGAGCCACAGACGGATATGAACTCCTCACTGCCAGAAAAAAGTTCAGATTCAGATTCTTCATCTGAGCGGCTATCCTGTTTTGTCTGTGATGAATCAAAATGTGTCTCTTGCAAGGAGGCTCTGATGGCAGCTTCTAGCTGGCTGTCTTCACTTGCATCTATAAGGCTCTCCTGCAAGATCAGTCATAAAACATGGGTGAAAAGAGAAAGAAAACAGTTAAGCCAAAAAATAGATAGTCAAGGCAACACGACACAAGAAATATGATAGTCAGCTTGTCATTATTATTTTGTACCAAATGTATCTCTTTTTAATTTTCAGTTATTTGAGGGTAATGACTCTGTCTTATACAGACAAGTTGGAATGAATATTAAAAACAAAAATAAAAACTGTCATTCCACTTGGCATGATAAGGTGAGCATAGGAGAGATTTTTTTGCATGAAAATGAGTAAAATTAAGAAAAGTTTATTGCCTGTCCAGAAAAAGAATTAAGGTTTTAAATATAAAGCCAAAATAAGTCTTTAAAATAACTATACAAAGAGGTATGTCTACCTTGCTTATCATTATACTACTCTTCAGTTAGCATTGTTTTGCCACATAGAAGAATATCAATAAATAACTCAGCAATTATCATTTTCCAAAAAATCTAACAAATCTCTAACATTCAAAACAAAACAAAATACCATACAGTAAAAATTTGGAAAAACAACTATATTTTCTGAAGCTTAATTAGAGTAAGATTTTCATTGTGATCATGAGAAATACAAATTTAATTGTTTTCCTTTTGATAAATGTGTTCTAATATCACAAATTTTGCCCTGGCCGGTTGGCTCAGCGGTAGAGCGTCCGCCTAGCGTGCGGAGGACCCGGGTTCGATTCCTGGCCAGGGCACACAGGAGAAGCGCCCATTTGCTTCTCCACCCCTCCGCTGCGCTTTCCTCTCTGTCTCTCTCTTCCCCTCCCGCAGCCAAGGCTCCATTGGAGCAAAGATGGCCCGGGCGCTGGGGATGGCTCCTTGGCCTCTGCCCCAGGCGCTAGAGTGGCTCTGGTCACGGCAGAGCGACGCCCCGGAGGGGCAGAGCATCACCCCCTGGTGGGCAGAGCATCGCCCCTGGTGGGCGTGCCGGGTGGATCCCGGTCGGGCGCATGCGGGAGTCTGTCTGTCTCTCCCTGTTTCCAGCTTCAGAAAAATGAAAAAAAAAAAAAAATCACAAATTTCACTAAATTTATTCAGTCACAAAATTTGAGTTGTTTACCAAAGCACTCAAGAAAAAGCAGCAAAATTGAAGGTGTCATGCTCCCTAGTTTCAGACTGTTTTACAAAGCTACAGTAATTAAACTGTATGGTACTGGCAAAAAAACAGACACACAGGACAATGAAACAAGAGAGAGCCTAGAAATAAACCCATGCTTATATGGTCAACTAATCTATAACAAAGGAGGCAAGAATATACAATGGAGAAAAGACAGTCTCTTCAATAAATGAGGTTGGGAAAACTGGATATCCACAGGCAAAAAAATAAAACTAGACCACTTTCTTACACCATATACAAGGATAAACTCAAAATGTATTAAAAACTTACATGTAAAACCTAAAACATCTGCTAAGGGATTAATACCCAAAATAAGTAAAGAATTCACACAACTCAACATCAAAAATACAAACAATCCAATTAAAAATGGGCAGACGAATGAAATAGACATCTCTTTAAAGAAGACATAGAGATGGGCAACAGACAGACACATGAAAAGATAATATCACTAATCACTAAACAAGTCAAAACCACAAAGGGCCTGACCAGGCAGTGGTGCAGTGGATAGAGTGTCGGACTGGCATGTGGAGGACCCAGGTTCAAGACCCTGAGGTCGCCAGCTTGAGCACGGGCTCATCTGATTTGAGCAAGGCTAACCAGCTTGAGCCCAAGTTTGCTGGCTCGAACAAAGGGTCACTCAGTCTGCTGTAGCTCCCCCCCCCCCCCCCCCCCCCCCCGGTCAAGACACATATGAGAAATCAATCAATGAATAACTAAGGAGCCGCAATGAAGAATTGATGTTTCTCATCTCTCTCCCTTCCTGTTTGTCTGATAGCATTATAAACTAGTGCAACTACTAAGAAAAAAGTCTGGTGATTTCTCAAAATTTTAAAAACATAACTACCACATGACCTAAAAATTCCACTTCTGGGTATTCACCCAAAGAAAATGAGAAACACCTTAATTTAAAAAGATACATGCACCCTACATTCACTGCAACATTGTTTATAATAACCAAGATATAAAAATAACCTAAATGTCCATCCATAGATGAATGGATAAAGAAAAGGTAATATATACACAATGGAATACTACTCAGCCATAAAAAAAAACAAAATCTTGCCATCTGTGACATGGATGGACCTAGAGAGTATTATACTAAGTGAAATAAGTCAGTAAAAAACAAATAGTATATGATTTCACTTATATATGGAATCTAAAAAAACAATAAGCAAATAAAACTAAGAAGAAACAAACTCATATACAGAGAACAAACTAAGGGGAATAAGGTAAGGGGATGAGCAAAAAAATAGAAAGATTAGGAAGTATAAACTTTCAGTCATAACATAAGTCACACTGGTATGTAATATGTAGCATAGGGAATATAATCAATAATACTGTAATAATTATGTATGGTATATAAATGTTGAATCAATGTTTTATACCTGAAGCTAATAATGTATATCAAACATAATTTAAAAATTAAGGTCTTGGCCAGCTGGCTCAGGGGTAGAGTGTTGGCCCAGCATGTGGATGTCCCAGGTTCAATTCCTGGTTAGGGCACGCAGGAGAAGCAACCATTTGCTTCTTCACCTCTCCCCCTTCTCTCTCTCTTCGCCTCCCGCAGCCATAACTTGATTGGTTCAAGTTCATTGGCCTCAGGTGCTGAGGATGGCACCATGGAACCTCTGTCTCAGGCACTGGAAATAGTTCCATTGGGAGCATGGCCCCAGATGGGGGTTGCAAGGTGCTCCTGGTGGGGCACATGCAGGAGTCTGTCTCTCTATCTCCCCTCCTCTCACTTAGAAAAGAAGAAAAAAAATAAAAATATTTACATTTAGGCCCTGGCCAGTTGGCTCAGTGGTAGAGTGTCAGCCAGGCATGTGGATGTCCCAGGTTTGATTCACAGTCAGAGCACACAGGAGAAGCAACCATCTGCTTCTCCACCCTTCTCCCTCCCCCATCTCTCTCTCTCTCTCTTCCTCTCCCACAGCCGTGGCTTGTTGGTTTGAGCAAGCTGGTCCCAGGTGCTAAGGATGGCTCCATGACCTCGTCTCAGATGCTAAAATAGCTTGGTTGCTGAGCAACGAAGCAACAGCCCCAGATGGGCAGAGCATTGCCTAGTAGGGTGCTTGCTGGATGGATCCGGGTTGGGGCACATGCGGGAGTCTGTCTCTCTGCCTCTCACTTAATTTAAATAAAAACAATTTAAACAATAATAAAATAAAAGCTAAATTTAAAGAAAAAAACACTGAGTGGAAATTATTTAGATTCTAACTCAAAACTACACCAAAAAATTATTTGTTAAGATAACCAAAAGTTGATCACTAGACTTATCATGATACTAAAAATTACTATTCATTTTTAAAGGGTGTGTTATGGTATTGGTAATGTTTTAAAAAGAGCCTTTGTCTACAGACAGACTGGCAGCTGCCCTGGGGCAGGGCGGGGGAGTGGGAATTGGAGGCTAGGTGAGAGGTGAAGAGATTAAGCAGAAACAACAAAAAACAAACCCATAGATAGACATAGACAACAGCATGGTGATTACAAGAGGGAAAGGCAGGTAGGGGAAGGTAGAAGAGGTTAAAGGTGGGATAAATGGTGATGGAAGGAGACTTGAATTGGGTGGTGAATACACAATACAATATTAGATGATGTATTAATAGAATAGTATACCTAAAACCTATATACTTTTATTAACCAATGTCACCCCAATAAATTCAATAAATAAATTAATAATAAACTTTTACTTGGTTTTGTTTTTGGGTTTTATTTTACTTTTACTTGGTCTTAAAAAAAAGCCTTTCTCTCTTAAAGGTACATGCCAAAGTATAAGGTCTACCGAAAGTTCTGTCTGTTTCTATCACAACAAGTTTCGACACATAAGCACATGTTTATTTGGCGCATGTGTGCCTCTCTATTTTTATCACTTAATGTATACATACTGACGTAGTAAATTAACTAAAACAAAGTTGATTCACGTTAGTCTTTTGTGTGATGTGATAGTGTGCCCATGGCTACTGATAAAGTTCATTTACGCCACTGTAATTTTTACAAATTTCAACAAGGAAGAAATGCTACAGAAGCATGTCTGTCGCATCCACCATATTCCCTGGACTTAGCACCCTCCAACTATCACTTGTTTTTGTCCTTACAAAATTTTTTGAAGGGCAAAAAATTCAAAAATGAAGAAGATATCAAACAAGCACTGGTTCAATTTTTTGCTTCAAAAGATAAAACATTTTTCAAAAATGGGATATACAAATTGTCCTCACGCTGGCAAGAAATCATTAATAATAATGGCAATTATATTATTTAATAAAATTTATTGACGGTAAGAAAACTTTGTATTTTGTTTTATTCCAAAAACAGACAGAACTTTCTGGTAGACCTTATATAATGAGTGAAACAACAAATTCTGAGATTTGCTGCAAAATAATGTGAAAAAGATAGGATATAGATAAAACAAGACTGGCCACTTGTTGATAATTATTGAAATTAGTTAATGGATACATAGAGGTTCAATAAATACTTTGTAGTTTTGAGTACCCTTAAAAATTTCCACAATAGCATGACCAGTGGTGCAGTGGATAGAGCATTGACCTGGGATGCTGAGGTCACTAGTTTAAAAATCTGAAGTCTGAGAAGAAAAGATGGCGATGGAGTAGGCGGACGTACCAACTTCCACCTCCCAGAACCAAAGTGGATTACAAACTAATTTTAAGAACCATCATCTAAAAAAATCAACTTTATTTATTTTTATTTATTTATTTATTTATTTATTTATTTATTTTTACAGAGACAGAGAGAGAATCAGAGAAAGGGATAGACAGGGGCAGACCGACAGGAACGGTGAGATGAGAAGCATCAATCATTAGTTTCTCGTTGCGTGTTGCGACACCTTAGTTGTTCATTGATTGCTTTCTCATATGTACCCTGACCATGGGCCTTCAGCAGACCAAGTAACCCCTTGCTCGAGCCAGTGACCTTGGGTCCAAGCTGGTGAGCTTTTTGCTCAAACCAGATGAGCCTGCGCTCTGGTGACCTCAGGGTCTCGAACCTGGGTCATTCCGCATCCCAGTCCGACGCTCTATCCATTGTGCCACTGCCCGGTCAGGCTTATTTTTTATTTTTTACAGAGACAGAGAGAGAGTCAGAGACAGGGATAGATGGGGACAGACAGACAGGAACGGAGAGAGATAAGAAGCATCAATCATCAGTTTTTCGTTGCGACACATTAGTTGTTCATTGATTGCTTTCTCATATGTGCCTTGACCATGGGGCTACAGCAGACCAAGTAACCCCTTGCTCAAGCCAGCAACCTTGGATCCCAGTTGGTGAGCTTTTGCTCAAACCAGATGAGCCTGTGCTCAAGCTGGTGAGCTTGGGGTCTCGAACCTGGGTCCAACACATCCCAGTCAGACGTTCTATCCACTGCACCACCGCCTGGTCAGGCTGGAAAAACCAACTTTGGACTAAACTAAGAGGACTCTTCAACCAAGGAACACTGAAGAAGGCACACTGAGACTGGTAGGAAAAGTAGAAACGCGGAGAGGGCTGCCCAGCTCCCGGGGGCAAACGGCAGCCGGGAGAGACTCACGTGGCGGGAAGTGAGTTTAGCAAAAAGGGGAGGGTCCTGAGTCCCAGGAACAAAGCCCCAGCTTGCAGCCCCAGAGCCTAGAAGAGGTGTGTGGACAGTATTTAGCTGGAAACAAGACAGGATACTGTTTGTGAGAAAGAGACTGATTTCTCAGACCCAGGAATCTTCTTAAAGGGACTGCGCAGAAAACCTCTCTCACAACCACTCACCCAGGGCTCCGGGGAACGGGGAGAGAGGAGAGGACCGGAATAGCAGGAAGAGAGTGTAATCTAGGAGGCACAGGGAGAAACATTTTGAGAGACAGCCACCCTAACCTCTGGGACATGTAACTCCCCAACTCTAAGGTGAATATTTCCCCTGGAAACAGCAATACCAGCAAAGGGAAGCAGGACACCAGCCAAACAAGCTCTCCCGTGGCAATCAGAGCAGAGTCACTTAGAAAGAGGGAGCTTTCAGGACTATAGTAGGGAGTGTTAGGGTCTGAGCTGCAGTGTCCCCACCCACACAGCTGAGGGCTTGCCCAAGGGTGGGCGGCAGCTGGATGCAGAGGTGCGGTTCTGTCGGCAAGGGCAGAAGCCAGCTGGCCACCACTGAGGCCCAGGTGTGAGCTCAGTCTTGCCCGGCTGGGGAGGAGGGGATGTGCAAAAGTGGTCAAGCCCAGCTGCGGGCCGCCTGCAATCCAGCCTGCGAGGAAGGGTGAGAGCCCCAGAAGGAGCGGAGACACGCCCTTGAGCAAGGGCGCAGGAGCACAGCCTTGCCCCGCCCGCGGAACCGAGGCTTGTGGCCTGACTTGGGAGCCAGCTCCTCCCGCAGGGGTGTAGCCAAAAGCCCAGAACAGGCGGAATCCTGCTACTGAGCGTGGGCACACAGTCACGCCTGGCCTGTGGAGCCAAGGCTTGCAGCCATCCCACAAGCAGACTCCTCCTGCAAGGGTGGGGTGAAAGCCCAGAATTAGGTGGAGACCCGCAGCTGAGCAAAGGTGCTCACCCCTGCCCTCAGGGCCAAGCATAACGCCACCCGCAGGGATGGGGTGAAGGCCAAGGCCACTGAGGCTTGTACACCCGAGCACATGATCACAGCCACTCCCGTGAAGGAGAGGCAGAAACCACAGCAACAGCCCCAGTGGGCAGGCACCGGCAACGCCCATACCCAAACGCCCTAGGTAGCAACAGCAGAGGGGGTGGTGGGCCTGCAGACAGACCACACCTAGGGAACAAAGAGGCCACACCCAGTGGATTCCAGTGGCAAAAACTTTCTTTTACACAGACAAAATGAGAAAGCAGAGAAATGAAACACAAATGAATCAAGAGAAATCCCCAGAAAAGGACCTGAATGAGTCAGATATAACTAAATTACCAGATGCAGAGTTTAAAATAACGATTGTTAGGATGCTCAAAGATATTAGAACAACAATAGATGGTCATTACGAACACCTAAATAAAGAGATAGCAAATATAAGAAAGGACATTGAAATAATTAAAAAGAATCAGTCAGAAATGACAAATACACTATCAGAAATGAAGAACACAATGGAAGGAATTAAAAGCAGAATGGATGAAGCTGAGAATTGAATCAGTGAGTTAGAGGACAAGATAAATGCACAGAAGCAGAGCAGTAAAAAGAAAAGAGACTCAAAAAGTCTGAGGAAACTCTAAGAGAGCTCTGTGACAACATGAAGAGAAATAACATCCGCATCATAGGGGTTCCTGAAGAAGAGAAAGAACAAGGGATAAAGACTTTGATCAAATATATCATAGCTAAAATCTTCCCTCAATTAAGGCAGGAAAACATCTCACAAGTTCAAGAAGCACAGAGAACTCCATTAAAGAGAAACCCAAAGAAATCTACACCAAGACACATCATAATTAAAATACCAAAGCTAAATGAGAAAGAGAAAATATGAAAAGCTGCTAGAGAAAAAAAGACTATCACCTACAAAGGAGTCCCCATCAGGATGACTTCCGACTTCTCAACAGAAACACTTGAGGCCAGAAGAGAATGGCAAGAAATATTCAAAGTAATGCAGAACAAGAGCCTACAACCAAGACTACTTTATCCAGCAAGGCTATCATTTAAAATTGAAGGAGAAATAAAAAGCTTTCCAGACAAGAAAAAACTCAAGGAATTCACTACAACCAAATCAAGGCTGCAAGAAATGCTAAAGGGCTTGTTGTAAACAGATCAAAGGAGAAAGGGAATATAAGCAAAAGAGGAATACAGTTTTAAAGAATAAAATGGCAACAAACAACTACATATCAATAATAACCTCAAATGTAAATGAATTAAATGATCCGATCAAAAGACATAGGGTAGCTGCGTGGATAAGAAAACAGGACCCTGGAGTAAAGACAGCCTCTTCAACAAATAGTGTTGGGAAAATTGGACAGCTACCTGCAAAAAAATGAAACTAGGCCACCAGCTTACACCATTCACAAAAATAAACTCAAAATGAATAAAAGACTTAACTGGAAGCCATAAAACCATAAGCATCTTAGAAGAAAACATAGGCAGCAATATAGTATAACTGCCAATTTATCTCCACAGGCAAGTGAAATAAAAGACAGGATAAACAAATGGGACTATATCAAACTAAAAAGCTTTTGCATAGCTAAAGACAATAAGAACAGAATAAAAAGACAAATTGCACAATGGGAGAACATCTTATTTGACAATACATCTGATAAGGGGTTAATAATCAAACTTTATAAAGAACTTGTAAAACTCAATACCAGGAAGACAAACAATCCAATCAAAAAATGGGCAAAAGAAATGAATAGACACTTCTCCAAAGAGGACATGCAGATGGCCAATAGGTATATGAAAAAATGCTCAACATCACTAATCACTAGAGAAATGCAAATTAAAACCACAATGAGATATCACCTCACACCAGTCAGAATGGCGCTCATCAACAAAACAACACAGAATAAGTGCTGGCGAGGATGTGGAGAAAAGGGAACCCTCCTGCAATGCTGGTGGGAATGCAGACTGGTGCAGCCACTGTGGAAAACAGTATGAAGATTCCTCAAAAAATTAAAAATCAAACTCCCTTTTGACCCAGCTCTACCACTTTTAGGAATATACCCCAAGAACACCATAGCACTGTTTGAAAAGAAGAAATGCACCCCCATGTTTGTGGCAGCATTGTTCACAATAGCGAAGATCTGGAAACAGCCCAAGTGTCCGTCAGTGGACGAGTGGATTAAAAAGCTTTGGTACAGATATACTATGGAATACTACTCAGCCATAAGAAATGATGACATCGGGTCATTTACAACAACATTGATGGACCTTGATAACATTATACTGAGCGAAATAAGTAAATCAGGAAAAACTAAGAACTATATGATTCCATACATAGGTGGGACATAAAAATGAGACTCAGAGGCATGGACAAGAGTGTGGGGGTTACGGGGTGGGAGGGAGGAGAGGGAGGGGGTTGGGGAGGGGAGGGGCACAAAGAAAACCAGTTAGAAGGTGACGGAAGACAACTGGACTTTGGGTGATGGGAATGCAGCATAATCTAATGTCAAAATAACCTAGAGATGTTTTTTCTGAACATATGTACCCTGTTTTATCAATGTCACTCCATTAAAATTAATTTTAAAAAAACAACAGAGGTCTCCAGCTTGAGTGAAGGGTTGCTGGTTTGAAGTCCAAGGTTACTGGCTCAGCTGGAGCCCCCTGATCAAAGCACATATGAGAAGCAAACAACACAGAGCTAAAGTAAAGCAACTATGAGTTTATGCTTCTCATCTTTCTCTCTCTAAAAAACATTCTACAATAAAAAGTTAAGAATGTGTGGTTGCTAACAACAAAAAAAACTAAAACAACCTCATTTTATCTATCAATAATATATCAAAAAATAAAGTTATGGCTAATTTATCACCCAAAAAAGAAAAAAGAAAAAGAAGGCCTTGGCCAGTTGGCTCAGCGGTAGAGTGTTGACCTGGTGTGTAGAAGTCCCCGGTTTGATTCCCATCCAGGGCCCAT
Source organism: Saccopteryx leptura (assembly GCF_036850995.1). Classification (NCBI taxonomy): domain Eukaryota; kingdom Metazoa; phylum Chordata; class Mammalia; order Chiroptera; family Emballonuridae; genus Saccopteryx; species Saccopteryx leptura. The sequence continues at coordinate 56,301,290 of NC_089510.1, forward strand.
AGGAGAAGCGCCCATCTGCTTCTCCACCCCTCCCCCTCTCCTTCCTCTCTGTCTCTCTCTTCCTCTTCCGCAGCCAAAGCTCCACTAGAGCAAAGTTGGCCCGGGCACTGAGGATGGCTCCATGGCCTCTGCCTCAGGCACTAGAATCGCTCTAGTTGCAACGGAGCAATGCCCCAAATGGGCACAGCATCACCCCCTAGTAAGCATGCTGGGTGGATCTTGGTTGGGCACATGAGACAGTCTGTCTCTCTGCCTCCCTGCTTCTCACTTTGGAAAAATACGGAAGGGAGGGAGGGAGGGAGGGAGGGAGGGAGGGAGGGAGGGAGGGAGGGAAGGAGAAAGCAAGTACACATGCCCATGTGACCTGCAATGGCTTAGGTGGATTGCAGGCTTACAACAATGACATTGCATAGGATATAGCTTGATTTGATAAAGGTCATCACCATGACCAATACTGCTGGCCTCCTAGCCAATATCTCTTCTCTTGAATCCTTACTTATGGAATCCTAATAATGTCTATAAAAGAAAATATGTCAAGCTCAAAAATTCCATTTACCAGTTTCCCTCACAGCTAGAAACTACTTGAGTATGGAGCTAAAGCAATAGTTACAGAGAAAGTATAGAACTAAATACCTATATAGAAAAAAATGGTCTCAATCCCTAAATTTCTGGCCTGACCTGTGGTGGCACAGTGGATAAAGCATCGACCTGGAATTCTGAGGTCGCCGGTTCAAAACCCTGGTTTCCCTGGTCAAGGCACATATGGGAGTTGATGCTTCCTGCTCCTCCCCCCTTTCTCTCTCTCTCTCTCTCTCTCTCTCTCTCTCTCTCTCTCTCTCCTCTCTAAAATGAATAAATAAAATCTAAAAAAAACAAAACAAAAAAAACCAAAAAAAAAAACAAATTAAAAAAAAATCCCTAAATTTCCATATTCAATTTTATCTGTTTATTTCTTTGAGAGAGTAGCAAGGAGAGAGAGACAGGAACATGGAGCTGCTTCTGTATATGCCCTGACCAGGGAATCAAACCCCATAACACACTTTTAAACTACCCACAGAGAGGCCCGGACCAGTTGGCTCAGTGGCAGAGCATTGGCCCAGTGTGGGATGTCCTGGGTTCAATTCCTGGTCAGGGTACACAGGAGAAGGCCCATCTGCTGTTCCACACCACCCCCTCTTGCATCTCTCTCTCTCTCTCTTTCACTCTCTTCCCCTCCTGTAGCTACAGCTCAATTGGAGTGAGTTGGCCCCAGGTGCTGAGGACGGCACCATGGCCTCTGCCTCAGGCGCTAAGAAAAGCTCAGTTGCTGAGCAATGAAGCAATGCCCCAATGGGCAGAGCATCGCCCCCTAGTGGGCTTGCTGGGTGGATCCCAGTTGGGGCGCATGCGGGAGTTTGTCTCTCTGCATCCTCTCCTCTTACTAAATAAAAAAAAAAGTACCCAAAGAGATAAGAAAATAAAATTAAACCCACCTACACGGAAGGAAAAAGAGAAAAGACATATATCAGTCAATTACCTAGAAAACAAGAAAAATCAATGAAACTAAAAGCCTTTAAATTAATAAAACTGGTAAGCCTCTAGCCAGATTGTCAGGAAAAGAGAAGCCACACATTACTATAACAATATTAAGAGAAAGGACATCAGTACAGATGCTATAGTCACTAAAGGAATCACAAGGCAATATAATGAACAAATTTAAGTCAATACATTTGACCCCTTAGGTAAAATAGAAAAATCCTTAGAAAGACACAATCTACTAAAGCTCATTAAAAAATAAATACCTGAGTAGTCCTATATGTATTAATGAAATTGAACTTGCAATTTATAATATTCTACAAAGAAACCCAGGTAGCTTCACTGGTGAATGCTACCAAATATTATGGATGAAATATTATCAATTCTACACAAACTTTTCCAGAAAATATAACAGGAATAAACACTTCCCAATTCATTGTGAGGCCAGCATTAACTGATACCAAACCAGACAAAGATATTACAAGGAATACAAAACACACACATACACAAACTACAAACAATATTTCTCATGAATACAGACAAAAAGAAATGCCCCTGACCAGTGGCAGCACAGTGGACAGAGTGTCACCTTGGGACACTGAGGATCCAGGTTCAAACCTCAGGTCACCAGCCTAAGCGCAGGCTTACCAGCTTAAGCATGGCATCACTGACTTGACTGTGGGATCATTAAAATGATTCCAAGGTTGCTGTCTTGAGAAATGGACACTGGCTTAGCTGGAGCCCCCCAGTCAAGGCACATATGAGAAAGCAATCAATGAACAACTAAGGTGACACAACTACGAGTTGATGCTTCTCGTCTCTCCTTCTCACTAAGAAGAAAAAAAGGCTTTATAACCAAGAATAGGTTTTAGCACAGTGATGAAAGGTTGATTTAACATTAAAAAATCAACCAATGGAATTCTCTATATGATCATCTCAACAGATGTGAAAAATCATAGTACAAAATCCCCTTATTAAAAAAAATCAGCAAACTAGGAACAGAAGGAAATTTCATCAGATTTAATGGTGAAAGATAATACTTTCACCCCAATACCAGAAACAAGGATGTCTGATTTCTCATTCTGTCTATTTAACTGTGTACTGGAGGGTCTAAGAAAATTAAATAAATAAAAGGCAAGAGAGTGGAAAGAAAGACATAAAATAAGTCTATTTGCAAATAGCATGACTGTCTCTATAGAAAATTCAAAGATATCTACAAAAAAGTTACTAGAACGAATAAGTCAGTTTAGCAAGGTTGCAGGCTACAAGGTTAATAAATAGAAACTATAAAACACTGCTGAGAAAAATCCAAGGCTTAAATGAGATATACTAAATGCCATGTTCATAGATCTGCAGAATCAATACTGTTAGAATTTCAATTGTCAATTCTCTCCAAAATGATCCATAAAGTGAATCCAATTCCCATCAAAGTGCTAGTAGCTTTCTTTGTAGAAAATAACAAGTTGATTCTAAAACTTACATGCGAAAGACCTGAAAAAAACAAAATCACTACAAAGTTGGAGGACTTAACCATGAGAATTCAAGATATAAAGCTACAGTAATCACTAAGGGGGTGAAATGCTGGTGTAAAGAAAGATGCATTAATCACTGGAAAGAAGGAAAGAACAGTGCATAAACCCGCACATGTATGACCAATTTTTGATAAAGGTGCATAGGCAATTCAATGGGGAAAGGATAACCTTTCCATAAATGATGCTGAAACAAGTAGCCATACATAAACAAACAAAAAAACCCACTATACCCTACCCTATTAACATCATATACAAAAATTAATTCAAAGAGGATCACTGACTTAATAGCTAAAACTATATAAAAAATTATTAGATAAGAAAAAAAGCACAAAATATAAAAAGTGATAAATTGAATTTCATTTAAAATTTGCATTTCAAAAGGCACTATTATGAAATGAATAAGCAAGCAACAGACTAGGAGAAAATATCTATAAACTACACATCCAAGGAAGAACTTGTATTTAGAATACAAAAAGAAACTTTACAACTCAGCAAGTTATACAATCCAATAAAAAAGAGCCAGAAATCTGACTAGACACTTCACCAAAAGAGATAGCTAAAAAGTACATGAAAGGATACTCTTACAAAATTTGTCAAATTAGGCCCTGGCTGGTTGGCTCAGTGGTAGAGCATCAGCCAGGCATGTGGAAGTCCTGGGTTCAATTCCCACCAGGGCACACAGGAGAAGCGCCCATCTGCTTCTCTACCCCTCCCCCTCTCCTTCCTCTCTGTCTCTCTCTCCCCCTCCCGCAGCCAAGGCTCCACTGGAGCAAAATTGGCCTAGGTGCTGAGGATGGTTCTATGGCCTCCGCCTCAGGCACTAAAATGGCTTCAGTTGCAATAGAGCAATGCCCTGATGGGCAGAGCATTACCCTCTACTGGGCATGCCAGGTGGATCCGGGTCAGGCATATGTGGGAGTCTGGCTCTCTGCCTTCCCGTTTCTCACTTCAGAAAAATATACAAAAAATAATAAAAGTAATAATAACTGTCAAAAATTTTAATGTGTTGTTTATTGCACAGTACTTATAGCTATAAAAAATTTAAACATAATAAACTTAAGGCTAATTTATCATACACACAAAAATCAAACCCATATAACATGCAATGGCTTGGACTGACTGAAGATAATAACATATTGTACCGTGTAAGTTGATTTTAAATAATGACATTATGATGGACACTGCTAGTTTCCCATCTCTCATCCAATTTGCTTTCTTATTAACAGAACCTCAACTGCATTTGTGCAAGAAAATGTGTCCATCTAGTCTGACCTGTGGTGGTACAGTGAATAGAGTGTCAACCTGGAATACTGGTCACCATTTTAAAACCCCAGGCTTGCCCAGTCAAGGCACATACAAGGAACAACTACTATGAGTTAATACTTCCCACTCCTCCCCCTTTTCTCCTCATCTCCTCTAAAATCAAGAAATCAAATAGGTTTTCTTTCCTCCTTTTCCAGAGAGGAGAGGAAATAAGAGACAGATTCCCACATGCACTCTGCCAGAATCTACCCGGCAACCCCTGTCTGGGGACGATGTTTTGCTCGTCTGGAGCCATGCTCACAACCAAGTTATTTCTAATGCCTGAGGTGGAGGCTCCACGGAGCAATCCTCAGTGCCCAAGGTCAATGCACTTGAAGCAATGGAGCCATGGCTGCAGGAGGGGGAAGACAGAGATAAGGGGGAGGGGTGGAGAAGCTGATGTGTGCCTTGACCGGGAATCAAACCTGGGACATCCATATTCCTGGCCAACACTCTACCACTAAGCCAACCAGCCAGGGCATAAAATCTTAAAAAAAAAAAAAAAAAAAAGTGTCCATCTAAAATAGCAAAACTCTTATATATGGCTATCGTTTTACCTTTGTAATAGAGGCATTACTCCATTCCTTCTTTTCATGCTTACATATGATACCTAGGAGCATAGCATCTAACTATGACCATAAGGACAAAAACAAAAACTAAGGATGGAAGGGGGAAATAAAGAGGAGTGATCTGGTTTCTTGATGGCATACACAAAGTCAAGTCCTACACTGCTTGTTTCTGGACTTCTTGTTGAGAAAAGCAGATGTCTTCCTTGTTTGAACTATTATTTGTTAATGTTTCTTTTGTACACAGCTGATGAAAATTTGCAGTAATCAGAATTTAGCATGAGAAGTGGAGTCTGAGGTACTAGTCACCTAAATCATCCCTATGTATTTGGCCAATTTTTACAGTCTCACTCTTCCACCAAGTGTGTTAATTTTTATGACACCTGGTGAGGTTGTAAACTCAATTTACGTTGAAATTCAGTAACTCACAAACTCAGGCTCTGGTTTTTGACAATATCAGCCTTATGACTGCAAAAGATAAAAAAACTCTTAAGGCAATTATAGAAACTCTGGGTTTTTGTAATGCCCTAAAAAACAATTCTACCTAAGTAAAACTTTTCTTAGCAATGAAAAAGCAAACAAACAATAGACTGTCTACAGATAGAAGTGAAACACTGTTTTAGTTCTACACTGTTGTATCCATTCAAACAAAACTGCTCTGAGTAATGGGGGTTCCGGGACAGAAAATTCTGTACCATCCCTTGGCAAGCACCCCTAGCCTTTCCTTAGATAGGCACTTTATTTTAGGTGATTACTTCAGTATCTGTTTCATCAGTGCATAATATGGACTATTAGTCTTCTAAAACTAATTTTATCCTCATTGCCAATCAAACCCTAACAGCTCTTCCAACCAAGGTGAAATTCTGATATTTTTGTAGGTCTTTTCCTTGTAATTAATCTTGATACCAATTATCAAACAGGTATGCCAAATAATAGCGTACTATAGAAATTAATTACAGAAATAATCTCTGGGTGGGCCAGACAGCCAGGCCTTAAAGCTATATAACTAGTCATAATGACCAACTATTCCATGAGAGTTGTTCTTACAAAAATATCATTTTTACTACTGCTTATACCTGGATACCCTGGCAATGCTGCCTATGAAATAAGTGAGTCCTCCCTCTATAGGTAGGCAGACAAATCAGTTCTCTTCAATGCTACATAGTCACATTAATTCTAAACCCACGTCTTAGGTCACATGTCTATACTCTAGCTGCAAGGCAGACTGAGAATATGAATTTTATGATTTCACTAAGAAGACAGAACCTTCATGTGCTCCATTATCAAAATATAAGGACAGTCAAGATGCTGTACAGCCACAAACTATAACTGCCCAATACTTACATTATCTTTCCTATCTTAACCTCAAACATTTTACACAAGACATCTATATACAATTACACTTAATCATCCATCATCACTTCTTAGTCAAACTTACTGAACGGGCACATTTTTTGGGGGGACTGCTAGAAAGTCCATCCAGTTGCCCATGTTCACCCAGAAATCCTGTCACTTGGTCCAAGAAAGAAGATACGTCTAGTTGGTGCCATTCTACTAGCTTCTGACCTAAAAATTAAGAACCAGAATAGATAAATATAATGAAATCAACAAGCCTCTCAACATTCTCATTAAGTATTTATTTTGTCATCTGCATAATTAAAATTTTGGGAACACATATTCCCACCCCTTACCAATTTAAGTTACATAGCATTTTCATAATCTAAAGAATACATTAATTATAGCCAACCTAAGATTCCCAGCCATCAGGCAAGTTATTTATCTGTGAATATCACTTATTGGCACTTAGGAAAAAATGATTCAAATAAAGCAAAATCTTGATAAAACTCAATTCATTATTAATAAAACCAGTTCTACCCTCTGCTTCTCTGGTGGGATTACAACCAGTACCTGAACAAACTTAATATTTATTTATTTATTTATTTATTTATTTTTTGGTATTATTTATTCATTTTTTAGAGAGGAAAGAGAGAGAGTCAGAGAGAGAGAGAAGAGAGAGAGACAGGGGGGAGGAGCTGGAAGCATCAACTCCCATATGTGCCTTGACCAGGTAAGCCCAGGGTTTCGAACCGGCGACCTCAGCATTTCCAGGTCGACACTTTATCCACTGCGCCACCACAGGTCAGGCTCAAACTTAATATTTTAATAATACATAACCTAAGGGGGTCCCTAGTAATATGACAAGAAAATAGTTATTTTTTTGAAAGAACAGAACTGAACAAACAAGTATGACAAAGAATTCTGAAACTGGATCGAGTCAAATATTAAAGATCAAATATTCAAGTAACTGAAAAATAAGTATAGGTCAAATGCTGTAAGCTGATATAAATCTTACCTGTCCGTGGATCCAAGATGGAAACATAGGGGAAATCCCCTAGCTTATAAAACTGTATGTATCTCTGACCTTCCTCACTGTCATGATAAACCTGTTAAATCATCGATATATAAAAAAGTCAGCTTCTAAAAAAAGTATCCTTGTTATATACCAACAACAATTAATTCTCCAAGTATGTTAGTGATCTCATTCCTACATTTAAGAGAAAATGAAGGTTATCTGGTGTCTTGCCCTCAGTTCCTCTGGAAACTTTTATATCAATCCATTTTCCCCTCCCTTCTGGTTAAGAAGAAACATGGCTCCTTCTGATCAAGTTATTGCTTTTTTTGTTCAAGTTATCTGTCCACCTATGTAATTTCTGACTCTTAGCACATACTTCCTTTTTTTTTTTTTTTTTTTTTGAGAGACAGAGAGTCAGAGAGAAGGATAGATAGGGACAGACAAACAGGAACGGAGAGAGATGAGAAGCATCAATCATCAGTTTTTCGTTGCGATACCTCAGTTGTTCATTGATTGTTTTCTCATATGTGCCTTGACCATGGGCCTTCAGCAGACTGAGTAACCCCTTGCTCAAACCAGCGACCTTGGGTCCAAGCTGGTGAGCTTTTTTGCTCAAACCAGATGAGCCTGCACTCAAGCTGGTGACCTCAGGATCTCGAACCTGGGTCTTCCACAACTGCGCCACCACCTGGTCAGGCAGCACATACTTCTTAATAAATCACATCATATTAAGATGATAAGCTCAAGTGGCTAGCATAGTCCTGGAAAAAGAGATGCTCAGTCAATAGTTGCAGAATAAAAGGTTACCATTCTGAAAAAATAATATTAAATTTAGGGGGTCTGTAAAACATGGATTAATAAATTAATAACATTAACAGCATGCCTTATAGTGGAAAAAAAATTAAGTTCATTCAGACATCTTTATTTTCTATACTTTTTCATAAAATAAATTTGAGCAGATCATATAATCTTAGCTTGATAATTTATATAAAAAAAATAGAGCCTGACCAGGTGGTGGCTCAGTGGATAGAGCGTCGACCTGGGATGCTAAGGACCCAGGTTCAAAACCCCGAGGTCCCCAGCTTGAGCGTCGGACCATAGATAGGACCCTATGGTTGCTGGATTGAGCCCAAGGTCACTGGCTTGAGCAAGGGGATCACTGGCTTCCTGGAGTCCTCTGGTCAAAGCACATATGAGAACGCAATCAATGAATAACTATGGTGATGCTTCTAATCTGTCTGTCCCTGTCTGTCTCTCTCTCACACGCTAAAAATAAAAAAAGTATAGTTGAATACTCTATCAAGATATTTAACCTCTTCTGAGATACGAATATTATATAGTTATTTAACTCGGTTCTTTTTTTTTTCCCCCTTCCCTTGGGGGTTCTTCAATGTTGCCCTAATTTCCCTTAATATATCAACCAGCCATTATAAATGGTTTTACTTTTTCATATGTCATAATTTAACTCAGTTATTATTTTTTCCAGGTTATGAATAAATTCCTCCTTCTCAACATCCCATACTACAATAGTAAAATACCACTAAAATTTGATTAATTTTCCTCACCTGCCAGAAAATAAAATGTTCCCGGATAATATTCTTCACAGCTTCATTGCTCCACACATCACGGTTGAGGCACTGGCATGCAAAGTCTTGTACATTTTGAATGTTTATCATCAACCACTTATTCTGCATCTGGCCACACTCTTTGGCCTGGAAAAGTAAAATTACACAACACGTATTAGAAATAACTTCTACTTGGTAACTGGTAAGTTCCACAGTTCAGAAACTGTCATCTTTTCATTAAAACACAACTAAGTTTATTTCCCTCAAATGATATCTAGAGTTTCTAATATCTATACATTATTTCACTAATCTGCATAGGGATATATAATTACACTGTCCATTATCAAGCATTTTTCAAATTTAAATAAACTGTTATTGTTATAATGGCTAGGTTTTTATTGTACATTTAAACATCTGAAAAAAATTACATAAACTTAAGGTCAACAAGCCCCATAATTCTACCACATTGTCTTTTAATCCCTACTCACAAAAACACCATCTTCTTTTCAACAGATGTAACCAGTGTGTGTTTATTATTTTATGTTGGTTTATTTTCAATATTATATCTATCCACATTTCCAAATATTATATTCATCTTAATTCTTAGCCATGTGCTAATTTATAGACTCACCCTAAACATTTCTATAAAACTATAAAATCTGATGGAGGGTTTTTCTCTTAGGGTTGTTTTCCTAGGAATGGATTTAAATAATTGAGATGATAGGATCAAAGAATGTTTCAGAATGATCTTTAAAAGTCTCCTCAATTTATAGCACAAATATTAATCATGGTAGTGTAGTTAAAAAAATATTTTTTATTTGATTTGAGAGAGAGAGAAACAGAGGAGAGAGGGGGAGGGGGGGATGGAGAGAGAGGGAGGGAGAAACTGATTTGTTGTTTCACCCATCCATGCATTCACTGGTTGATTCTTGTTTGTACCCCGAATGGAGATCAAACCCATAACCTTGGCATGTCAGGACAACATCTATACTTTTTGCCTAACAGTTCCTTGTTACCATAAAAACCTAAAATGTTGCCAAATACAAAAAGATTGGCAAAAAAGCAAATGAGCAAATGCTTCCTTAAACCTCTGCACAGGAACAATTAAAAGAAATACATAGTTTGTGTAGTTTTGTCTTGGAACAATATTCTTTTTCATATCAATCTGACATTTAATAACAGTTGAAGAACATACATGAGTAAGTCTATCTTCTGCTTTAAGAAGGTTTACACAGTCTTATTTTTTGGTATGCATACCCCAGAGAAAATCGTTTTCTAATATTCTCTGTTGATTCCACAGGTGAAAACCCAAGTTCAAAAAGGAAGCATCCGCCTGACCAGGCGGTGGCGCAGTGGATAGAGTGTCGGACTGGGATGTAGACGACCCAGGTTCGAGACCCCAAGGTCGCCAGCTTGAGCGCGGGCTCTTCTGGTTTGAGCAAAAGCTCACCAACTTGAACCCAAAGTTGCTGGCTCGAGCAAGGGGTTACTCGGTCTGCTGAAGGCCCGCGGTCAAGGCACAAATGAGAAAGCAATCAATGAACAACTAAGGTGTTGCAATGCGCAATGAAAAACTAATGATTGATGCTTCTCATCTCTCTCTGTTCCTGTCTGTCTGTCCCTGTCTATCCCTCTCTCTGACTCCTCTCTGTCTCTGTAAAAAAAAAAAAAAAGGAAGCATCCCCGTATTGAGCCACAAAGCTGTATTTAACTGGTCAGAAGCTTATTATTTTTTATTTTTTAGAGAGAGAAAGAGAAAGAGAAAGAGAAAGAGAAAGAGAAAGAGAGAGGGAGAGAGATGAGAAGCATCAATTCTTTGTTGCGGTTCCTTAGTTGTCTATTGATTGCTTTCTCATATTTTGTTATTGATTTTTTTTTAATTTATTCATTTTAGAGAGGAGAGGGAGAGACAGAGAGAGAGAAGGCGGGGAGGAGCTGGAAGTATCAACTCCCATATGTGCCTTGACCAGGCAAGCCCAGGGTTTCGAACCGGCGACCTCAGCATTTCCAGGTCGACGCTTTATCCACTGCGCCACCACAGGTCAGGCTGAATTGATTTTTTTTTTCTTTTTAAGAGAGAGAGACAGGAAGGGAGAGAGGGAGGAGAGAGATGAGAAGCATCAACTCGTAGTTGCTTCACTTTATTTATTTATTTATTTTTTAAATAAATAAATTTTTATTAATTTTAATGGGGTGACATCAATAAATCAGGGTACATATATTCAAAGAAAACATGTCCAGGTTATCTTGTCATTCAATTCTGTTGCATACCCATCACCCAAAGTCAGATTGTCCTCCGTCATCTTCTATCTAGTTTTCTTTGTGCCCCTCCCCCTCCCCCTCATTCCCTTCCCCTGCCCCCCCCCCCCCCAACCACCACACTCTTGTCCATGTCTCTTAGTCTCGTTTTTTGTCCCACCAATGTATGGAATCCTGCAGTTCTTGTTTTTTTCTGATTTACTTATTTCACTCCGTATAATGTTATCAAGATCCCACCATTTTGTTGTAAGAGATCTGATGTCATCATTTCTTTTTATTTTTTGATTGTTTCTATATGTGCCTTTACCCAGGAGCTCAAGCCAGCAACTCAGATCATGTTATGATCCCCTACACAAGCCAGCAACCTCAGGGTTTCCACCTTGGAACCTCAGCATTCCAGGAAGACGATCTACCCCCTGCACCACCACCGATCAGGCAAATTCTTTCTCTGTATTTTTAGCTAAAATATTTTTACTTTTATAGCATTTATGTCAGAACTTTTGAAATTATCAAAGTATTCTTAGTAATTAGGACTAGGTGCATGTGCAATTAAATGGCAACAAATATGCATTTTTTTGACAGAGAGAGAGCGAGAGAGGGATAGATAGGGACAGACAGACAGAAAGGGAGAGAGATGAGAAGCATCAATTTGTTGCAGCTCCTTAGTTGTTCAGTGATTGCTTCTCATTTGTGCCTTGACCGGGGCAGGTGGGGGGCTCCAGCAGAGCGAGTGACCAACCCCTTGCTCAAGCCAGTGACCTTGGGCTTCAAACCAGCGACCTTTGGGCTCAAGCCAGTGACCATGGGGTCATGTCTATGATCCCATGCTCAAGCCAGTGACCCCTTGCTCAAGCTGGTGAGCCAGAGCTCAAGTCAGAGGAGTCCGTGCTCAAGCTGGTGACCTTGGGGTTTCGAACCTGGGTCCTCTGCGTCCCAGTCCAATGCTTTAACCACTGCACCACTGCCTCATCAGGCTATATATGCATTTCTTATGAAAATAAGGATTATGGAAATTTTTCTGATTCTTTCTGTACTGTAAACTCCAGACTATATCATTTAATCACTTAATAAAGATTTAACGAGGGACAATAATGTGCCAAAATGTCTTCTAGGCACTGACTACAACAAAAAATAAAACAAAGTTCCTCTGTACATGGAACTTATAGACTAAATGTTCCCCTTCCCAAGTCAGGTCATTCATCCTAAGTGACTCACTCGGCTCCAGCTGCACTGATTTCCTTGGCTGTTCCAGAAATACATCCTAGTTCCTCCCAACATCAGTACCTTACTATCTGCTCTTTCCCTGGACGTTCCTATGGTTCACATCCCTTCACTTCAGGTTTCTCCTCAAATCTCATCTTTAAGAATCTTCCCTGATCTTTGTATCTAAAATAGTCCTCTCTCTTCAAAATTGCAAACATAAGTGAAACCTATGAAATCAGCTATTCTCAGTGCCCAGAGGAGACAATCCAATCAACTGAGCCACTGGCTGCGAGGGAGAAGAAAGAGAGGAGGAAAAGAGAGAGAGGAGGGGAAGAGAGAGAGGAGGGGAAGAGAGAGAGGAGGGGAAGAGGAAGAGTAGCAGATGGTCGCTTCTCATGTCTGCCCTGACCAGAGATCAAACCTGGGGCGTCTGAATACCTGGCTGACGCTCTATCCACTGAGCAACTGGCCAGGGCCTGTTTCTCCCTCTTGATTATAAACTCTTTGATGGCAAGGACTTTGTATAATTTGTTTACCACTATCTACCTGTGGCAGAAACTGCTTATAAGAACCAAATACCCATTTTCCTCTTTTCCCTCTTAGTAACAGACCTTCCAATTTTTAGCTTAGCACTTGGATTTCTTAGTGTCCCTTGCAGCTAGGGGTAGCCATATTGCCAAATTCTGGTCAATGAGATGTGAAGAGAAGTGATGTACATAACTTCTGGGTTATGCCTTTGAAGAGAAAAGGTGTACCCCTATTAGCCCCCTCTCTCCTTCATGCTGGCTGGAAAGCAAACACGGTGGTAAGCAACCTGAATCATGTCAACAAAGGCAAGCAAGACCTAGAAAATAGAAGAAGACAAAAAAACTGCACTGCTAG